>NW_015540887.1:98663-104470 GCF_001515605.1 Sinocyclocheilus anshuiensis
TGGTTCTTCGCATCCTTCTCATTAATTTTAAACGACATCGTTAAACGTTTGGATTGGAATACATTCACACAATTCAAATTTTTCACAAAATTAATAAAAAAATGCATTATGACATTGCAAATGCAGCTACTTTTATGGCATAAATTTTATTTAAAACTATGGAATTGCACATTAAAGGGTTAGTTCACTCAAAAATAGTTCACCCTCATGTTACAAACCTTTTGTTTATTTTCAAAACACAAATGATGACATTTGTCCCTCCGCTAAAAGTCCATTAGACCAAAACGCTGATGCTCAACGAACATGCATAGTTCATCAAATGGCATGGGAAACAGAAGCTCAAATGTGCTTGCTTGACGCACAAGCTTTATTCTCATGCATCAAGCATGTACGGTTGAGCTTCCGTTTACCATATTGGATGTTCTTTATGTATGTGCATTGATCAATGTTTATAAGTGAATAAATAGATAAATGAAATCTGTTAATCAAATAAAGCAAATGTGTCTCTTCAGAAAACTTCACAATCTCTTTAGGACCTTTTTAAAGCATTTAATGTTTTGGTGGAATTGACTTTCAATGGTGGGACAGAAACATCTCATTTCAATAAAATGGCTGCATTTGTGTTTCGAAGATGAACAAAAGTCAAATAGGCTTGGAAGGACATGGTGCATGGGTTATTGATGACAAATTGCATATTTGGGTGAACCATCCCTTTAAACTTGCAATATTCTAACATTGAAAGTCAGATATGTTTATATACACACATTAGACCTGCCAGGTTTGCCACTGTTTCCTGGTAATTTCGGTGTTCAATACTGTATGAACAAATATCACTGTGACAAATGACAATTTCACTTCGGCGAATGAGTGAAATTTTTTTATTTAAATATTGAAACGGAAGCATTCATTTTGTTTCTTCATTCCTGATATGCTTTGCTACTCTCTATTTTCACTTCATAATTTCTTTTCCATTGGTTGAGCCCTAACGCATAACTTCCTGAGCATCAAACCATGCTTACTCTGGACGAGACTAAGAAGGGACTGATTAGACCTGTCCTACAGATACGTCCTATGGTTAGTCTACAAAAAAACAAACAAACAAACAAACATAAAAATTAAAAATGAAATTAATATACATCAACTGCATTGATTTAAGGGCACAATTAAGCAAAGCATGCAGGTCAAAAACAAAAACTAGATCTAAAACTTAAAAACAAACAAAAAAACGTTGTCTTTTGAAAGTTCTAGGTACAAAATGGCCTATCAGTAAAACCAATCACCGCATGAAATACCTCAACAGTTTGCCAGTGTGTTGATACTGAAGGGAGCGATAGTGAACACTCCTAATGCCACAACAGTGCAGTTTCGTTGAGGGAACTTGGAGTGAGTCAGCAGTGTCTATTTGGAATGCTCTCCCCCTTTTCTAGGATTACTTGAAAAAGTCAAGTCATTTCGAATTCAATAGCTGCAAAAACATTGAGATGTGTAGACGTTCTCTAGAATTTTGCCGTAACAGTTAACAAAATGCAATCTCCATTTCTTTTGTCATCATGCCACTTTCATAAGGACAAAGGTGACAGATGATTCATAAAAGAACATGTTTTATCATAGGGTAATCATATATCAGAGGGTAAATTCTACAGGCGACATTGTAAATACAAACAGTTTGTCTCTATGAACAAAGTCTCAGAATAAAAGATGCAGACAGGTTAAAACAAAACACTAGTAATGCCATTCATATGATTAAGATCTAGTAATGCAAACCCTACAGATATTTAAGCCTATGCTTTGCCCTGTTCTCCTTTACTATTATGCTACCTGAACCACACGTATAAACCACATAAGTCCTGCCAGACTTATGGATCGAGGGCTTTGGGAGAATGATGAGAGAAGAGAAGAAAAAACAAAACCAAACGTAATCAAAATGATAAGAGTCTGTGCAAAAGGATCTATGTTTTTAAATGGTTTATAGTAAACTGAGTATTTTCCCCATTTATTTTACTTTACTGAAGGGACAAGAAATGATAAAAAGCAACAGTATTTGCTTCAGCCAGACTTGTGTCGTCTGCATGAGATAGACGACTCGACATGTCAGAGTTAAGTCTAGGCAATGGCTGCAACATCATATTCTTATTAAGGCACAGCGCACTTTTGGTGCTTGAATGAGTTACATTTACACAGAGTTAAATAAGTTCAGTTACTTAAGTTAAATTCACACTACATTAAGGACATTTAAACAATTTATAAAGCACATTGGGTAATTTCAACTGGATGTTTTATCTGAAATCTCTCCACTAGGTAATAAAGAAAGACACAATGTACACTTGAAGCGGTGTACATCACTGGTAAAGAGCATTAGAAGCTGAACAAAGTGAATTGATTGAGATTTATGTTAAACCAACACAAGACCCTGAGGTTTTAAAGGACAAGGGAGTGCTAAACTTTCTGCACCACAGAAGGAGAGGGAACAGAAGAAAGAAAATGTGACGAAGCACATTTCTTCGAAGAACTTGGCAATTTGTACTTGGTAGACAACGAAGAGTGGACATGTCTGGTGAAGATGAAATTATTGAAGACATTTCAGTTAAGAAAGAATCAAGATTTCAGTGAGAGACTTATGTAGTGTGTCCATCCATCAAGTTAAAACATGGGGAAGTCTTTGCATTAAGCCATGAACAAGAATGAGTCTGTCTGGAGATGTCCAATAGAAAAAAGAAAAACATGGATACAACCGATGACTGTGAATCTGATTCCAAAGGATTCAAAAGGGGTCCATTCTCACTTTCTTCATTTCTTCAAGAAATGTATAGAGGACATTTAAAACATTAAGCGGAATATAAGCCTTTTTTTTATCTAGTTCTAGTCTGCTGGGAATACATTAGGGCAATATTAAGTTCCTATGTCTTCTCCATGCCATTCACATTATTTTGGTTTCAGTCCAACAGATCTTAAAGGAATATAATTTCTGGACATCACAATGAAATGGTGCTCTTTTGCCAACTTTTAAGGTAGGACTATGGTGCTGCTGTCAAGAGAATATTTTCATCGGTGGCTGACGTGTTCCTATAAGGAGAAGTATCAGCTGGATTCAGATCTCAAGAAATCAATTCAAGTAAACACTAGACATATGTAGGGAGGAAACCGATAAAACATCCAGTTTTGCATTTTTTCCCCATGCAGATTTTGAAAAAAAAAATAAAATAAAATCATATTACTGGTTTTCTACTAAGGATATTTCTAAATGTGCATGTATCATATTGGTAATATTGTGAACAGGACTATTGTGATGTTTGTGTGCTATGTGTTGTGCCATTAATGGGAAGGATCAAACAAACTTATCTTAAATCCTGTTAGCTGAAGTTCCAGATTTTATAATATGGGAAAGGAAATAGCTATTAATTATTTTTATTTATTGGTATTTTTATTTAGTCATTTTTTTTTATTTTGTTTTTAAAAATAATTTTTAACAGAGGAAGAATCATTTTTTTCTACATATTTTTTTATTTTATATAATATAAAATAAAACCCCAAAACCCTCGCTCCTCTCAATCTCCTAACTAGGCCTATATTATAAAATCCTTATTTTAAACCTTCTCTTCTGCTTTGAATGGATACATCTGACACACTGTAGCTGTCATCGGCTTTTATACTGACTGGGGCTTCAGTGCCACTACAACTGTAAGACTTAAAAACATTGTTCATACTGCCATAAAAACAAACATCAACAATCCTATTTGTGTGGTTGCTAAATGCACATTTCATCATTAGCTCAAAAGCATTTCCATGAAGGCCCAAACACAACATGCACTAATAGAGATCGAACATTTAAAAACAACCCCTAGTTCCCCAAGAACAAAATGTTTCTCCTTTGTCATTTTGAATGCCACATGTTACTCATGGATAAAGCAATGCAATGTTTGTCATTCATAAGATTACTTGTATCACAGATTTGTTTCTAAAAATACAAGGTTATAAATTAAAATATGAAAAACCTAAAATAGGCCTATTTTAGATAGTAGGTAGGTATTGTACCACTGGGACATATAGGTGTTTGACCACAGTGTCCTTTAGGATTTCTCTCTCTGGTGCCTGTTTGTCTTAGACAACAGTCTGAAACTCTTGTTTGAGGGTTTCTCTCTTCTTCCTTAACACAAGGCCATAACATTTTCAATTTAAATACCAGTTAAAATGTAAAAAAAAAAAAAAACCTTTCAATGTCAATTGAAAAAAAAAGAATATATATATATACTAAAAATAATATCAGCTGACAAAATTTGTGCTACCCTCGAACTGAGGAATTTCTTAAATGCAGAAGTGGGTTTACATTGTTGTTGTTTTTTTCAGTATTTTTTACTGACTGGGAGTGAAATTAAATTTTGTGAAGTGCACAATTCCGCCAAACAGTTGCTGCGTATTTTTGTGTATTGTTAAATAACTACCCCATGACAATTACAGACTGCAAACTTCTAGTCTTTTGTATACTGTAAATTTTGCACATAACTGTAATTGTTCTTTTTTTATACAATGTAGCAATTATCTTAATACTTTTATTGCAAAATGTTACAATAAGATTCAATTTGTTAACATTAGTTAATGAACTAGGTATCATGAACTAACAATGAAAGAACCGCATTTATTAATCAATGTGAATGATAATTAATATACAAACACAATTTTTAACATTTTAAGTTGCATGCATTGATGTTTATGTATTAATGCCAGACATGAACAAACATTACTAAATGTATAAAATATTATCATTAACATAATTAATAAATTATTAATATAACAATCTTTTTTGGGTTCAAGATACAAAATGCAACTAATGTTATCAACTTAAAGTTTATTGTAAAGTGTCACCAGTTTTAATTGAAGGCATTAACATAACATTACAAATGATATTCATGTTTGTTGTGCTGACCACAACCATATGGCATTCAAAAGAGGAGAATTTGCAGTTGCAGTGCGTTCATCAGGCTTGTGTTCTTCATACCAAAAACCTGCAAGAAACACTTAGCAAGCCCATCACTGTACCTGCTGTTCCACAAAACACATCAGACCTCTGCTTTCCAAAGCAGGACTTTGTTTGACCTCAGTCAACTGATGGGTGAGCATAGAAGATGCATTTAAAAAGCATAAAAAAATACATCGATTACTAGATCATGAAATATGTGGTTAGTAATTCAAGTTTAAAATTACATTTGAAATTATACAAATTGATCCAAAATATATTCAGTAGTGTTTTAGTCACTAATGGAAGTGGTTGGTGTCTCTGTGGAACATCAGATCATTTCCAGTTATATTCAGTATGTCCTCCATCATCATTAAAGTATGCCTCAATAAATTCCCAAGTGGCATTTCTCATTGTCAAGAGATATAAAATGGTGAAAGTCATTTCTCCAGAATGAGCAACAAGAACACTCCTGCACCACTGTATGTGTGTGCTGACAACTCACAACACACAGGAGCTTACACTTGTATAGTTATGCCTTGTTGCAACACCCTGCAGAACAACTGTTGGCAAAATAATCAGCATTAATAATGCATGAGCTTCCATCAGAATCCCTCTGCAAAGCCAATAGCATGTTTTATAACAAAATCTGTCTTAGCAGGTCAACCAATAGCAATACCAGCTTAAATCTAAATGATCGAAATGATGCACAAGGTGTTGGAGAACAGTTTGTCGAGTGGATCTACACATGTATATGGCATATGACAGTCAGGGGTTTTCAATACTGTTCCTTAAAGGGATAGTTCACCTTAAGTTGGTCCCAATTGACTTGCATAGTCCCCCCCCCCCCCCGTCT
>NW_015540887.1:104564-113302 GCF_001515605.1 Sinocyclocheilus anshuiensis
ACTATGTCTGCCCCCCCCCCCCCGGTAGTCAGTGGGGACCAGCAAATGAAGGTGTACTATCCCTTTAAGGGCCAGTTTTTTACAAAGTTTAGCTCCAAACCTAATCAAACACAAATGAAGCAGCTCAAGGTTTTTAAGATTACCAAAAAGGTGTGTTCTGGCAGGCATAAATTAAACTCTGCTGGAAAGTGGCCCTTTAGGAGCAGGACTGGACACCCCAGCATTTGATGAACACTACGTGGCTACTACATGCCTAGTTTTTCTATTTGCTAAATTTAAAAATCAAATAGAGCTGTTTGTGTGTGTTCTTGCATTATTTTTTGTTCAACTTCAGATAATGTTTTGCTAGAATACAAGCTTTAGAATTTTAGAAAAATGTTATTACTAGCCATAAAATGACACTGCAGAGACATTTTGAATGGAGCTCAATTTCCCCCAGAATACCATGGGGTCTCTCACACTTCATTTCATCTTATCTCCCAACAAGGAAAAAAACCTTAGCAACCAAGGACAATTTAAAATAGCATTAGTTGTTGTTTGCTTTTGAGCTATGAGGAAATGTGCAACAGCTCGCAACCTTGAAAAGGCAACACATTTAAAATCAAAAAGTGAAGGGAACAAAAAGGATATTACCTCCGCACTTCACAGGGGATTATAGAAGACATGATAGAGATTATCAAATTACTGAATTCAGAATACATTTCACATTTAGGCAAAATTAAGCCAGTAAGACCAAATCTGGTCACAGATTTCAGAAGAGCTCCATCAAAATACATTTCAAAATGGATTGAGTGTATTAGGTCACTTTTCAAAATCACATTTTTAACTTGGATGACAAAAAGAACACAAGTTCCACATTGAATCTAGGGTTCAATTAGTTATCATGATCTAACAATGAACAATACAAGAACAGCATTTATTAATTGGCAGCAGCTATTTGCGCTAAGTGTAAATAGCGATATATGCTATTTACAGTATTGTAGTACATTATAAAACAGTAAGCAATAATAATGTATTGAGTGTAAATTATCATTTTAATTCAAATTATTAAATGGATGCCACATTACTGGGACAATAAATCCCTCCCTACACCTACCCGATAAATTCTTTTCCAATTTTTTATTATTTCCTTAATTTTGATTGAAAATAAATGCCTTTCTGATGTGATTTGAAAGATTTGAAAAGGGAGGGAAAAAAAGTTCAGCAAAAGGCAGATGCGAACTCGGGTCGATCGCGTAAAAAGCCCGCGCTTTACCATCTACGCCACTGTAACTGATGTTTCACAATCGTCTTTTCTAGTGTTGACTAACCCAATCACACATTGGTGGGCGGAGTTAGTGTAAATAGACACTCCGTAATAAATTTTGGTTAATGTTCAAGTTTACATATACCAAAATATTTACTCAAACTGTATAATTATTCAAAATGTACTATCAACAAACAAATTAACATTGAACAATAACATAATTATGAACATTAACTTAATAATTAAAATTAATAATTGCTGCAAAAATGCTGTTCATTGTTAGTTCATGATACATAATTCATTAATGTTTATAATATTTTGTTACCCTGTCAGGATGAACCAAT
This sequence comes from Sinocyclocheilus anshuiensis, assembly GCF_001515605.1. Taxonomy (NCBI): domain Eukaryota; kingdom Metazoa; phylum Chordata; class Actinopteri; order Cypriniformes; family Cyprinidae; genus Sinocyclocheilus; species Sinocyclocheilus anshuiensis. Next base: position 106,155 of record NW_015540887.1, read on the forward strand.
TTACGTAAATTAAAAATTAATAAAAAAAATAATAATCTTCATTTAAAAACATTATAAGGGAACTTGCAGTAATAGCAATATAATAACAACATGCCTATTTTGATCCAGAAGTGTACAACTTTTTGTACTTAAACATCAATTTATTCAACATTTGTCTGTAGGTACAAATTGTAGCAGAATTGTTTCATGGCTTAAATCTTTAATTCATTAATGCAGCAATGGCTATATTCATGGCAAAAACAATTAAACTGCATTACTCAATCAATTCAATCAATATCCTTTCAATATAATGTTTACAATAACTTTAAAAATTGTCTAAAGTCAACATTCAAAAAATAGATCATATAAACTAACAATAATAACAATAACAACAATAAAAGCAATATAGAGCCTTTCAAATTACTATGATAAAAATTCTACAATTATTTCAGGAGAAACCTTTTTTTAAAATGTCCATTAATATATTTTCTGAATAAAAATGTCATCTAAAAATGGGCATTCTATTAAAATGTTTTATCCTCAAAATATTCCTACATAAATCACAAACTCGTTTTTAATTGATCAGTTAAAAACAAACATTAAAATTAGAAAATAAACATTATAATTGATATTCTTTTATTTGTAACTCATGCATGCAGGTTTTAAAATCAAGTAAAAATGTGAGATTGAAAACAAGTCAGATTTCTACCACTCAGGACAATAGGGTTCATTTGTTTTTATAGAGGAGGGCAGGCAAATTTCAGACGGTTCAAAACGGTCTCACTATAATTCACTAGTGTCTTTTGTTGACCATATTATCTTGCAGTGGAAGAAATGAAATAAAAGCCTTATAATCAAGAGAATCAATGTTTCGGTTTTGATGGAGCCCTTCTTAAATGAAGCACCAGTGGGGTTGATGCAAGGGAAGAGAGAGATACAGTTAGAGAGAGCAGCAGTTTGAGAAGACTTACTCTGCCTTGGCTCCCTGGACCAGGAGCGTGTTAATGCAGTCGATGCTGCCAGCACGGGCCGCTTTGTGGAGGGGGGTTTCTCCAACATAGTCCTACAAAACAGACAGAGAATGTAAAGCACCAGCTGGGAGCAGTGGCCTGTAGCACGAAGCCAGTTTCAGTTTTTACCCAGGTAAGTTTACGTTTAGTTTGATCAAACTCTGAGTTTTCGGGCTCAAGAAGATGGGTTGGTGTTGAGCAGGTTTCGTCACCATGGTAACTTACGCAACACGGCTACCATGCTCTGGAGCAGGTTTTATTCTGGGAATCTGTGTTAGAGATCGCAAACCCAAACTGGACCAATCAGCTGTGAGCAAAGGGACATATATCTGACGCAATGAAGCCACTCCCCCGTATCTCTCACTCCAAAATTAAAGCAGTTTACAGTCAAAGAATTTTAGAGACAAAATTGCCCGACTTTTGCAGCTACTTATTTATTATATTTATATTATATTAAATGTAATTGTTTATAATTCATATAATATATTCATATTATTATTATTATTATTATTATATGAAGTTGCAATTAATTTTAAGCTTCGTATTTAAATGAATTTAAATAATATATATAGACAGACAGACAGACAGACAGACAGATAAAGCTTTAATATATCCAACTTTTAAAATGACTTTAAACTCAAGCGTTTTCCTTTTGAGCTCTTTGTGAAACTATATATAAATAATTAAATTCAATTGATTCCTTTGCATAGTCATATATTTTCTTTCTGCTGCCAAACTTTTGCTGCAGTGTAAGTGCTTATTCCTGCCTTGTAAATGCAGTAAAATGTACATTTACATATTACATTTTTAATAACGGCATCTCTTAATCTTCAGCAGAAAAGTTAATTGCGCTGACTCTCGCGGGAAGTGAATGTAACTGACGCTTTGGTGATCATCTCCACGTTTCGTGTGATTGGCTGTTTGCTGCACGTGTCACACTTTCAGGTGCATGCGCTACAGAGTTAATCACAAACTCTGGTTAACTCTGAGTTGACAGAGAACGTTTATATCGAGCTTTGTGAGCCCGGTGAACCTGATCTAAACCAGGTTGGCTATCGGGTTTTGTCAACTCAAAACTTACTCTGCAACTCTTGAGTTTGTTCATCTCGCTTCGTGCTACAGGCCTGTCATGATTGTGACATTTTTCTATTTAGCTTTAATTTATTTCAGTTTTAGTAATTTTAGGGTGCTTTCACACTAGCACTTTTGGTGCGCACCCGGGTTCGATTGATGTCAGAGTTCGGTTCGTTTGGATGATGTGAATGCTGTCTTCCGAACTCGGGTGCGCACCCGCGAACCGTACCCGAGTTCGCTTAAAAAGGGTGGTCTGGGGTACGGTTCATGTGAACTCCGGTACGGTTCGCTGCTGATGTGAACGCAATCGTACCAAATCGCGGAAGTGAACCGCTATTAATGACGTATTATTTGATAAAGATGTGTGTTTGTGGGGGGATTTCACTCACTTTCCTGACAAGCGTGACTGACACGCTGCAAACAGATAGCTGTATATCTAATTTCTGTTAGCCTTCAGCATTCTTTAGAGCATTTGCAGTACATTCGTAAGGCGTATCGAAGCTTTGTAAACAAAACGAATGGTTAAAAAACGTAAATATATAAAAGTGCAGAGAGCAATGTTATGCATTTGCCGCCTTCTCCTGCGCCGTCGTTACTAAGCAACGGGGTAAACAGCTGCTGGCTTGATGACGCAAACAGACCGCGGTTCGGACCCAAATAAAATAATATGAACGCAGTCCAATCGAACTCGGGTTCGGACCAGGCAAGCGAACCAAGTGTAAAAGCACCCTTAGAACTTCTCTACAACTTATTTAAACAGTCTTCATCTTAGTCAATTGCCAGGGCAACATTTATCATTTGGTTTACCAAGATTAAGTTCTTCAAATATAAGTTTTCCATCTAATATTTTATTTTATTTCAACTTTGTCAATTACCAACAATTATTTCTAACAGTTTTAGTTAACAATAACAACACTGTGTCTGCAGACTGATGAATATGGCAGCAATCACCATATTGCTGGAAGTGAAAGTGCAATCTCTCCGTCACAACCCAGCATCATCATTTATTTAGGAGCTGGTGGAGCAGCCGGCTGAACCTTTCACCCTGACAGAAAGCTACAGTAAACTCTTAAAGGAGCCGCTGAGCATCAGCCAGCCCTTTCAGCAGAATCACTGATTCATGGGAGAAGAATGTGGGTCAGACTGACGCCGGGCAGCTACATTCCTCCGAGCAGTACAAGACAAGACTGGGTAAGAGATCAGTCGATGGGACGGGCGATGCCCTTAAATCATTAATGATCTGCCTGAGCCAGCGGGGATGAGAAACTAGTCTATATTTAGAGAACACACCACTGGTTATGTAGCAATGGCCTAGTAATCTAATTTCTCTGCTGTAACACACCAGTGAATGGTGGAGGCGGAGAATACATGAATAATCAGAAATATGCTCACACGCTGATGATGGGGATTTCTATATTCTGCACACATGAAAGCACAGTGATACAGTACATGAACACAGTGAAACAGCTAGTCATGAAGGGCCCAGGGCCTCAGTAAACCAAGGCTGACTGAGTATGGCTTATCAAAAATGAGCAAATGTTTAAGCTAAATTTCATAAATATTTTTATATGTGAAAACTGTGGGGGTTGGCATGACCATAATCTTGACTAAAGAACCTAATGCACGCTCAAATATCCTATTAAATTTTTACCAAAAATGGAAATTGTAGTATTGTTTAAGGTGTAATTCACCTTAGCAAGATGGCGGACTGAGTAGCTGACCTTTTATCTGTGCCATAAATGAGTCCCGTGTTTACTTAAAAGTGATGAGTTTATACTCCACTTAGTTAGTCCATTATACCAGACATTGTTATTTTCAAGTTTGCTATACGTTTTTCCGTTTACAATCGCTTCTAATTTGAAGATGGAGGAACATTGCTACTCAATGGACACTAGGGCTGCATGATTATGACAAAAATCATAATTGTCGATTATTCCCTTGAAATTGTAATTGCGATTATTAATAACGATTATCACAATTTACATTGAATGATGTTTATACTATAGTTTAATGCAACTGCATGCTGTATTTTTAAATGAAAATAAGCTGAAAACACTTTAACTGAAAAACTTTGTGCTTTTCTAGTATTAAGCCTCGAATGTCAACTATACATCGGATTGGTTTCTTCTTTCAATTATAAAAAATAAAAAAATAGGAAATCAGTTAATGAATTTAGATGCAAGTATTTGCTATTTCCTCTTCCATCAAAATATAAAGAAGTGCATTTAAAAATTTTGTACGATATTTATCCTGCGAAGGAATTTCTGAGATTAAGATTTAATGTGGATTGTAATATTTGTCAATTCTGTAATAATGATGTAGAAACTACATTTATCAGAACTTATTTCTTCATTGTAATTTGGTTAATTCATTTTGGACTGAAGTATGTAATTGGATTAAACAAAGAATATGTATTTTTCCATCTATTACTTGGGACATGGTGAAATTTGGAGAACATTTGGAGGGCAAAAGTGTAGACTTTGTTGTAAATTGTTTACTTCTCATATTAAAATACTTTATTCACAAATGTAAAATTCTGAAAACTGCACCCCAGTTTAATGTCTTTAAAAAGGAGCTTGCCATGTATACAGAGGTCCTAAAAATTATGAGAAGTGATAAGGCCAAGAAATTATTTGATTTGTTTAATAAGTGTGATTTTGTTTAATCCCCTACATTGTTTATGGTTGCATGAATGTATTTTATTTTATGTTATTTGGATTAATGTCTTGTATGGCGGTTTGTTTCTCTGTTATAGTATGAATAAAATTAATGTCTCAGTCTGTGGGGACTTACAGTTCAGTTTAAGTTAGCCTATTTTGTTCTATTAAGATGTTGTTGAAATGCAAAATAAATGTTTTATTTTTTTTAAATGTGGAGGGAAAGGAGTAAAATCCATGGAATAAGAGAGAGAAAAAAACTTTTTCCAAAGGTCCGGAACTTTCGGGGGCGGGACTTGGGTGCTGAACATGGTGATTCGTTGAGTTAATGCAGCATTGTATTTCAACCACCATTTATTCTATTTTATTTTTTTTAATATTACTGTTATTGTGTCATGAAATGTAGTATTTCAGGCGAGAATGTAGTTGTTTAAAACTCAAATCTGTGGTTTAATTATAAAGACAGCGCCTATTTGAAAATGTGCTTCAGCGATTTCAGAGCTCCAGGCGATCAGCGGGCACTCAGTGCTCATGTTTCCCGACGAGAGCAGCCTCAACTTGGCTAGTCCTTCTGACATTTGCCGCTGTCAGCGTCAACATAAATCTAATAGGTAATCTTTGGTCTTTATTCTATTAATCTATTAATATGTTAAAATGAAAATGAAAAGAGGTAATACTGTTTGATATAATATTTCGTTTCATTGTAATGTAGCTATGTACGTTCCCTGAACTAATTTCTGCGGCTATTAATATGTTTAAATGAAAACGAAAAGTGGCAGTGATGTTTGATATTTCGTCTAAATACAGTGAGGAAAATTGCAGTAGCCGAGGTGAGCTGACTGATGTTATGAAGTACGCTGCTGTTTGCAGAATTACCGGACTTGCGTCATCCCGTCCGCGGGACGCAAGTCCGAAATTTGCATACTTGGTATTGAGAAATGCGCGCAAACCTATGTCACCAGACTATTTGCCTAATCTTCTCGGTACTTTAGACCGCGATGGAAACGCAGACAGCAATGGGTCTGGGGGAAAAAAAGTTCCTGGGACAAATTGTTCAAGGTAATTTCGGTGGAAAAGCAGTTAATGTTAATCAGGCTCTTACTGCAGCATTTTTGTTTATTTATTTACTTTTTTGTAAAAAAAATTATATTTATTTGTACGTTAAATATTTGATATTTTACAATAAAATTATTTAATAATATTATTTTTACAATAAAAATAATTTTACAATAAAATTACATATAAAGCAATGTTAGACTATTTAAAGTTTTTAACTGTATACGGCATGGTAACTTAATCAGGTTGTTTTCTGTAAAAAATAAATGTAATTTTACATTAAATATTTTACATTAAATTTATTATTATTGATTACTCAGTGCAAAAAAATCTTAACAGCTTAATGTTATGTAACACTCGAGGGAAAAAAACAACAACAGTATAACTTATATGAAATGGATAGTACAAAGTCAAATTTCTGATCAGAAGAATCACATTTAAAGCTGCTATAAAACAGTCATGTGGCCAGCTGTGACATTGCTAATCAATGCTTTGTGTTATTTCAAGTTCTTCCTCATCTTCACTTGTTTGGAACACTTCTTGCTCTGTTTTCTCACATAACTTCATGTTTGTTCACTTTTACATGTAAATAAAGAAGTTCCGCATGCTCACCTTCAAAAAGGTGTCTCATACACAATCTCATAACGCAGTGATGTCTTACCTGTCTGTTTATATCAGCTCCTGCCTGCAGCAGCCAGAGCAAGCACTGAGGATGACCCCCGAAGGCAGCAATATGAGCAGGTGTCTGGGCAAACCGAGAGGTCACAGAGTTCACACCACATCCCACCTGCACCAGACGCATTACACACTCCAGCTGTGAGACAGGAGAGGACACAGGGAAAAGTGCCTTTAATACGAGCTCAACTGATAGGGGCTTTTCAATGGCTGATGCCAATATTGATATACAGAGTAGGATTGCAGGCCTAATTCCGATATATAAAGTACAACACATAAATGCTTATTTAGAATACAATTTAATTATAGCAAATGAGATGTAGACAAATTACTGAAACAAAACCATTTCTGTTTTCTTTCTTTTTTTATATATATTTAAAAGTAAACATGGATTGGACCAATACATTTCTGTGGTTCTCAGTAGCAGAAGTAATAATCGTTGGATAAACTTCAATAGTGGTGAACAGAAACTACAACATAAATATATACTGTATATATATATATAGCAATATATACCATAGCATTTCTATTACTTTACAAAAAAAGTATTGAAAATATAGAGTAGGGATGTAACGATTAACCGCGATCCGGTTGAAAATCAATTTAAATATGTGACGATTCAAATCGGTTGAGATGCTAAACAAATCGCGATTCAATTAGGGGTAGGAGTTTATATGAATGTATGTCTGAGGGGAAC
>NW_015540887.1:114529-114883 GCF_001515605.1 Sinocyclocheilus anshuiensis
TGGGATAAACTTCAATAGTGGTGAACAGAAACTACAACATAAATATATACTGTATATATATATATAGCAATATATACCATAGCATTTCTATTACTTTACAAAAAAAGTATTGAAAATATAGAGTAGGGATGTAACGATTAACCGCGATCCGGTTGAAAATCAATTTAAATATGTGACGATTCAAATCGGTTGAGATGCTAAACAAATCGCGATTCAATTAGGGGTAGGAGTTTATATGAATGTATGTCTGAGGGGAACCTACTGTCTTTCGATGGTATTTTTTCTTTTCCTCTTGCCTCTGTATAATGCATATCAGGGCTCCAGACTCATTCTTCCCACTGGTCGCTCTTTTGC
>NW_015540887.1:115133-133299 GCF_001515605.1 Sinocyclocheilus anshuiensis
TGCTCCATCTGAAAGCACGTGATGATGATTTACTGCTGATTACAGAACCGGCTTTACTAACAAAATGCGCATGACAATCGCATTCGATTAATCGTGCAGCCCTAGTCAAACCATTATGTTTTTGCCTCAAATTTCGAAATTATATAATGCAATTTAGATTAAAAACTGCTCATGTTACATGTATGCAGCATCTTTGTTTGGATCATGATTAAAATGCCGTGGTTGCCTGCATAGCACAGACAAAGCCTTAGTTTGTTTATATGAAGAGATTTATTTTATTTGTGTTACTTATTTATTTTATTTGGGGCGTAACTTGTCAGTGAACCACGGCTATGTGTAGTAAATGCTGCTCCATCTGAAAGCACGTGATGATGATTTACTGCTGATTACAGAACCGGCTTTACTAACAAAATGCGCATGACAATCGCATTCGATTAATCGTGCAGCCCTAGTCAAACCATTATGTTTTTGCCTCAAATTTCGAAATTATATAATGCAATTTAGATTAAAAACTGCTCATGTTACATGTATGCAGCATCTTTGTTTGGATCATTATTAAAATGCAGTGGTTGCCTCTAATTTGAAATGGAAAGAGCATAGACAAAGCCTTAGTTTGTTTATATGAAGAGCTTTCTTTTATTTGTGTTACTTATTTATTTGATTTGGGGCTTGTTTTAAAATTTCAATTTAGTTTTGTTATTTACATTTACATTATATTTAAATTTGGTTATTTACCAAACACTTTTATCCATTAAAGCGACTAACAAATGAGGACAATAGAAGCAATCAAAACCAACAAAAGAGCAATAATTTACAAGTGCTATATTAGTGTATTATTATAGTGTTATATTTCAATTTCATAAAGAAGAAACATACAGTATTTTGTCCAAGCAATAATAAAAGGGCACATTTAATGTATAATTTGTCTTAAATCGAATTTTGTAAAAAAAAATATTGTGAATCGAATCGAATCGTGAAATCAAAATCGTGAATCGAATCGAATCGTGAGTTGAGTTAACCGTTACATCCCTAATATAGAGTTTTTTTTGTTTTTTTTTTAATAGAGAGAGCGAGATTGATTAAAGTGGTCAGAAGAGAGAAAGATGTCAAATTTGCCATTGTGCAAATTTAGCAGTGTTAAAAAAATGTTCTTCTGGCAGAATGTTAGAAATGTGCATACGTTTTTAAACAACAACATAAAAACCTTTGCTAGATTTACATCAATAACTGGAAATGTGTCATCACAGTCCATAAAAAGGTCCATTATTTATTCTCAGCTGAAAGGGTTTTACAACACTTCTGTTATTCATCCAACTGGGCTAAATATTGGTCTAATATACTTGGGTAATAAAACAATTGTATTTGATACAAAATGGAAGCATTTAGTGCATCAAAGATGGTTATTGGGTTACACTTTACTTGAAGGGGTGTGCATAAGACTGACATGACACCTACATAATCATGACATGACACCTACATAATCATGACATGACGCATGTCATGAATATGAAGGTTTTTTATGCATGTTTATGACAACTGTCATTAAGTGTCATTCGCTCAGTTATGTAATTTTTAATGCAAAGATGACATTGTTTGAGATGTCTTTGTTATGGGCTATGGTTAGGGGTAGGGTTAGGTCAAATAATGTCATATTTGCATTAAAAATTACATAACTGAGCGAATGACACTTAATGACAGTTGTCATAAACATGCATAAAACCTCCTTCATATTCATGACGTGTCATGTCATGATTATGTAGGTGTCATGTCAGTCTTATGCACACCCCTTCAAGTAAAGTGTTACCGGTTATTGTTGTGTTTCAACATTCCTTGATGATCGCTCCTGCAAAATCTCAAATTTCACTCTCTAACTCTTCCTGTTATTCATGTACTCAACAGTGCCTTAAACCATTCTTCTCTAGACACTCCCATGCTTTGGAAGACATTACATCCATCCAGATAAAGCCAACAATGCACAGAAAGTGGGAGTGGCACCAGAACAGAGAGATTTATGACTTCCTCATGACTTTTTTTTTTATAAGTCATATCAGATTCGACATTATAATTCAACTTGAAACAGTTTGATCTAATACCCTGTTGATCACACACACACTGACACTTAGGAATTTCCCTTTAAGTCTGAAAGGCTAAAATGCAAGTCCAATCCTGTGGAGCTTTGAAAGTCAAGGCAATGGAGAAAATGCTTTCCCTTTTCAGTAATTCATTTCTAAAAATAAACCGAGGGGTTGATGTTTATATCAGCCTGCTGACTCTCATACTTCCTCTGGTTGGGTAACCTCAAGACATCTGAGAATACAACATCAGCTACATAACAAATAGCTCTTTAGAAAGTGAGGGAAACCTGAAGTTCAACATCATTACCTGAGGAAAGACTACACCCACAGGTGTCAATACAAAATTACACTTGTAAAAATACTAAATGATAAATACTGTCAAAATATGACCACACGTGCAGCTCGATATCCGGGAAAAGGACTCTGAGGAGGTTCTTTCAGCGAATCAAAAACACTCATGAATTAGTGAAAACAGTTGAAAAGTATGCCATTGTGTCCGAAATGAAACAAAATAAGATCTTTTACTGTGTTGTTGCATCTAATTATGCTTCTAACACCGGTTATTTTAGATAAAACAACGTTAATACAAATGAATAAATGATACGTCATATATTTGTTCGTTTTGCATTAAATGTGATATATTATTAAATCGAATGCAACAACAATATGAATCACTGAAAGCTATTAACTAAAGTCACTAAAAAGTACTCATTCGTTGCATTTAGCCTAGTTAATTTATGACGTATTTTTTATATATATATATATATATATATATATCAGTTGTGCTGAAAATCAATCAATTGACATCAATACAACTGCATTTCTTTCCAAAAATATTTCCTCTCCAAAAGTACTAAACGAATCTAACGTTAATGAAAACGCACTCGTACAATTCCTAATTGTCTTCGTTTCGGTTTTGCTCTTTTACAATCAACACGGATTAATAATCACAAGACAAGTTTGTTTAAAACAAGAACATGAAGAAAAAAACTGAAACGGAAAGATCAAGCCAAACTGTCGCAGTTCATCACTGAATGTAACGTTATGCGCAACGTTCAACTAACGTAGGATCGTCAACACAAGTCAGATGACATTTGCACGACCCCATTATCATCTTCTGATGCGGTTTGAGAATCATTCACGAATAACTTTACAATGCATGAATAAATGAAAGATGCAATACATTGCATTTTATTAAGAAGAGTAACAAATAATGGTTTAATCAAGTATGCATTTTTTTTGCACTGTCTGCGGGTATGCTGCTCATAAATGAACGTGATTATGTACCTTGCCGAAGTGTGCAGCCCAGTGTAGAGGAGTCCACCCGTAGAAAGAGTCCTCCACGGCCAGCTGATCTGCGCCGCACTGGAGGAGCAAACACAGCGCGCCCACATCTCCATCTCTGCAGGCGCGGTGAAGAGGGAAGCGGATATTTAGCAGCTCCTCGCTGGAAAACCCAGACTCCAGGCCCACCGACATTAGTGCAAAACACAAACCCTCGCGCTTATAAATACGTGGAAATAAAAATCGTCACAAAAATGGTGGACTTCACGATGTCTGCTCTCATTAAGTGCACCACCCAAACAAAGCGCTTACAAAGGGGAGGCGAGACGAGACGCACATCACACTTGCGCGCGGAACCAATCTTCACAAGAACATACAAAACCCAAAACGGATCAGTCGAGAGTCAGGACTGGAGCTACGCATGACTGTACCACAAATCCCGAAACGGATCACTTGAGACCGACACTGCGCATGCCTACTACACAATAAACGCAGCACAAAACCAGAAACGGATCATTTCAGACTTGAATCGAGCATGCGCATGCCCCCTAAAATAAAAAGGCCCTCATAACCAGAAACGGGTCCCTTCGTGAAACTCGACTGACGCTGCGCATGCGCACAAGCTATATCTGAACGCGGCGTGGTGAAGAATATGTGAACAGTACCAAAACAAGAACGTCAGATGAGGAAGTATACATATTTTAAATATTCTTATATCTGATTCTATGCAACATGGTTATGATGTTATCCTATTTTGGTGGAAAAAGGGCGACTACTTCTCTTACTATCTCTGGGATGTTTAACTATTATTAGTGTTGGGCAGTTAACTACTTACTAGTAAGACATTACAGTAATACTATTACTTTCCCTGGTTACTAGTTGTGTAACTAATTACTAATAAAATTTAAGTAATAATATTAGTTACAATCAAAAAAAGGCTACTTTTGTCACAATTGCAAATGATTTAAAATTCAATCATTAAAATCAACTTCATATAGCGGCTGGAAATACAGCTTTTTTTCTCGCAATACTTCATTTTCTTTTGCAATTCTTTATTTTTGTTTGCAAAAAACACATTTATTTTTTCTCAATACTTTTATGTTCGTTTGCAAAACTTTATTATTTTGCATATATATGTGGCATTATATTGACTCCATACTATTATTTTAATTTTGTCGGGAGAAAGGATGACAAACATCCATGTCACATGCAAATTGTTTTGAGTAAAGAGCCCAACATTGGCTATTATTACAATACCACAAAGGATCTCCTATATGAAAACATACAAAGAACGTTTGAGCTATTAAGAATTAATACACTTTTCAGGGATTGTCATACTAAGCTGCTGTTGCAGATTGACTAATTTTGTATTATGTAAAGGTATTTGCATGCATTTTTTAACAATTGTTTGGCAAAGGAGGTATGAAGTAAAAAAAAAAAAAAAAAGACATAGTACAAAGATGAGTACTAACAGAAAATATTTAAAAATGGAACACCTTTTGCAAGTTTCTTCACCATTTGAGTTAAAAAAATAAACCTCTTGCCAAACCACTTACCATCTTACCAACCCAAACCAAGTCCAGACACATTCATGTATTTACAGAGTGAATAATACAAAACAGAAACAGTTATAAGTAAAAATGTCATGTTAGTTTAATACGTAGGATAGCAAACTATATCTAAAAGTGACAGCCACTTTCAATTATTTGTAATTTGTCCCACATACTAAATAGGGATTGTGAGTTATTGACAGAAAATAAGATGTTAAACAGCTTAATGCAAGGAGAACATCCACTATAAAGGTAGAGCATTTGTTTGAATACTTGAAAGTGAACATTTTCAAGCAGACCAATAAATAAATTGCAGCAAGTAGTAAGACAGCAATTCATTCATAAAGGGACAGCGTTATCTCTTGGTGGGTTATCAGATACAAATCTAAACACTCGCAAACATAACACACATCTAAAGACATAGATGTTAAAAAAAGTATGACGTTTCTAGAGGGCCACCACCACACACATGAAAGTGGAGAAGTAGTTGAAACTGTATTGCAGAACTACAAAGAGGCACTTTAAAATAAAAAGGAAAAAAGGTGCTCAACAATGCACTTCACTTTTATTTAATATGAGTAGCATTGCGAGACAGACCTTTAGGCCCAATCCCAATTCTACCCCTTAGCCCTTCCCCTTTCTCGATTCTCTTTTGGTTGGAGGGGTAGGGGTAAGGGGAAGGGCCAGACAGCCCTTCAAACGAAGATTTTTCGGGACCACACTTCAAACGAAGGGGTATGAGCATAAACCGGCTTCAGGGGCAACATGGCTGCCCGAGCGAACAAAAAGACACATAAATGTAAGCATTTTTGGCATTAATAAAGATTTTAACTTGCATTCAATCGTGAGTTCATATTTACGGTCATGTTACTCAAAGAAATGTTTGCAAAAAATCACTAATATTTGCTAACTAACATCATATCATTGTAGACTGCACGATAGTGCCACAACATATTTTCATGTCTGATCAGGGCGATAACCACCGTAGATATTGAGGGGGGCTAGTCCCCCCAATAATTAGAAATCGCTAAACCCTTTTCTCAAATATTGCCAATTAGAGAGAGAGAGAGAGAGAGAGAGAGAGCGATGAAAGTTGTGTGTATGCGCGTTTCTCCTTTTAGAGTGAGTTTACTTCAAAAAAAAACACGATTTTATCCTCTCGTTGCTGGAAAATATAATGAAGTGAAGTGAAGTGACATGTGGCCAAGTATGGTTACCCATACTCAGAATTAGTGCTCTGCATTTAACCCATCCTAAGTGCACACACACAGCAGTGAACACCTAACCATTAGGCCACGACTTCCCCCGATTCAGTATTTAAACTGTTATTAATAAAAGTCGTGGAGCAGCGTTGACAAGTTTCTTTTCTCCTGGATGTGTGAGCTGCGCAATCTCCAATATATACACTGAACAAAATTATAAACGCAACACTTTTGTTTTTGCCCCCATTTTTCATGAGCTGAACTCAAAGATCTAAGACTTTTTCTATGTACACAAAAGGCTTATTTCTCTCAAATATTGTTCACAAATCTGTCTAAATCTGTGTTAGTGAGCACTTCTCCTTTGCCGAGATAATCCATCCACCTCACAGGTGTGACATATCAAGATGCTGATTAAACAGCATGATTATTGCACAGGTGTGCCTTAGGCTGGCCACAATAAAAGGCCACTCTAAAATGTGCAGTTTTAACACTTTGAGTTCAGCTCATGAAAAATGGGGGCAAAAAGAAAAGTGTTGCGTTTATAATTTTGTTCAGTATATATATATGTGTGTGTGTGTGTGTCAGTAAGCAGCGCATTAATATAGAACGGTAATTAAAGGCTCTAATGCACACCAGCACACCAGTATAGGTGTGTGTATTGTAAAAGCTAGACGACGTATGATGATGTGTGACGGCATAGTAGTGGTGTCCCAATTCTTAGGGGAATATTTTCACCCCTACCCCTTGACACTCTGTTTCAAGGGACAAGGGGAAGGGGTAGGCGGAGGGGTAGGGGAAAGGGTATAAAATAGAATTGGGATTGGGCCTTAGTCTTAATAATGACCATGAAAAAGAATGAATACACATGTAGTTTAGCTTTCAAACAACTTCTTGAAAGCGCTGCTTATCTCTTGGATCATGTCAGAGGTGGTGGTAGATCTGCTGTGTTTGTGGAAGGCCTGGCGATTACATTGCCTTGTCAGAGACGTAGCACCGAATGCAGCTACCAGCGAGGGATTCATGCTGGAAAAAAGGAACATTTACTATTAAACTGAAAGTGATGTGCAATGACACATTAAATAACTACTGATAATGGAGCCACTTACCCTTTAGTTGCATCTGGAGGTGAGCTGAACGCCCAATGGGCGAAGACTCCTAAGGAACCCGAGAGCAGATCTCCCTGTCCTCCACACCGCCGCCCACTGCCCTCTTGACTACAGGTCAGCACTGAGAGCAGGTAGACAAGCAACATGTTAGAGACAGAAAACGGTGTACCGGACTTATAAAGTCTGAATGTTTGAAGAACATCACTAACTGTTCTTTCCGTCAGTAATAATGTCCTCCTCCCCCTTCAAAACCAAGGTAAGGTGGCCCATGGCGATGGCGAGTTGCTGAGCACTTCTCTTGTGGTCGGTGCTGTCCAGAGGTTCATGATGCTGAAATCAAAGTTTGATTTAGCATGTATACTGCAATTGTATGTATTAGGTGTCTGTTAAGGTTTTTGTAATTGTTTTGATTTTTTTAAACTTTTTTAAAATGGCAAAACAAGGAATTTTCTAGGACAGTGGTTCTCAACTTTTTTTGACTCCAAGGCAATATTCAAAATGTTGAACATCATCTTTTTGTTTTTTTGGAATGTTAATAAAAATTTCTTAATACAAGTACATTGAAATAATTTGAAACAAGGTTGCAAAATTCCGGAAATGTTTAAAGTTGAAAACTTTACAAGGGAATCATCGGGTATATATGGAAATGAACAGGAATATATAGGAATTCATGGAAATAAACTGGAAACTGCAAAATTACAGATTAGGGAACTAATCTAACATGTACTATAGTAAAAAAAAAAAATGCAGCATAGCCTTGGTTAAAACGACCAGATTTAATGCAAATTCAGTTGAATTTCTACCCTGCACATTCCTCACATGCACAAATAATTTCTAGAATCTGCACACTACAGCAGGACTACTGAAGTCAAAACTACTGCATTTGAGCAGTCAAGTAAGTTTTGATGATAGTACTAAAGTAAATATATTTGATCTATTAAAGTTTAACTAACAAATTCTAAATCAAAATGTGTTTATACAGCAGCTAACTAGCCAGAAAATGAGATGTGCTAAACCTAGCTCAACTGTAATGCTGTTTCTTCTGCTAGCCAGTTTTCTGTTATCATACAAGAACATAAGGTGTGTCCCAAATCGCGTACTTATGCACTATTCTATGGTGTTCTGTAGTATAAATAGTGTGTTCACACTGGAAATTCCAAAAAGAAAAAGTGCACTTTAAATACCCGGATGATGCACTTAACCAAAAAACGAAGTGTGGAATGTTGGACACTTCATGCACTCAACTGTCGCAGCTTTAACTAAGTAGCGAAGGGGGAGGGGCTATCACACTCCGATTATTAATTACAAAATGACCTTAAATAATTCATACACTACATGGTTGATTACATAAAAGTGCACAAAGTGTATAAGTGCATAGTGTATAGTGCGTCATTTGGGACGCAGTTGTAGGTTATAGTTTGATTTGGCATGCTGAAATGTTGAGTGTTCCTCTGTATATCTAGCCTATTTTTATTAATGTTAATATTATTAATTGTCCAGCATCAATTGTAAAAACATTTACCATTCCAGCTAACTATTTATATATCTGTGCATGGCATTTCATTAGTGTTTTTTTACAAGCTTTTTTTCTAATCTTATTCTACAGAACAATACCACGTGCACCAACTGACATTTTTAAAGGGATTTTTTATATTTCTGTTTGTATATTATACAGTTTGTAAGATTAATTCTTTTTAATTCCTGTAAATTCCAACTTGGAAAATTTCCAAAATTCTCCAACTTAAAGGGATAGTTCACCCAAAAATGAAAATTTGATGTTTATCTGCTTACCCCCAGGGCATCCAAGATTAAAATATCTCCTTTTGAAGTGGACTTTGAACTTTGTAACTTTGCAGATCTTTTTTATGCTCAAACAGCAACATTACAGACTAACTAAAGTTGAAAAAGTGAAAAAGCATTATAGGACCCCTTTAACTTCCCATGAAAAATTTCTGGAAAAAAAAAATCTGAAATTTTCAACCCCTTTACAACCCTAATTTTAAGATTTATTTGGGGCTCCCTGGAAATTTGCTGAGGCCCTCTAGTGGCCACCGGTCCCTGGATGAACAGGGCTGTCCAAATCTGTTCTTGGAGGGCCAGTGTCCCTGCAGTGTTTAGCTCCAACCCCAATTAAACACACCTGAACCAGTTAATCAAGGCTTTCAGACTCACTAAGAACTTCCAGCAGTTGGAGATGGCTAGAGTTAAACTCTGCGGGACATTGGTCCTCCAGGAACAGGACTGAACACCCCTGGTGTAGAAAGTGCATAACAGTGAAACAGGCCCAGTTCTACAGGGTTACTAGAGGTGATAAGCACCCTCAACTGAAACTGTAATAACAGCACATCTGGAGAGCATCAAATGTTTCTGTTTACAATGCGTTTTTGCAGTGTTGATAAAGTAGACTTGAGCAACTGATCTCTGAATAGTTGAATAGTAAAAACTGAATAGTTTTTATGCTGCTAAGAGGACCAACAGTCATGTACATGTGATGTACACAATGCCTACAAAATGCCAGGAGTGACAGCAGCATTTAAATGTGGGATCACTTCTGAAGTTTCAGTGATTGACATAATGGTAACAATAGCAATGGTTGGGATAAAGTCAAAATAGACGTGTATTATCTATTACATAAATGTACACTAAGAAATTAATAGAAAAACATTTATATTGTGGTTTTATATTGTGTCAACTATGTATTATGAGTCAGCAACACATTTATGCCCTCAAGAGTATTTTAGAAATGCTGTAAAAGTAATGACTTGCAAAACGTATAATCCCTTGAGTGTATATTGTTATTCTTGTTAAGGTGGTGCTTAGGAGCTGTTCCTTAGGTTCATTACATCTGCACTTTACTAAAGCACCCTCACTAATTTCAGAAGCACCTCTGTTATCCGATTCTGGAACCAGGCATGCAGTGAAAGCAATGTTGTGAAAACAAAGGCTCAGTTTATACATGGTAATATCATCTATGTCAGGTGATCTGATCACAAGTGAGCATATGAGACACATTTGAGCTGCATACAATACCAGGCAAAGTATCGGTATAGTCTGATAAGATGAGATGAATGTCAATACCAGATGTAAAAAGAGCCTTCAATATTACATACAAAAGGAACCTGCTCAGCTACATAGACATTATATTACTACATTCAAAACTCACCATGGCCTCATACAGACGGGTAAACTCCATAAAGTTGGGTGTGAGGATTCCTCTCTGATATCCCTGAATGACTGAGGGTTCTTTTGCGACTAACCAAAGCCCATCCTGTAAAGAAACACAAATGTGAATGTGCAATACATACATGCATAAAGTGAATATTTTATCCAGCAAATCCCTAGCCTACTAATTCAGAAAAACATTGGTGTTGGTTCAAGATCATGCTTTTACATCATTTCAGACATTATGCAACACATCACTAATACCATAATATATAAAAAGCCATTTCTGAGCTCTGATCCAGTTCTCCTTCTGTACACTAAATCTATTGGCTGTTGCCGACATGCTCAGTATGAAAGCATATTGATCAGCAACATCAAAACTGTCAGTGAAAACAGTACTCACAGCATCAATGATGATTGGTATTCCTCGGAGTTTTGACCTCTCAATAATCTCCTAAAACAAAACATATGCCAAATGTTAATTCATTTAAACCCACAGAAACATAGATGTGAAAATACACAATATTGCTAAGCTCTTTAGAAATACATTCGACAAAAAATATCTTAATTTATACTAAGAGTAAAAAGTGTGGACACACCTACTTATTTTCCACATTTTAGAAAAACAAAAGTCAATAAAACTGTAAAATAACAAACTGAGACATGACAAATGTTGTGCAGTGATCAACTTACAAAATTATTATAACGGTCTAAAAAACTTTTCAACAAATGATTTAAGTATTTAAGCATAAGCCTCTAGAACAAGAGCTTTATCAAAGTTTGTGGTTGGTACTATGAAAGGGAATCAGATAGAACTGACCTTTTTAAAAAGAAAAGATATTAATGCTATTTGTGTTTCATACTAACAACTAAATTGCCACACAAATGTCATAAGACCTTTTTTTATGGTATCATTTCTCTTGCCTTAGCATTCTTCAGAAGCATATCCTCCCTCCCAAGACCTGGTCCCACAACCAGACTGTGAAGCCTGGGCAGCCATTTCTCGATCTCCTCCACAGCATTGGGACTGTCTCTGGAGAAACAGCAACATCATGCTCAAATCTCGCTCGACATGACAATAAACCAAATGTGATTCAGCTGGCAAAAAGGATTGAATCAAATATCCCCGGAGATCCATAAAAAATTACTTGTCAGAAACTCTTCTGTTGGCCACCAGAGATATTTCATAAAATTCACTTGCAATCAAGAATTATGTCTAATAAGAGTTCCTGCTTACAGTACTGGATGGACAATGAGTTCAGGACTGTAGGACTTGATGACTGGAGCTGCATCTTTGGTGCAGAACACATGAGACAGATCGGCTCCCTGGAAAACAGGCAGGATGACTAGAAGGTAACAGACTGACATATCTGCCAATATTTCAGCATTTGAGCATATTTCAGCTCCCATTTTGCCAGCTCAAAAGGTCAATGCACATTTCTTTATTTATTTTTTCAATTTTATGCAGATGTCTCATTTGATGACATTAAATTGTATCACACTGTTCAAACTTTTGGGCTCCGTAAGAAGGTTTTTGGCTGCATTTATTTGATGAAATGTACAGTAAAAACAGTTATATTGTGAAATATTAATACAATTTAGCACACCCAAAAATGAAAATTCTGTCATTAATTACTCACCCTCATGTCGTTCCAAACCCGTAAGACCTTAGTTCATCTTCAGAACACAAATTAAGATATTTTTGATGGAATCTGAGTCTGAGAGCTTTCTGACCCTCCATAGACAGCAACGCAACTGTAATGTTCCCAGGTCCAGAAACGTACATCGGTAAAATAGTCCATGTGACGTCAGTGGCTCAACTTCAATTTTGCGAAGCTACGAGAATACTTTTTGTACGCAAAAAAACAAAAATAACTACTTTATTCAACAATTCTTCTCTCACAAGTTACTGTCTTCCGCCATTTTGGAGACAAATGTCAAAACAAAGGTCTTATGTGTTTACAACGAAATGAGGGTGAGTAATTAATGACAAAATGTTCATTTTGGAGTGAACTAACCCTTCAAAATAAATACAAAATGAATACTGTGATGGCCATTTCTCCAATCTTCAGCGTCACATGATCCTTCAGAAATCATTTTAATATGTTGATGTGGTGCTCAAGAAACATTTCTTATTATTACCAATGCTAAAAACATAATATTAATGCTGCATAATATATTTGAGGATACATTTTTTGTTCATGATCTTTGATAAATATGAGTCAAAATCCACTCGTGGATCATTAAGACAATTCACTCTGTGTATCTCACTAAAGTATGAAAAGACAAAATGCAGATGAGAAAGAAAAAAAAATGGACTGAATTTTTAACAGAATACTTACAACTTTTAAAGCCGAGATAGCTGCAAAGAAAGGTGCTCCTGTGTACCTAGCAAGAACAGTGCAAAAATGTAAGTTTCACCAAGCAAATTCACATACAGACAGAATAAACAGTAACACCTAATAAAATGCTGTTGTGGCAGAGCATGCCTTGATGGTATGTGGTTGAAAGTGAAAAAGTGTGCAAGCTCTAGAAATTACAGTCTAAATATAACAGCTCCGAAAAAGAGGAAATGTATGAAAAATGCCCTAAAACTGTAAAATAGCTATAATTTTGTATTTATTCCCCTGGTCACACTTTACATTAGATGGCCTTATACTTAATCATTTGATACAATATACTTATGTACATACATGTGGGTGCATTGGAATTATATTTGAGGTACTTTTCACATTTATAGTCCAGTTAACTTTACCCACAACTATAACCCGAACCCTTTTCCCAAACTTTAACCCATATAAGCCTAACCTAACTCCTAATCCTAACTATACCCTAAAAGTATTAACAAAAAAAGTGGAAAATTTCCAGAACAACACATAGTTACACAGTAAATCATAGTCTTAGTGTTTTTTTGTCTTAAGTATTTAATGTTAGTACATAGTAGTTAAGGCTACCTAATATAAAGTCTGATCATTTTCCCCAAATATCTCATTTTTAAAAAGGTTTAATCCGATTAGTCGGCCATGCATGTGCAGAACCCACTGAAGCTTCACCACAGCTGCTTACATAGTAATTCAGTAAGTGTATAGCCCTGAGAAAGATCTGTGCAGCACTTACTCTTGACATCCCCCAATGATTCCAATGCGTCCGTCCTGACCCTTGTGTTTTTTGGACGTAAGTGGAGGAATTGTGTTTCTTAAAAGAGGAATGACATTGTCCATTGCTGCCGTTCCCAGAGAGAAAGAGCGCTCTATGACTGAGACAAGAATATAGTAACAATAATTAAATTCATCCCAAACCAGACCATCTTACTTCAGTTCCATGCATTGGGATTAGACTAGTAATTTTAAAAGGTTTGTACTTAAAAAAAAAAAAAAAAAAAAAAAAAAAATCATAATTTTCACATAATTTACCTATGTCAATTCAAATTTTGTGAAGAGAGAATATTTTTTCAAATCTTTTCAGTTCTTTTCCATCCAACTGTTCATAGTTAGATAATCTGTGAAGCTCCATAAGGCCCAAAAGAATGATAAGCCCATACAATTTGAGCTCTATATCGGAGTCTTCTGAAGCCATTTGAGCTTGAAATTCAGGCTTTTATTCACCAAAAATCTGTCTCTTTGCTGTAGCTCCGAATTCTCACTTCCCATTTTACAGAATCAATGACATCAAACCTGCTACTATTTTGAAGTCTGAATGTAAACACAAACTGTATTTCAGAGCTTAAGCACTAGGGAGGATTATCAGTGAATAATGACTAAAATATTAGTTTATTCCACATAAAGCTATAATTTTGCTTTACAAGATTTGGAATATGGCTGTACGGACCCCTTTTATGGTTTTGGAGCCTTTTCGGTCACGATATAGCATCGTCATTGTATGTAAAATAGATCAGTGTACATTGAGTTCATTCCCTTTTTAATGTAATATTAAGAGGAGGAAAAAGTAGAAAACAATGCCTTTTTCATTTATTAAAAAATATCTGACTTGATTTTTCATTATGTGAAGAGGTCGAATATACATAAATACCTTGAATATTCGGGTAATATTAGGTCAAAGCATTTCTTAGTCCAGTTGTTTGATGAGAGAAAGAGACAATGTAGTTGCAATAAACAGTTAAAAAATCTGTACAACTACAGCAGTGTGATTATTATTCTGTTGATGGAGCACACTCATCTTTGGTTGACCAATCAGCGGAAAGGGGGCGTGTCATGCCTGGACACATATTGAAATCTAATAATCAAGATGTGTATCTAAATTTGTCTGCTTTAAATATTTAATAAAGAATCTTTCCTGCAGCTGAAACAGTAGAGTGTGGTGTTAGCAATGCCAAGGTCCTGGGTTTGATTCTCAGAGATTCCCAAGCGCTAGTAAAAATGTAAAGGTGTTCTTCAAATGCGATTTGAGTCATTTTGGATAAAAATGTCTGCCCAATGCATAAATATAAATCAAAAAACGAATGAACCCAATGTACAAGGACCAAAATACCTACTTCAAAATTCTTTCAAATCTCTCTGTGTTCCACCAAAATAATAATTAGGGATGCACGATATATCGGCCACCATATCGGTATCGGCCAATAAATGCTCATTTTTTCTGTTATCGGTATCGGCCCGATAAGAAAATTTGGCCGATATCTTAAAGCCGATAAATAATGCATTATTTCCTTCAGAGACACTTCAGATGCGTGCTGTTCGTTTGCAGCCTTTTGTGCAATTGTACGTTGTATTATTGTGTTTGATGTATATCTGATTTATCTCGTATAGAATGCGTTTGGTTAAGTTAAAAGAGCGCTTCAGTTTACCGGTGATCATCTTTAGCTCAGCGCACGCAGCTCAAACAGCAGTGCACAACATTAATAACTATGATTGGGAATGTCGTGTATATAACATTCTAATGAGAACATTATTATAATAAAACGGTTTAGTTGCCGTGTTTCAGCGCGTTGTTATGGGAAGAGCGCATCCACAACAGGATCATACATTCTGAGGCCAAAATGTTCATATCGGTGCATCCCTAATAATAATAACACCAGAAATTCCATATTTGGGAGAACTAACTTTAGCAGTAAAACATTGTGTTTATCGCCGCTTTATGACTGTGTAACAAATGGTAATTCAAAATAAATGGCAACTCTACACGAACATTGAGCGTCACCCTCTTCCATGAGCAGACCTGGGCCAGCTGGTTGGCTGTGGCTGGCAAACTCGGTCAAGGCAGGCGGATGGTTACCATTCCCAAAAGGGGGGCGCGTGGGGGGTACGGCGGTCTTAGTCTGAGGGGTACAAGAGGGCTGCGGAGTGGCCTGCGGTGCAGGAGAGGGTGCGCGAATGCCAGCGAAAATCTGGCCCAACATCTGTAGCATCTGCAGCTCTCTGGAATGTTCCTCCTCCCTGCGCTTATCCTCGGCCTGAAGACGCTGCTCCTCGAGCCTGTAGAAGTTGTCTTCTGCTTCCATGCTCTGCTCCAAGAACTTCTCCATCAGCTTCTCCAGCGACATGTTCGCGAAGCGCTTCTTGCTTCTTCGTGGCCTGCTGGACAAGGTTGCGGGCGGGTTGGTCTTCGTCAGGCTGCTCTGTTTGGTTGGAAACGAACCTTTGAGAGAAGAACGCACGAATATTAACACGCACACACACACATACAAGAAACCAGACCGATTAGGCTAAAGATGGCAGATCATTGCTTTCTGACAGATCAGAATAAGTTGACATACTCATGCCTCCCACTGTCACTGGAATGGGGCAGGATGGGTACTCAGTTTTGACCGGATGCTCCATAAAGGAGCATTCACCTCTGCCATCCATGTGAGCCTCCTGCAAGAGTTCAGTACTCTCAGCATCTTCATCCATCGTTTCATCTCCCCCAACAGCGACACTATCAATATCCTGGCTCTCTACTAAGGACCGATTGCTCAATATCCTCTCCATCTCGTCGTAGAACTTGCACATCTTGTGGTACTGCCCATTTTTCCTGGATCCCTCCTTCGCTTGGAAATACTGCCTCTTTAAGCTCTTAACCCGTATTCTGCATTGGTCTGGTGTCCTATCGAAGCCCAGTTCGCACAAACGGTTCGCGACGTCTCGGTAAACGTGGCTGTTCCTAAAGTTTCCGTCCAGCGCCGTCTGCACGTCGTGCTCACCCCAGATATTCAACAGCGCTCTGGTCTCCATGTCCGACCACAGGAAACCGCGCGTTGCATTCACTAACATGATGGTCGAAGCAATCCAAGTCGGCTTCGCATCGATCAGGCGGCGGGATATCTAGGCCTCGTTTCGACGACGCTTCATGCGGTTTCCGAGCGCATAGCGACAAAAGGCCTCGCCGAATCGCCGAGATTAACTGAGCTGAGCTGCTTTACGCAAAGCTGCTTAGAACTTCGCCAGTGTTTACCGCGCCGACAACAGTGAGAACGTCACCGCGATGTTGTGTACTACGTCATCACAACCGTGCGCAGTGCTTCACGGCTCGGCGATAAAAACAGTCAAATAGCTTTGAGAATATCACCAAGAATACATGTAGGAAACAGCTGCTTCACTTTGTAAACTCAGACAAAGTCAAATTTAACTTTGAGTCAAATCACAAAACACAGTGCGGTCCGTAACTTCCAGTGTGCAAATTCAGTTTAATACTGACAATACGCTGTTTGGAGTTTGAACAATCTTAAATGAATAAAACCTATATAAGATGCTAAATGATGTCAAATAAACACATTAGTGACACGTGAATACCTTTGTTACCCCAATCATACTGGATCACACAAACGACAAGAGGTAATGTTACGCTTATACTTTAATTACATTAAAAATGCACTCAGTTAAAGACGTTTGGAAGCATTTGGACCCCACTGTGTGTATATCATGATTCATGTGGCACTCGACTCTGCGTTTACCTTTATCATACAGCAACACTGCGGCAATTGTAATGGTTACAGTTATCACGCCGAGAAGAGAACATTTCAGTCCATGCATTCCGTCCTTCTCAACCTGCTTATAGTTAGATAAACTCCGATCTTACCAAGTGCCAGACTTAGTGGCCGTTCAGAGAAAATGAAGGTAGCACGTTTGAGAAGATTCATCAAGTTCTCGGGTAAACAAACACTGTTCAGGAGGAGAGTGAGAGCTGCGGAGCTTTGTGCCAGGATTAGCTGCAGTATCCAGTCAGATCATAGGAACACAGTTCAAGATTTAATTTTGATTATAGATCTGTGTTACACGACTTCACTCGATCAGACACAAACAGAAGAATTGTCCTCTCTCTATAATCATCAGACTTCCGCTGACGCTCTGCTTGGTCGCGTGGTGACATAAGCGAAATTCAGTCCATATTTGACATGAAATAAACCCAGGCCAATGCTACTGAAGCGAAGACTGGTTACAATGCCATGAAAAAAAGGCATTATTAGCGATATTTATTTAGCCCCGCCTTTACTGTTTACTTCCTGTGACGTTGGCACGCAAGTTAAATTTGCCCCGCCCACCACCGTTGGCTAAGAAGTCTGATTCATTTATGCGAATCGGTTCTTTTGAACAGTTCACTTCAAAGAACAGGTTACAAAAGTGATTCAGTGATTTCTTACAGTCATCACGTCATTATATGATCTCTGACATCTCAACTTACTTTAAAAAGTTCACATAAACCTTTTAAAATATACGTTTTATTAATAAGCATATTTATTGTGTTCCCGGGTGTCCCAGTTGCAGTCATCATTCAACTGATAAATAAATAAATAAATAAATAAATAATTATAATATTTACATTCAACAATAATACAATTCATTTAAAAAACG
>NW_015540887.1:133316-156912 GCF_001515605.1 Sinocyclocheilus anshuiensis
GCTCTATTGGCTTTTGGCTCAGAAATCGCTCGGAGTGATTAAGTGCTTGACCGAATCTTTCAGAACGGTTTAGTTCTAATAATTCATAGAAAAGATTTGACTCGAAAGAACGATTCATTGACGAATCGGACGGCAGCGCTACTGTTAAACCTGACTTGAAACTTCTGTAGTTAGAAAATCGGCGTCGTTACCAACTAACGTTATATTAGGGAACAATTGCGATTGAATTTTCTAACACACACGAATGGGGTTTATTTCGACAAACTTTGTACGGAGATCGTCAGACTGGAGGTAATCATGCATTTAAAGCGCGGAGACCGATAAGTTAGCTGGGTTGTTTATATGGCGATTTCACCTGTAAGAGTTAAGAGCTGAGTTTGCGTGAGTGGCATGTGTTTGGAGACATGCCTCAAGCCTCAAGGACCAAGAAACCCGACGTGAAGATCGTTATTCTGGGGGACATGAACGTGGGAAAGACTTCTCTCCTCCACAGATACACGGAGAGGAAATTTAAGGACACTATAAGCACGGTCGGAGGGGCGTTCTTCCTCAAACAGTGGGGACCCTACAACATTTCCATATGGGACACTGCAGGTGAGCTACTTTTACACTTTATTTAGTAAAACAGACCACAAAATACAACAACGGGTTATTACAGTGTGTTTTTCAAAAGCTGTATGTAAAGAATATCAAGTCAGCCGATCTTATAACTAAATCAACAATGTTATAGGCTATGTCAGATAAAAGTTTATATCTGTTTTATAATTCTTTTTGTGTGTTGCCTAAATTCCCTGCTTCATATTTGTTGCTATTTGTTTTATTCTGATTTATAGTTAAGAACTGCTTTCTCACAGTGATTATTTTTTTATTTTGTGAATGTCAGCACTTTTTGTTCCTTATTCAGATGGTATATTTAAGAACTGGCCCTGTCATGGTTGAGGTTCACAGAAGTCGACCTACTTCAAAATATGCAGAATTTTTAAATATATATTTTAAAATGGCATATGGAGGCAGTGAGTTTGATTTAATCTGCACATTTCACCTTCCTTTTATGTAAATGAGTAAACCTGAAGATAAATGCTTTTGGTCAATGTTTGACAAATTCACCCATTAAAGGCAATTATTTAACAAGCCTTTTGGACTCTTGTATAATAATAAAACAAAGTCAAATGACAGGAATTAGCAATGTATATATTATAGATGGATAGTATAATATATTTCTATCTACCTACCTATCTATCTATCTATCTATCTATCTATCTAATGTAAAAAGGATGTCCTTTCTCAGTCATTTCCTGTGAAATGTTATTCCGTTCAGATGACAGATGACCCTGTGTAGAGCTGTTTGCTGTCTGTACAGGCAGAAAGTCACATGCTTGTGTGCAAGTCAGATGAGTGTGTGTTGAATCTGTGTGTGGGTGTGTGGAAACTGAAGGTTTTACTGGTCACTCACACAGTTGTTTCTCAGGGGTGGGGGTCTAGGAGGGATGTTCACAGTTAAATTAAGATGTTATGAAACTTTTTGTTCTCAATTTCGAATGTGATCCTCTTTGGGTTTAGTGGAAAAACCTGAATTACCAAGAACGAAGTACTGAGCATGCAGTGTCATCATATGAGCAAAATGACATGTCCAAGTTCCATTCATTTTTTGTTAGTTCATTTTCATTTTCATGTTCCACTATGTAGGGATATGCCGGTATCAAATTTTCATGTTGAGATTAATTGCTAATGTTAAATGAATTATTATTATTATTATTATTATTATAATTATAATTATTTCTGCAGTTTAGCGCCATCTGCTGTCTGAGAGTGAAAGTGCGCTCTCACATGTTCCGCCATGTGCTTTTCGTCCGCGCTTATTTACGTCAGAGTGCGCACGCGTCTTTCACGCATCATACAGCGGTGTTGTGCATTTTGACCAGTTGATGGGAAAAAGTTCATTACCGTGATATATCGCATTACCGAATACCGGCACAAGTCTACCACTATGCCTTTAACCCTATAAAGCCCACTGTATTACATTTCTAAGGCCCTGCTAAATTATCAACATGATCAAAAGTTCTACATGCCTTCTGCCCTCTGATTGATAGTTTTTTAGCAATAAAACGACTAGTATAATCTTAAAATTCCCCCTTCAGGTCATAATACACATGCCGTTTTGCTGTGAAATCTCAAATTAATTTTATAATGTTAGAATATTGTTAACGTTTATATTGTTATTAATCTTTCAAGATGAACATTTTCTGGACTGAAGAAACGTAGGTTTACTTGATTATACAGTACGTAATTTTTTAGGAAAATAATAATGTATGTGTAAATATAATGTTTGTGGGTAGTTGACAAATAGGCAGTAAAAATGCTTTTTTTGTAAAACACCATTTTTGAAGAAGAAATACATATATTTATGTAGTGTGAAGTCTGATGTTTGAGAAAATATGAAGGGTCACTTCTAGAGATATGGGTTTTTTGGGACCGATACCGATATTAGGGAGTAAAAAAAAGGCAGATACCGATATATCGGCCGATATTCTTTTCATCTTCGTCAATTCTGTCACCGTTTTTTTTTTTTTTTTTTACATTTTTACTGAACTGTACAGTAAATTTGTCCTATGGTGTGACATAGCAAAACTTAAAAAAAAACCTTTTAATAATATACAAATAGCATGAGAGAGATTAATTTTAATTGTAAGACACTAATTTTCATATAGTGTTATTTATTTCATATGAAATTATGAATAACATCATTTTTTTCCCCATGACTTGTTGGACATTTTCAAGACAAACTTTGACAACAAGACAAACTTTGCTCTCATCCATTCAAAACTGCAGAAAATTATACCATTTTAAGATGAATGATGATTATATCTCCCCTACTGCAATACTCAACTGTTTTTTAAAGATATTTCGAGATAAAAAAACAAATCTGTGTGGAGATTTACTGCTGATCACAGAACCGTGCTTCACTGCAAGATACGCATGACAATCGCAGCTTCTGTCGATTCGCGATCTCGATTCCATTTCGATTTATCGTGCAGCCCTAATTCTTATTATATTATATAATTTTTTTAAGTATATGGCTGCTCTTTTTAAAGAGATAGTTCACCCAAAATGAAAATTCTGTCAGTAATTACTCAGCCTCATGTCGTTCCAAGACCACAAATTAAGATATTTTTGATGAAATCCGAGAGCTTTCTTCCCCTGCATAGACAGCAACGCAACTGAAATGTTCCCAGACCCAGAAACATAGTAAGGATATCGTTAAAATAATCCATGTGACATCAGTGGTTCAACTGTAATTTTATGACGCTACGAGAATACTACTTCTAAATACCGTGAATAATTATATATAATAAATTATTCAGAATTTTGAATGCATTTTAAGCATACTTTTCCCATAAACTGGTCAAAATGCACAACACCGCTGTATGCTGCCTGAAAGACTCGTGTGCACTCTGATGTAAATAAGCGCCGACGAGAAGCAAGTGTAAAACTTTTAACTTTATGCATTTTTCTGTATTGCTTTATTGCATTTAAATGTTCAGTTATTTTTGTTATAAGAAAAAAGTTATTAAACCTGTTATACTGTATTATGACAGCACTTTTTTAAAACTAAATTTCAATATTGTGATAATACCGTATACCGTGACAAAAGCATTAGCAATTCATCGCAACATGAAAATTTGATACCGGCATATCCCTAATATATATATATTCATATTTTGTCTAAAGGATCAGTAAATAAATAACTCAATAAAATTAGATTTTTCTGGCTTTCTTGTCAGGCTTTAGACAACATGTAAATTCTCTGCATGTAAAATAACCTCATGTAAAAGAGATGCACTAAAATATGGTTTTAGTCAGTCATTTGTAATGTTTGAATTCTTCAGAAAGATCTGCAGAGCAGCAGGTGCTACATGAACTTTCACCCATTTTATTCTTATCATTAGTTCATCTGGTGATGTGTAGTGATAGTAAAGCTTACTTCCTCTGTAGTAGCTCACCATGTCTGAGTGGCTGTTGTTGGTGTTCCTGTAGCTCAGACAGCACAGCATGCTGCTTGCAACACACGTTTATGGGTTTGAATCACAGGGAATTCATGAAAGATAAAATGTATGCCTTGAATATGTTATAATACCTTTGGATAAAAGCATCTGCGAAATGTATTTATCTTTCTGATGTCACGAAGTCTCAAACAAACCACTTTTTAGCTTCACTGTTGAAGGAGTTTTGAGTTACTAAAGTTACATTGTTAATTTATGTACAATGAAGATTTTAATGTCAGTGGGTAATGTAAACTGAAATCCTTAATTTTTATCCCTTGAACTTTTTTTGATTATATGCAAGTATTGTAAAATTAAAATGAGCCTTTAAGTACTCATTTTTATGAGGCACAAATGAAGAGAGCTGTGTTTCTCTCTCACCCTTCAGACACAGACAGCAGAAGCCAAGTTAGTTGAAGACCACTACATATTTCTACAACAATGAACTCTTGTATTTCTGCTGTTACAGCTCTCAGTATCATGACCAACAACCTTTGGCTTTCTTTTTAAAGGAGAAAGTGAAAGAAGGTTTGTTTTCAGTATTTAACTCTTTCTTTCGTTTATTCAGTCGATTTGGCCTCTCAAAACTATTCAGGTTACTTGTGTTTAATTCTTTGTATTGAGTGAATCACCGTAGCAAGTACAGTAAAATTGAACTTTTCTCATTGAAGTAACCTTAGGGGAAGGGGAAGTCGTGGCCTAACGGTTAGAGAGTCGGACTCATAACCGGTTGCGGGTTCGAGTCTCGTACCGGCAGGGATTGTAGGTGGGGGGAGTGAATGTACAGCGCTCTCTCCCACCTTCAATACCACGACTGAGGTGTCCTTGAGCAAGGCACCGAACCCCCAACTGCTCCCCGGGCGCCTCAGCATAAATGGCTGCCCACTGCTCCGGGTGTGTGTTCACGGTGTGTGTGTGTTCACTGCTGTGTGTGTGCACATAGGATGGGATAAATGCAGAGCACTAATTCCGAGTATGGGTAACCATACTTGGCCACATGTCATGTCACACTTAATGCACAAAATATTGTACAGTCAGCAGGTTTTGCTAATGTTTAATAATTTTTACTTGGCAAGTCTCAAATGCACACCAAGTTTAGTAAAACTGAAACTAATATCCTGAAAACTGTTAGTGTGTGTGTGTGTGTGTGTGTGTGTATACAGTGGTGCCAAAATTCATATTTAAGAGGTTTCAGTTGTTTTTGTTGAATTGGCCATTACAATACCCATAAAACGAACTATTGCCAGAAGTACCTGTGACGGAAGGAATCTGCTGGAACAAAAAAAATGGACTGAGCACCTCAAAGTCCAGATCTCAACCCCATCGAGCAAATTTGGGGCGAGTTGGAAAATAAACTGGACATGTCTATTGTACATTCAAAGGAAAGTCTTTGGCTTGAGTTGCAGAAGGCATGGAATAACATTAGAGTTGAAGTTCTCAGGAAATATATTGACACAATGCCAGAGAGATGTGCTGTAATTGCTGCAATAGGTGGACATACCAAATATTAAAGTTAAAAGTGGATAAAAACAGTACGACTCGCTTCATCTGATATTTGTTGTGCTCGGAGCAACCATCTGTGTGTTTAATGAACATTTTGAAATGAAATCGTGTTTTGGAGGCAATAAAAGGTCAATATTTTAAGTTCTGTCAGGTGTTCTAATAATTTTGGCCACCACTGTATATGGGAACGAATCATGTAGAAATGTATTTATTGGAAAATGAAACATTTGATCAAACTTTGATAACTGCCTTAATCTTTTAAACAAGAGAGAAGTTAAAATCACCTGTCAGTTTCATCAAGTGAAGACCGAATTTATGCTCACGTGCATTATGTATTAGGTCTGTTATCATCTTTGACAGACAACATGTTGAAGCCGCTCAGGTCACCATTTTCTTCTCCTTCTCGGAAAGCAATGATGTAGTCAAAACATCCGGTAGTGTGGATTTTCAGAGATATGCGTGCACTCCCTGGATCTCAGCAGGCTTCTCATAAATACTAGCATGTTATTACGGATGTTTTTTTTTTTTTTGACAGACATTGATGTTGTATTCATGTTAAATTGATGTGGATTTCAAAAACATTATTATTAATTATTTATTTCTTAGCTGGCAAGTATTCAGTGAAGTGATTGATGCCCGTGAGTGTATGTAGATGTCTATAGTTCTAATATTCCAACTGACAGCCAGCCGAAGTTTTTGACAGACATGATAACATGCATGAGGGCTGAACTGTAAAAAAAAATGTGTGTGATGCTTTTGTATGATTTTGTCTTTGAAAAGTAATGTAGAAGCATTCAGTTTAAACAGAGCTCAAATAAAGTGCAAATTCTCCAAATCTACACTGAAATGCAGTACTGCATGACTGTGCTTTACACTCCTGCTTGTGTTTTCTGTTGTGTTCAGGTCGAGAGCAGTTTCATGGCCTGGGCTCCATGTACTGCCGTGGCGCGGCTGCAGTCATCCTCACCTATGACGTTACCAACTGGCAGAGCCTGGCTGAGCTGGAAAACCGCTTCCTGTCCCTGACCGACACTGCCAACACTGACTGCATATTTGCCATTGTGGGTAACAAAGCGGACCTTACCGATGCTCTCGCTCAAGAGCCAGTCACAGAGAGCGAGCGAAGAGACGAACCCCAGCCTGTGGTCACGTGTCCAACTCCTCCCGCCACTCCGCTTCATTACAAACAGGTCAGCAGAGAGGACGCCATGGCCCTGTACGGCCGCGTGCTTCGCTACAAAGGCCTGGAGGAGAAGGCCTGTCTGCCCGCCGAGAGGATGTGCTTTGAGACAAGCGCTAAAACGGGTTACAGTGTGGACGCTTTGTTTGAAACCCTCTTTGAACTGGTTCTGCCCTCCATCCTGAAGAAAAGGAGCGAGGGAGAGAGCGCCACTGTGGACCTGGAGACGCCAATGGAGCCAAAAAGAACTAAAGCAGGATGTTGTGCCTAGAGCTGGACAAACATAGGAGATGTGAGAATTGTTGTCAATCCGTGCCAAAGGAGGAATGGATCAAAATCATACCTAAAACTAGAATTCATGTGAGCTACTGCTATGTACTTGTGTTTTTTTTTTCTCCAGAGCAGTATTCAAAAACTTTTGGGGGGAATTAAAAGATAGAAGCACTTGATAATCATACAGAATAGCTGATTTTTTGTTTTTATTTTCTGAGATTTTTTTTTCTTTGCATTAATGGAATGAAATGGACTCTGATTTTTTTTTTTTATTATATCTGGTGTACATTATATTTTGTGGAAATCACATGAATATTTTCTGATACTGCCTCACTTATTCTAATTTGAGAAAAATAAAAATTCCTAAAGTTTGGAATAAATGGGTTAGTCTGTGTGGTTGGTGTGCAGTAGCTTTGTTAAGTACACTACTGTTTAAGTTTTGGGATTCGTAACATTTTTTAAACATCTTGTATATAGTCTCTTATGAAAATAGTATTGCAATTTAAAATAACTGTTTTCAGTTTTAAAATATTTAAAGGGATTGTTCACCCAGAAATGAAAATTCTGTCATTAATCACTCACCCTCATGTCGTTCCAAACCCGTAAGACCTTCGTTCATCTTCGGAACAAAAATTAAGATATTTTTGATAGAATCTGAGAGCTCTCTGACCCTCCATAGACAGCAAGGATATTACCGCGATCAACGCACAGAAACGTAGCAAGGACATTGGTAAAATTGTCCATGTGACATCAGGGGTTCAACCGTAATTTTACGAAGCTACCAGAATACTTTTTGTGCACAAAGAAAACAATAAAAAACAATTTATTCAGCAATTCTTCTCCCGAGTTACCGTCTTCTGCCATTTTGGAGAGTACCCCAGAACGTAATCAATGTCATCAGCGTTGTTTACGTTCAGTAGACAGCGAACGTAATCAGCGTTGTTTACGTTCAGTAGACAGCGCGCGCATGCTGAACGTAAACAACGCTGATTACGTTGATTACGTTCTGTGGTACTCTGATGTCCTAGTTACGTTTCTGTGCGTTGATCGTGGTAATATCCTTGCTGTCTACGGAGGGTCAGAGAGTTCTCAGATTCCATCAAAAATATCTTCGTTTGTGTTCTGAAGATTAACGAAGGTTTTTAGAACGAAACGAGGGTGAGTAATTAATGACAGAATTTTCATTTTTGGGTGAACTAACTCTTTAAAGGTAATGTATTCCTGTGAGATCAAAGCTGAATTTTCAGCATCATTATTCCAGTCTTCAGTGTCACATGGTCCTTCAGATATGTGACTCTGAAGCACAAAACCAGTCTTAAGTCGCTGGGGTATATTTGTAGCAATAGCCAAAAATACATTGTATGGGTCAAAATTATTGATTTTTCTTTTATGCCAAAAATCATTAGGATATTAAGTAAAGATCATGTTCCATGAAGATATTTTGTAAATTTCCTACTGTAAATACATCAAAACTTAATTTTTGATTAGTAATATGCATTGCTACGAACTTCATTTGGACAACTTTAAAGGCAATTTTCTCAATATTAGATTTTTTTGCATCATCAGATTCCAGATTTTCAAATAGTTGTATCTCGGCCAAATATTGTCCTATCCTAACAAACCATACATCAATGGAAAGCTTATTTATTCAGCTTTCAGCTGTCCCTTATGACTGGTTTTGTGGTCCAGGGTCACATATCATTCATATATGCTGATTTTTATGCATATACTTAAATATGCTAATATGCTTGTTGTTTTTGTTAAAACAGAATTTTTTAAAAATTCATTAAAGAACATAATTTAAATATAAATCTTTTGGAACATTATAAATGTCTTTGCTATCACATTTGAATTATTGCTTCCTTGATGAGTAAATTATTCATTTCTGAAAGAAAGAAAGAAAAACTGCACCCCAACTTCTGAATAGCAGTGTGTACGAGTTCATACTTCACTTTCTACAAGGTAGATATTGTTCAGATATCATTAAAATGAGAGATGACACAAATGCGACAAACAAAAAGCATTTATTGTTCGTTTATTCAGCAATACAATTCAACATCAATGTCTTAAAATATTCCACATAATTACATTTAAAGTACATTTGATAAAAAAGCAGTGACTTGTTTTCAATGCAAAAAGTGTTTTGAATTATAATCTTTTTTTGGTTCGCTTTGTGTCAAAGACAGGTTAGTGGTTTATGGGCTTCAGGACAATAATACTTGTGTAAAGTGCACTGAAAATGGGCAAAGCTGCTCAAAGTCCAAAATAGCTTGACCACATTTAGGTGACCCACATTTGGTTTAGCCATTGTTTCTAGACTTTGTTTACAGAAGATACAGCCTGCTTGAGCATGTGAAAGTGGGACAAAGATTGAACTCGAGTCTTCTAATGACCTGAACATGTGTCCTGTAAACCTCAGAGAAAATCAGTGCAATTGGTGTAACCAAGAGAGGGTTCATCTCAAACAAACCAGAATCCAGACCCTCCTGACTGGACAGAACTCTAGTTAAAAGCTTCAAGTCTCAGAGTTTATGACCTTTATGAAACAAAATACCCAATGAACACCCTACTCTTTGTCTCCATCTGATAAATAGTGTCAGGTGACAACATTACACAGTACGGGGTAATACTTGATTCTAAGCTGTTCAGATATAGCACATCAAAAAACAAACAAAGCAAAAATAATGTACAGGCAGCAGAAGATGGTGTTAGTGTAAGTCTGGTGAAATTATATTTATATAAGAGTTCAAATATGAACAGAAGGCACTGTATTTAAAGTAGCTGTTCTATAGGGATGGGAATCGTGTGGAATTAAATGATTCAGTTTTTTGACTCCGTGGTTCTGTTAACGATTCTTTTAGTCATTTTTAAAGAAGAGAGAATGGACAATGATTGGAGAACAATTCTTATTGCAATCACTATCCTCAGAAACAAGATTATATGTTG
The DNA here is from genome assembly GCF_001515605.1 of Sinocyclocheilus anshuiensis. NCBI lineage: Eukaryota > Metazoa > Chordata > Actinopteri > Cypriniformes > Cyprinidae > Sinocyclocheilus > Sinocyclocheilus anshuiensis. The sequence goes on from NW_015540887.1 coordinate 143,259, forward strand.
CTGTCTTTGTTATATTTATTAAACCAACAGTACTGCTTCAAATGACATTTTTATGAGATGTGTCATGCTCCACGTCTGCAAAGCATTGTGCATGTGTGTGTTTGTATTTAATCACATGAAACAATTACTAATAGAATTCATATGCACAGACGTCACAAAACTAGATTTTGCAAACATTATGGGAATGTTACTTTAAAATTTTCTCTGAACATTCTGAAACAAATATTAACGTTTAAAAAAAGTTAAATGAATGAATGATGTATAAATGACGTTTTGTGCAAACATTATGACAACATTATTAAAGTATGAATAACTTTGAACAAACAGTCCATCATTGTTACTAGAAGAACGGTTTTCATAACTTTGAGAGAACCTTGCCAAAAACGTTCCCTGTTGGCTGGGAAGAAGAGATGTGCTAATTGTACTGAGAGTAAATACAAAGTCTGCTATCTGCATTTAGTGTAAATAGATACTGCCTTAAAAGAAAAAAAGGAGCTTGTTTGAATAAGAACCGGTTCTTGATTCCCAACCCCTCCATTCACAAAGTGCTACTCATAACACAGAAGAGTGGAGAAGTGCATAAGCATGGGCTTCTTTGGTTCAGCTGTATGTTTTTGGTAATATTAATTCAGGTCTGATAATGCTGAGGTAATAAGTTAGAAATTAAGCACCATTTCATATATATAAAAGTAAATAGCTATGCTTTCATGCATCTCTGGCTTTTTGCTTCTCATTATGCACATATCTTCAGTCATAAGGCACACAGTAGTGTTGAAGAGGAAATCTGAGGGCATCATATGTGATACATTAAATACATGAAGTCATTTTAAAAGCCTAACTTGTGATGTTGCCATCCGGTTGACATTTGGAATGAAGTATTGGCATGGCCCGTTCTGCTGGTGTTAATTATAATGCTGCTTTGCTGCAATAGTGTCAAAGATGTTGATAGGTTACAGCTCACAGGTTCTTCATACACACTTGGCAGCGGCTGATGCGTGCCAAGAGCTGACCGGCTTTCAGTGTCTCAGAGGAAGGGGAACTCTGGAAGGTCTGATCGATAGATGTCAACCAGAAACTCTGCTTGTTGGCGAAGTAGTGGCACGTACCCTTGGCCCCGTTACACTCGATGAAGGGAGTGGTGCGGAAATCTTCTAGACAGGAGCCTGGAGACACCAGAGACTGACCGCCACCTTCATCTCCAGCTGCCGTGTGCTGTGAGAGAGTGACAGAATGAGTTAGAGGACGGTAAAAAAGATGGAGGTGTAACATTTTAGAAATGAAGTCTCACCATAAGGAAGGAGTAGCCAATCCAGAGACTTCTCCAGCCTGCTGGGCACTGTGGGATTGTTATATCTTGACTGTGTATGGCGATGGCCACAGATGGAGCTTCACACACGGAGCAGCGGCTGATGTATGGTTTTATTTCGGCCTCCTCCACGGGCATCATGGGAATTGGTGCAGTGGTGGACAGCCAATAGGATTTGTCATTGCGGCTGGCATAGTAGCACACGTCTCCAGGATTGCAGTATAGGAAGGGCATGGTGTTAAATCGGGGAAGACATGACCCGGCTAGACCTGAATGACAAAAGCACAAAGTACAGTTACCGATTTAAATATAATTACTTAATATAACTGTTTCAAAATAATATTTAGCAGCACAACTGTTTTCAACATTGATGATAATAAGAAATGTTTCTTGAGTAGCAAATCAGCATATTAGAATGATTTCTAAAGGATCATGTGAAACTGAAGCCTGTAATGATGCTGAAAATTCAGCTTTGCATCACAGGAATAAATTACATTTTAAAATATATTCACAAATAAAACTTATTTTAAATTGTAATAATATTTCACAATATTACTGCATTTACTGTATTTTGATCAAATAAATGCAACCTTGGTGAGAATAAAAAAGCATATAAAAATCTTAACTCCAAATTTTAAAATGGTAATATCATATAATAATAAAAAAAAATAATTACATGGAATGCATTGTGGAAAAAAAAATGTTCATAAACAAGTCTGTTGTTGACCAGTGATTGAAGAAACCAATCTTTCAAAATCTTCGAATCAATTGAACTAATTTGTAAAATGATTTACTGATTCACTGGTTATTTATGATTTTATATTAGGGTGTATTCACACCTGTCTTGTTTGAGTCGATTGACTCAAATTCGTTTCCCCCGTTGGTGCAGATCTTTTGGGCAGGTGTGAATACAGCAATCGCACTCGGGTGCAGACCAAACAACCGTACCGAGACCCAGCTGAAGAGGTGGTCTCAGTCCGGGTGCAAACGAACTCTGGTACGGTTGAATGGATGAACCAATGAATGGATGACCTTAAGCACATTGTGGTTTTGTTTACAGTTTTTGGTTCACTTGCAAAAAGGGCAGTGTGAAAGCGAACCGCACCAAACCAAAAAAATCAACATTGTATTTGGTAAAACTTATTTTAAATTGTAATAATATTTCACAATATTACTGCATTTACTGTATTTTGATCAAATAAATGCAACCTTGGTGAGAATAAAAAAGCATATAAAAATCTTAACTCCAAATTTTAAAATGGTAATATCATATAATAATAAAAAAAAATAATTACATGGAATGCATTGTGGAAAAAAAAATGTTCATAAACAAGTCTGTTGTTGACCAGTGATTGAAGAAACCAATCTTTCAAAATCTTCGAATCAATTGAACTAATTTGTAAAATGATTTACTGATTCACTGGTTATTTATGATTTTATATTAGGGTGTATTCACACCTGTCTTGTTTGAGTCGATTGACTCAAATTCGTTTCCCCCGTTGGTGCAGATCTTTTGGGCAGGTGTGAATACAGCAATCGCACTCGGGTGCAGACCAAACAACCGTACCGAGACCCAGCTGAAGAGGTGGTCTCAGTCCGGGTGCAAACGAACTCTGGTACGGTTGAATGGATGAACCAATGAATGGATGACCTTAAGCACATTGTGGTTTTGTTTACAGTTTTTGGTTCACTTGCAAAAAGGGCAGTGTGAAAGCGAACCGCACCAAACCAAAAAAATCAACATTGTATTTGGTCCGGACCAAAGCAAGTGAGCTAGCGGACTTTCCTGGTGTGAATACACCCTTCGTTTTTGTTTGTTTGAAATTAAGTTTGTGTTCATACTAAAACAGTACTGGTGTTTTTTATATGTCGTATGATAGATAAGCATTATGTATTGGGTGCTACATTTTGTTTCATCGATATGAAGGAGTTTTAGAAAATGTAACTGAAAAGTAAAAACAGTATTGTGATTTCTTTTTCTTTTTCCTAATGACAAAGTAATGTGATTCCATTAGAAGTAATGAGTATCTGTATGGGTTACTTCTGGCGAGTAACTTTAGCAACACTGTAGACAACACATGTTCAATTTCATAAGCTACACTGAACAGTGTTACGAAATTCAACATTCAGATTCTGGATCTAAATTTTGCAAAAAATGGTGGTGTCAGATATGCAATAACTGTACATCTTGTGATTGATTTTATTACTTTGCCAGCTGCACTTACCAAGATCTTGGTTGTGGGCCTTCTCCTGTCCCTCAAAGTACAGAAGACTGTAACCGTCCCATAACTTGGACATGCCCACAGGGCACATGGGAATCTGCTCAGACTGACTGTGCTTCACCAGCAGGTAGCCAACATTGACACTGCGGCCAGGCATTCCCATAGGACCAGATGAACCAGCACCCCCTCGCGTCCCTACCAATTGAGATTCATTATCAACTTGTGAGCAAAGAAGCCTATTTACATGCCAGCCACCAAAATGACATTTACATTGCCAGTTGCCAAAATGACTTAAAAATGAAAGGCACAAATTTCATTGGTGACCAGTCATCTACAATCCTTAATCCACTAATCTAGCCCAGAATCCCATAATCCTCATCCCTCTTACACAAACACACCATTTACCTTCTTCGCCTTGTAGACCAGGGTGGCCCATTTGTCCAGGGTCTCCACGGAAGCCTGGATTTCCTGGTATTCCAGGGAGACCTGGCATGCCTTTTTCACCCTTTGGACCCCAAATCCCTGTAAACCGATAATAGTCATTTACACAATGATTCTGGAGCACAGCAAAAGCATCATATTCATGGATATATTTGTTTAAAATTGAGGCTTTTAGTTCTCCTACCTGAATCACCAGGAGGTCCAGCAGGGCCGAGGTTTCCACTCCGTCCCTGTGGTCCTTGAATACCCATTGGGCCAGGTGGTCCTCTCTCACCTGGTAGTTTCTGTGGAACTGGTGGAAGTCCTTTAGCACCAGGTAAGCCATGAAAACCTGAAGCAACAAGGTAGAGAGAATGGATAAAGTGCAAAATTATTTCAGACATCTAGATCCAGATCCCACTGCAGCCAACGCATTTAGATCTACTGGTCATGCACTGTCACTCTTTAAAAAATGCAGGTCAGAAAAAATGAAATATGTGACCCTGGACCACAAAACCAGTCATAAGAGTCAATTTTTCGAAATTGAGATTTATACAACATATGAAAGCTGAATAAATAAGCTTTCCATTGATGTTGTATTTGGGATTAAAAGGGTTATGCCAACAAATCATTTCAACTCACCTGGGGGTCCGGTATCTCCTTTAGGTCCAACAGGGCCCCTATCGCCTTCAAAACCACGCCTTCCTGGGAATCCCATCATTCCTGGTTCTCCATTTACACCTTGAAATGAAACAAAGCATTCTTACATCATTACAGTTATTTTTCAGTTAAGGCTCATACTGGAACAAAGTAAACAATCTAAACATTTGCTCATCTAATATGATTTTCATGTGAGAAGGTGAGAAAGTGCATGGTGTAATTGTCTTAACATAATGACTACTGGTCTTATGTTTTGATTTTGCCAATGCAATGAAATCATATTTCATAATCTACCTTTTCTTCCTGACACTCCAGGTTCCCCTGACGGTCCTTTTTGTCCTGCGCCCCCCTGGACTCCTTTTTCTCCAGTCAATCCAAAATCACCTGGATTTCCTTTCTGTCCTTTTGCTCCAAATGGAGAAGGGTCACCTGGGATCCCTCTGGGACCAGGGAAACCTAAATGATAACAGCAACGGGTTTCAGACAATATGGAACATTCTCAGAATTCAGAAATAAGCTATTTCTTGTGAGGCAAAGTGACACTATATATTTACTTCAGTCACTTACAAAACATATTCAACCTGCTAAATGTTATTTCAAATGGTTTTTTATAATTGAGAGCCAAAATCCACTTAAGTATTCCATCTCCTCCTCCTTATACTGTCTCCAGGACTCATTACTAGTGTTTATTGTAAATATATAGGAACGAGCCCTTCACCTGGAAGTCCTTGTTGGCCTGGAAAGCCATAGTCGCCTTGCACTCCTTTTATATCAGAGAATCCTTGTTGACCCCGAGGCCCCGGTACACCAGGACGCCCAGATTCACCCTTATTACCTGTAAACACAGCAGTGTCAGTGTAGAACTGATGCATAGCTGCATCAAATAAACAATGCACGAAACTCCAGTTTCAGAATATGAGGTTTGGCATTTTGAGCTACCTGGATCTCCAATGAAACCCTTGAATCCCACCTCTCCGGGGACACCAGCCTCTGTGCTGGGGATGCCAGTCTCTCCTCTCTCACCTTTTGCTCCTGGCTCACCAGAAGGACCCAAGCTGTCAGAACCTTGCAGGGGACAAACCATACCAAAGCGGTCATTACATACCAACATATCAAAGATGTAATTTCTGCATATACATGATATAATAACAATAATAACAACAACAAACTTTTCTAAAATGAAAATCATGTAACAATTATTATTCATAAGTGAAGACAACAAGGTATATAATGTGATCAGTCCTATGCTCTAGAGGTACCTGCAACACCGTTGATACCCTTTTGACCTTTTAGGCCATCCAATCCAAAAATGCCTTTAAGACCAGGAAATCCTACAGGAAATATAAGCCAGCCAACATTATATATCGATCTAACAGCTCTCTTTAGTGTTTTGCAAGTCAAGTGACTAGACAATGAATATTTACAATGCATACTGTTTTAAAGCATCTTTACAGAAAAAGCATGTTTTAAATTTATACACAAGGCAAATCTGCAAAGGTATGTTGCTGTTTCATGAAATATGACAATTAGAACTACAGACCTTTTTGTCCTGGTTGGCCTTGGATTCCAGGGGTTCCTGCCTGCCCAGGCACGCCAGGCCAGCCCTTCTGACCCTGGGTTCCTGGGAAACCTTGTAGGCCATCAGAGCCTGATAAAAAAAATAAAAAAAATCGATCCAGTTAAAAACATTTAATAAACAATGAAATTGTTAAATCAAAGGATAATGATCAAGGCTCTTGTACCTGGTTGTCCAACTCTTCCAGGTTCTCCTGGATAGCCTTTCATCCCTTCAATGCCATCAAAACCAGGACTTCCTCTGTCTCCAGTGTTACCTATGAGACCCTTCTCACCTAACCAATGTACATTAAAAACTCATTAAAGAAGCAGTTCGATAATAGGGACAGTAAAATATCATCATACTGTTTGATGCACTATAGAATATAGACATTTCTTACCAAAAGGTCCAGGAAGCCCAGTTTCACCTCTCAGTCCTGTTGATCCTGGAAGACTGATGGTAGGACCAAATTCACCTTAAATAAAAGATTCTTACATAAACCTTTTTGGCAGTTTATTTAAAGAGTATGAGAAAGTCATACATTAAGTATAGCATGGGCGTTTCAGAGGTTTATTTATGAGCACCTTTTATTCCCTTGATTCCAGATTCTCCAGTCCGTCCATAAGCACCAGACGTGCCTTTGTCACCCTGCGATTTAAATACAATGAGCCACAATGACTAAAAGCACAACTTTCAAAACATACTGTGCAATGTTTTAAATCATAAATGATTTTCAGAGGGAGATGGAGCTCATTGTCATACCCTGGGTCCAGGCATTCCAGGAAAACCTTCAATTCCAGACTTTCCTTTATGCCCTGGCATTCCCTTTTGCCCTGGAAATCCTTCTACTCCGGGAAAACCTGTAGTACCTTTTGTATAACTGGGCTTACCCGGATGTCCATCTTTACCCTCCATTCCTGGAACACCTGGAAAACCTTTTGTACCTGGCCAAAGACAAGTTGAAAGAAAAGCTATAGGTGTCTGTCTGAAAGGAATAATTTTGTTCTATTACCATTAACAAAGTTCTTGTGATTCCACACTGACCATATGCAGAAATGTAAATAATCGCCTTATGAACAAATTCTGATTAACATTCAGAGCTCTTATTGCTTCTGTAGTTGATATGAAATATGTTATTCTTTGTGCCCTTGAGTAGTAAATAACATGAGTGTAGTTACCTCTAGGACCAGTGAAGCCAGAATCTCCCATTTTTCCATGGTCACCTTTAGCTCCCTTGATGACCTCTTTCATATGTGGTGGTATATGCATGATTGGCTTTTCACCTGGAGGCCCCATCAACCCTCTTTCACCTTGAGAACAAGCACAGACAAGACATTGAAAACCCACCAAGTATACAATAAGTAAAAGACTACAATGACAGTTACTACATTAAAGGCATCATCTCACAAGGAATCAATGCAAAATTGCTCACTAGTACAAGCGCCTAAATACAAGTTGCAAAAACTTTCAGTGTAATCTTAGTATTGTGCAGCACATTTCAGCACAAATTGTTTTATGCATCTGTTACAAAAAAGATGGGAATGCTAAAAAACAATATTACATGAAAAAAAAACATTGAATAGAACAGAAAATGGTAATGAAAAACTAAATTACGGAATTATTAACTTTATTATAGACTTTACAAGTAACTTTATAAGTGGGGAAAACAAATGTATTATATGACCATGGTAACATTAGATTACATATTGTGTATGATGTACACACATAGAGAATCATGCTCTGTATTCACCTTTTAGACCTAGAGCGCCAGGAGGTCCTTTTACACCTTGTCGTCCTGGATCACCTATTGTTCCTTTCTGTCCCGAAAAGCCCTTCAGACCATGCTCACCAGGCATTCCAGGGAAACCCGACATGCCCTGACCACCTTTGGAACCTTTATTGTTAAGAAACAATGTGGCACTCAATTAATTCCATTTATAATTTTTATTTTAAGCACCATCAATGATCAAAATGTTGCTCAATCTATATACACTACTATATTGCAATATACACAATATACACTACTATATAAAAGTATTGGGACACCCTCTTCTAATGAACAGGTTTGACTACTTTAGTAATTTCCATGAGTAAAAATCCTAATGTTTAAGCATATAATGATATAAAAACTCATCAACAAGCACCAATGACTTGCACATACACTATACGGACAAAAGTATTGGGACACACCCTTCTTTAGAACAGAAAAAGGCACTTCCAAAACTCTTGCAACAAAGATGGAAACAATTCATGTATTTAAAAATGTTACTGTATTTTCATCTCTGTTCCAAAAGTTTTGGAAGTGTCTAAAATGACTGTACCCATATGTACAAGTCATTGATGTTTGGTGATGAGTTTTTGGCTCATGGTCTGCATTTAAAGTGTTCAGCTGGGATTAGAACTTTGCTTTCTGCAGACCAGTCAAGTTCTTCCACACTGAATGAATCAATAATTTCTTTTTGAACCTTGCCTTATACACAAAGGCATTGTCATGTTAGAATAGAAAAGTGTCCTGTCCAAACTGTTGCTATAAAATTAGAAGCACACAATTCCCTAGAATATCATTATATGTTTAAACATTAAGATTTGTACTTATGGAAATTACTAAAGTATTCAAACCTGTTCATTAGAAGGGGGTGTCCCAATACTTTTGGCAATATAGTGTACATGCTTCTTGCATACTTTTTGTTATGCATAATGAACTCTGCCAATTATCAAAGGAATATAACATATCAACATAACATAACATAACATATAGAAAAGGCAACTGACCTTTTAACCCTGGAAGACCATCAATACCAAATTGCCCCTGTTGTCCTGGATCTCCAGGTGACCCAATATTTCCCCGTAGACCAAAATTTCCTGGTTCTCCAGTGACACCCTTTACTCCTCTGGGCCCAGAAAGGCCTGGGTCTCCCTGATCTCCACTTTCTCCACTTGAACCTACAGAGACCCAGAATATTTAAGCATTATGGGGAGAAAGAAATTTTGCTTCATTCCATTTAATTTAAATGTAATGTATTATATGCACCACCAGTCAAATGTTTGGACACACTTGACTGAATTTATGTTTGTGATCCTAAACACCATAGGATCCATGAAATTCCTTACAAATCAAAACAATTTAATGCTTTATATTGTAGAGTTGGACCAAAGAGTAAAGAGAGTAAAGAAAAATCAGGCAATAGGGGCATTCACACTGGAGGAATGGAGGAAGTAGCTGATTTTTGGCCTTTCTGGCATGCGCACCACAGGAACTGGGAGTGAGTTTAGTTGTAAGAACAATTAGCTCCTACTTAAAAGTACGGTCTAAGCCAGCACAATATAAACTATTGTATGTTTACTGGTTGAACGCATACCATACGAAACACCGGCATCTGCCATTTAAAACAAAAAAAAAACGTAAACACAGTCACTCCACAAACTAACTCAACGAACATGGAAAACACAGATAAATGGACCGACATCAAAGTCCAGGGACTCCTTCATCCTCCAGATGTTGAAGTTGTTGAATGCAGCACTTAAATTATGTTGCTGTTGGCCAGCTTACGTCACTTCAGAGTTCCTACTGGCAATGTGAATGCAACCAGAAAAATGGCCCAAGGGGAAAATTTAATTCTCGGGGGACCAACTAAGTGAGATGGTCCTCACTGCAGAACACAAGATCCAGGGGGTGTGGTTGGATCCAGATCCAACTCCTCCCACCTTACATATACCTAAACCTACCCGTCTCCACCCCCTGATCCCTAAATCCACCCATTTCCACCCCTAAACCTACCCATCTCCACTCCCTAGATGTGGATCCAACCACGCCCCCTGGATCTTGTGTTCTGAAGTGAGGGGCTACTGACCTAAGTGGCTACTTCTTATAATGAGTTCCTTTAACCACCCGGTGCAAAAGCCCCTAATAAGAGTTTAGTAAACTGGCTAATATTTTAAACCTAGGTTTTTAGTATCAGTTGAGTTACCTGGTTCTCCGGTTTTTCCAGGTGGTCCGGGAGGTCCTACTTGACCAGGCTGCCCAGGAAAGCCAAATGTTCCTGGAGGTCCAGGTGTTCCTATCGCTCCTTGAAGACCTGAAGGGCCACTTTCACCCTTAAGGCCAATCATACCCGGCATTCCCTCAACACCTGTGTGACATTGCATCCTTTAGTGAGTCTCTAGAACAACGGATTCATCTTAATCATAGACAGACTGTCACTTCTGAGCTTCTGGGTGGAGAAGCGGCATAAAGATGCAAGATGCATGTGGTGGCATAAATGTTTAAATAGGATTTACAATCACAGAAAAAAATACGCATATCCAAAAAAATAAAAAAATAAATAAAATAAAATACAAATAAAATAATAATAACAATAGACCATAGATTGTATTTGTTTTACTGACACTCTCAAAGCATTTTTTAAACTATGACCCTTATATGCGATAGGAAGAAACTAGAAAATAAATGTTTGCCAAGACAAACTTTGAAATTTGCCTGAAAGTTTTACAAAGACTGCTGGCTCTATAGATTCAGCATATATCCATCACTATGGGTTTGACAAGTGAGTTTCTCACCTTGGTGTCCTTGAAGTCCTGGATCTCCTGGAAGACCAATGACACCCCTCTGTCCAGGCAGTCCTGGGTCTCCAGCGGCGCCAGGAGAAGCTCCAAAAACTTCACCATGTTCACCCTTTTCCCCTAAAAAACCATCCAAACCTGGTTTACCAGAAAGGCCTGGAGCTCCTTCCACACCTTTGGTGCCAGGATATCCTAAGTCACCCCGAGGTCCAACAAAACCTATGTGGTCGAAATCAAATTATCAGAGCTGAGAAAAGGAGACAGACAGAAGTATACATAAGAATGATTCAATAAAATGTAAAGAAACGCACAGGCCTCCCAATGCTTACCTCTTGGCCCGGGTGGGCCTCCTCTTCCTGTTAAACCTTTCTCTCCTTTGGCTCCAGGTTCTCCAAAAAGACCTGGTGAGCCTTTAACACCTTGCAGTCCTAGAACATACAAATATGGGCAGCCATAATGTAACCAGAAATAAATTAATTACTAGATATTTTACAATAATAAAAATTACTAGATATTTTACAATAATACATCCATTACCAGGAAATCCATCTAGCCCTGGAAGTCCAGGCTGCCCTCTCTCTCCAGGTGGCCCGGGATCACCAATACATTCCACTATAATAAGATTAACATGATGTAACACACAAAAACACAATTTAAAAGCTTTAAATATTGTATCAAAATCATGTTTAATCTACAAGTTTGCTTTGTATGGAGCAAACTGAAATAACACATACTAGAACCAGAAATCTGTTATGTTCTTAATAATAAAATAGACATCACACCTAACGCTGAAGTTTTAATAGAGTCTGTGAATTAAGCGGTTCAGGCTAAGTTACTTGCTGAAGTGCTATAATAATCTAACTAGAGGAGTAAGTAAGTAAGTAAGTTGGTTTGAGAAAGCCTAGGCAGAAAGTTTGAAGTTTTAACAACTTTAAGTTTGAAGGTTTTACATTTGAAATATTTTGTTTTAGTTTAATAATTTTCAAAGCAAGAATGTTTGATAGATAAAAACCAGCTAAAACTAGCTGATATAGTAAAAACCAGCTAAAACCAGCAGATTTAGCCCCCCAAAAAAGTTAACCAGCTAAAACCAGCTAATTCAGTAAAAAACAAAAATCAACTAAAAACCAGCCGATTTAGCAAAAAAGTCAATCGATAACAAAAAAATTCTGAAATTAATCACGATTAATCCCACCTAACATTAAAGTTTTTAAAATTACTTTTACATTGCAATAATTTCACATTCAATCTTTAAATTAATATAGAAACAACATAAAGACAGTATATTTTTTAATATTTGTATAATGGCATCTTTTTATGACTGAAGGCCAGAATCACTGATACCAATTCTACTGATGTCACTATGAAATAGTTTTTTTCTCCTAATATTTAACCATTGATCATAGCCATTCAACATTACAAGAGCTGTCAATTGTAACATTTATTAGACTACTTAAATTTTAAGTGAACTTAAAACAATCTTCACATAAACCCATTATAATAAATGTCATATTTACCTGTGCCCTTCAGCAAGTAGGAAATATACAGAAATTGAATAAAGTTATCAAACACTAAATTCTAAATTAAATGTGACCCTGGAGCACAAAACCAGTCATCAGTAGAATGGGTATAATTGTAGCAATAGCCAACAATACATTGTATGGGTCAAAATGATCAATTTTTATTTTATACCAAAAATCATTAAGATATTAAGTAAAGATCACGATTCATGTTCCATGAAGATATTTTGTAAATTTCCTACCGTAAATATAACAAAACTTAATTTTTGATTAGTAATATGCATTGTTAAGAACTTAATTTGGACAACTTTAAAGGCAATTTTCTCAATATTTTGTTTGTTTTTTTTGCACCCTGAGATTCCAGATTTTCAAATAGTTGTATCTCAGCCAAATATTGTCCTATCCTAACAAACCATCCATCAATGGAAAGCTTATTTATTCAGCTTTCATATGCTGTATAAATCTCAATTTCGAAAAATTGACCCTTATGACTGGTTTTGTGGTCCAGGGTCACAAATATAGACGACTCTTTAAAGCTACAATTGATTTCCTCTTTTTTCTTTTGATCTTTGATTAACAGACATCACAGCAGCTAGGCTATTAGGTTTTTGGCTGCTCTCTTTATCTATTCTGACCCACTTCAAGTCTTAAAGTCTCTACTAATGAGTTGAATCGAGTGTGTTAGATGAGGGCGACAGTGCTGGGATGCTCCAGGACAGTTTGGAAAATCACTGCATTTCAGAGATATGTTCTCAAATGTAACTCATATACCAAATACATACATAGACGCACAGTTTTAAGGCAGATTTAATTGCCTTTTTGGTAACCTCATGACTTAACTGGCAACATAACTACTACATTGCATGCTTGTAGTTTCTTTCGCGCTTTGATAAGAAATGATACAGGCTATGGGCGCCAGCGCCTTCGTGCGTGCAATTGAAGAGCACGCACTACGAGCACAGTACCGTTTCCGTGCTCGTTTGACTCACGCCTGGCACTGAGGAGAAGTTGGAGTGCGCATCTGAAAAGTATCCTGTTTGATGTGTAAATAAATGAAGGGTCTTGTCAAGAAAAATGAGACAGAAGCAGCAGTTGTGAGTGGGGTGGCCAACCCTAGCCCCGCCCCTGCGTTAACTGCATTAAATATTTTTAACTTGTTAAACTGAAAAAAATTATTGCCTGCATTTACGAGCTAATTTTGACAGCACTAATAAATACATTAAAAAAAGTTAAAAACCAGCTAACTTCGGCTAAAACCAGCTGAATAAAAAAAAACAGTTAATAACCAGATAAAACCAGCATATTCAGTAAAAAAAAAAATAATAATAAAAAAATCAGCTTAGGCTTGTTTTAGCTGTTTTTTCAGTGGGGAGTTGTTAAGATTTGTTATATTAAAAGACAGCAGACACCC
>NW_015540887.1:156940-161140 GCF_001515605.1 Sinocyclocheilus anshuiensis
ATTTTTGGTGGTAAGAATAGTCTGTTTTTTTGAAAACCATCAGTTAGAAAAGATAGCAGCTAACTTCAGAACAGTCTGAAGGTCTCACCTGAGTTCAGTGGTTGTAGCTTTAAAGCTCTAGGAGGAGATACTGACTAAATTTTGTGTCAGAAGAAGAAGAAGAAGAAGATGCCAACTTTCAAGCCACCTTAATCTGATGACTTGGTTAATAATGCCAAAGTACGGTTATTGACCATATATGGTGGAATGACAGCTATGTGTTGAAGCACTAAGACAGCAGAGAGATCTTTACCTGGAATACTCCACTGATCTCCTCCTTGCGGGCTACAGTCTCCTGTAAAACACATGTAAGATAGATATGAATAAAAAGAATAAAAGAAGCGTATAAGATTAAAATAAATCTCAGTATTTTTAAGCACCAGGGTTATCACTGTTAACTAAAACTAAAACCATAAAATGTTTTACTTTATATAAATGTTAACTAAAATAAAGCTTATTTTATTTCAGCTAATTGCCAATGCAACATTTCTCATTTTAGTTTATCTTTAAGTACTAAAATAACTCAAATAAAATAATAAATGAAATTAATAAAACCATACATTATAAACAATGCTAAAAATGACAAAACACTACAAAATGACTAAAACTAAAATCAATGTAAAAACAGAACATGTAAAAAAATAAATCAAATTTAGAATATTAACAAAAACTATAATAGTATATCAATGATGTTAAAATAATACTGTTACACACCTGGAACACCAGGTAACCCTTGCTTTCCATCAATACCAACTTGTCCTTCGTCTCCAGTAAGGCCCCTTAGACCTTTAGTTGCTCCAAGAACTTGACCATGTTGTCCTATTTGACCTATTAGACCTGGAGGACCATCCCGACCTTGGTATCCCTTGTCTCCAGGCTCACCTACGGGACCTTCTCCCTGAAGGAAAATAACCATGTAGATAATTATTAATTACACTGCATAGTTTGGTTAAAACTGGCATCACTTGATCAATATCTATTTAGTTTTCTATTTAGTGCTGTTTTTGAGTGATCAGATAAAGACTCACAGGAGGTCCTTGAAAACCTGATTCACCATCTCTTCCATGAAGCCCAGGCCTTCCTTGCACTCCTGGAAAGCCACTAGCACCTGGGTCCCCTGGGTCACCAGATTGTCCTGTATTTCACAAGTGCAGGCAAAATATTAAAATGTATATCTACTCTCGTATGTAACATGAAATGGAAGATTATTGCACCTTTCTGAGTAGCGAATCTCAGCTCTCCTTTTCTGCCTTTGGGTCCAGGTGATCCTCTTGCACCAGGGGAACCCTGTAAAATTGAAAAATTTGCCAGTGCAAATACATGTATCTCAGGTGATCTTAAAGGGATAGTTCACCCAGGAAATAAAAATTCTGCTAAAAATGACACAAATTTTTTTTTGGTCCAGAAATCTTATATTGATCCATTTATATATATATATATATATATATATATATATATATGTGTGTGTGTGTGTGTGTGTGTGTGTGTGTGTGTTTTGGTGATTTTTATTATATTTACCTTTTATTCTGGATATTTTTAAAGAAAATATAAGCAAATAAACAGTTTTTGTACATTATTTAACCAAAAAAAACCAAAAAACCAAAAAACAAACAAATAAAGACAATTTCAGTCCTGTTTTATCAAAAACCAACAGATGGCCTTGGAATTGAGTCACTGAGTGTCTCTGATGCCATCTGGTGGGGAAAAATGACATAAAATTGCATTTTATGGTTACAGCCACTAGAGGGGCCTATAGAATCCTTTGGAGATTTTTAACTGAGCAAAACGAGTGAAACATGAGAAATTAGATAATCTTGAGGCTTCAATTTGGTTGTTTATGGATTCAAATATATATTAAAACATTACAAAATCCATATTTTGTAAAAACAAATTAAAATTCTAACTGAAATATAACCTAAACATATGTATATTCAGACAATTTCAAATTGTTTCAAAAATGTTTCAAAAATGAAATAAATATATAATATATTTTAAAAATATAAATATGATATAAACTCATTGGTCTCCACCACATCACTCAAATTTAACTGTAAGTAAAAAAAAAAAAAAAAGGTCCCAGTAGAAACATGAAACATATTATAATGTGTTCTATGGGAGTGTGTGTACCATGTGTGTGTTTGTGCATGTGTGTGTGTGTGTGTATGTGAGTTTGTGTATGTGAGTGTTTTCTGCATTGGGGATATTCTGTAGTCTCAGCCCTTCGTTTGGGTATAAATCTTTACTGGATTGTCTCAGATTTTGTATATATATATAAAAAAAACAAATGTAATAAAAAACGCCGTTTTCTCATAAATTCCATTCATTCCTATGTGGGTCAAAATGACCCGCGAGGGACACTTTTGTTACTTTTTTTATTGCACCCATTTAAACTCCTCGAATCCACTAAATTTTTTTGTGTGTATTCCCGGTGCAAGTGTGACAAAAGTAAAGAAATGTTGGACCGGTACAATCAACACGATTTTTAGAATTTTTTTGAAAATCAGTTTCGGGTCAAAATGACCCGAGGGACGGATTAAACAAACAGTTGCTGGTAGCCATTGACTTCCATAGTTCCATACTATGGAAGTCAATGGCTACCGTCAACTGTTTGGTTACCAACATACCAGTACCAACAAAATAATATAGGTTTGGAACAACTTGAGGGTGAGTAAACAATGACAAATTTTGGGTGAACATAATTTTTGGGTGAACTTTTCTTTAACAAGGCATGAAGACATGGTGTATGTCTACTTACAGGCACACCATCCACACCTCTGGTTCCCGGCTCTCCTTGATCACCCTCCTGACCCCACTCGCCTGCCATGCCAAAGTCCCCAGCATCACCAGGAGGACCCGGAGGACCAGGTGGGGATTTTACATCGCAATCGCATGGACCATGGTCACCTGATAAAATAATAAAAATCATCACCGGTATAGCAGGATTAACAAAGACAACAAATGGCAACAACAAACACCTTTTGTGTTTCTGGAGAAGAGATAAGAATTCTTTATTCTGCTCTAAAAACAATTAAGGTTCCCACAATATCATGCACAACATGAAATTATCTTGTTCATTCATTCATTCATACATTCATTCATTCATTCATTTTTTTAACACCATGCTATCTTCATGACATCCAAATAACCCCAGCAGTTTATTAACTTCAGCACTCATCTTACCCTTTAGTCCCTTTTTCCCTGCATTTCCTGGACGTCCACGTGGTCCTGGTGCGCCTTTGAAGAATTCTTCCACTGTATCAAGACATTAATAATCTTTAATACTTCTTTGTAGTATTCAGTATCAAAGTCTCTATTCAGAAAGGATGGCTTAAAGGCACAATATTTAATTTTCGCCGCTAGAGGGAGCATATTCAAAATAAACAACGAGACAAAGGCGTAGTTTGATGACGCCGTGACTGAGTGTGAGTTGTGAGTTGTCGTCTTCATCCCCACAGCCGATGCAATCCGACAGGACTCGGGCAGAAATCATGTTCATGGACGAGCTAATGATTTATTAAAGGTCACATATTTTACACCTTTCTGGAGTTTTATTTTAGGTTTTGATGTCCTTAAGAATATATATTTGCGGTATAAGTACCAAAAACCATCATAAGGAGCTTAAAATATCATCTTGTTGTGATGTTGGATGCCAGAATTGACGTAATACAGCCTCAAATTAGGAATTTGATCGCATATCTACTGCCACTGCCAGACAAAAAACCGACGACAGCTGTGGTTAAACACGATAAAACGAGCAGACTGGACAGAAACGATCGTCAAAAATGCTCTGTTTCTTGCATCTCACGACTGTGTCGTGTATGAAATAATCTCTGTGTGCATGTGTGTAAAACAACAAGCTGACGATTTATATATAATAATTTGTAATTGTATATACATTGTTGTGATTAATTGTGGCTGGAACAATATTTCGACAAGTTTCCGTGTTGTTTTTGCTCAGCAAAGGCATGGACGCGATGTTGTCTTGGGGTTTGGCAAAAGGAGAGTGGGACGGTGGGCGGTGCTCGGGGTGGTGACTGAAGGCAGTGACTGTGTAGTTCTGACATCAACTTTTTACAGAAGTCACGACGGTTCGTGAAAAATAGCTAGAACTTTAAGCAGGCTGTGTGCATTTTACTGTGGACTGACTGTTTTGAAACTTAT
>NW_015540887.1:161372-169079 GCF_001515605.1 Sinocyclocheilus anshuiensis
CGGTATTTAATCGGTCCCGGGGCTAAATTATGAAAGACCGGAGTATCGATAAGCTCTGACGTTAACGGTTCTGCTTTCGGTACTGGAGAAATTAATAAAACACACATACATTTATTATTGCTATATATACATTATCTTGCAAATTCTATCTCACCAGAGTCACCCGCTGTTTTTCAAACATTTGTCTATGATGCATTTTTGCTATTCGCAATTCAGAAGCAAGATCAATCGCGGAGAAGCTTCAGCACGCGCAACATGAAAGCTCTGTTTAATTATGATAGAGGAGAGAACTAAACATTCAAACATCTGCTTACACTTTAGGCCTGTGGCGGTTTTATTAAGCTAATTTCATTTTTTTATTTCGATTTTGGCTTCGAAGGATTATACAAAAGAAGACATGAGGTAAAGAAGAGACGCTGTTCCTCAGGCTGAAATGTGTGTGCGCTCCAAAACGGACAAACAAATTACACTTTGAGCTTCTGGTGCATGTCCAAACGATCAAATACACACAGAAATATGTCAAAATGGCCGGCTTGGAGAGTATTTACTTAAACACAGTTTATGTCTTAAGTGGAGGAGAACAGTTGGGAGAAAATTTCAGCTCTTAATTTGTCATATATATATATATAGATATATATATATAGATATATATATACTGTATATATATATATAAAACAAAAAGTACCGATAAGAATACCGTTAAAGTACCGAATCGATAAGCAGTATTGGTAAGAGTAGTAATACCGTTAAAACCTTAACGATACCCATCCCTATTCATGCATCGAAACTTTTGGGATAATGTAAGTACACAAGTCAGCAAAATATATAACACTGTTCTAGTGGTTTTTGGATATTTGAATAAAAAAAATCTTTTATTATATTTTTAACATATTGTGCCTTTAAACTGATTAAAAATGACAATAACGAGTTTTGAATTGTTACAAAGCTTTTGCAGTACATCTGATTTCAACACTGATAAGGAATGTTTCTTGAGCACTAAATCCACATATTAGAATGATTTCTGAAGGATCGTGTGACACTGAAGACTGGAGTAATGATGCCTAAAAATCAGCTTTGTCATCACAGGAATAAATTACATTTGAAAATTGTAATACTAATTCACAATATTATTGTATAAATATGAAAATGCTTTATTAGCATGGCATTTAGTGATGGCACCAGGTTTTGTTCTGGTTTCGAAATTCACACTTACATGATCCCTTGGGTCCAGGTGGTCCACGAAATCCAGGCAGCCCATCAGAGCCAGGTGGCCCAGGCTCAGTGGCAGTATTACCAGGTTCTCCAGTTTCACCTTCGGCTCCCTTTGATCCCCGTGGTCCCTCTGGACCCCACAAATCCACTGTGGATCAGAGAACCAATCATATCAATGACAGAGTTTGGTTAAAGTAATGTCTAAGCCCATATGTATTTGAAAATGTGTTAAAAATTGTTAAAAAGTTCATTCAAAAATGTTATGATTATATTATTAATGCCAACCCCATATGACATTCCTTCTTCTGTGGATGAACAAAAGAAGGTGTTTACACTGTTCTTTCCAATACAAAAAAGGTATAGAGACCACGGGCTGTCAAGCTCCAAAAACGTCAGAAGAAGCATCATAAAAGTACCATAAAAGAAGTCCATACGACTCATGTGCTATAAAAATCTTCTAAAGTTTTCATCTGAAACCCGTCAAAAAGATGAGTTTGGCCTTTGATGTCGATGAATTGCTATTGGCCTTGTGTGCCATGTCACTTATCGTGATACAGCAAGTTTGACTACTCCTTAGTGTGAACTAGTGTTATCAAGATACTATAATTTCTAACTTCGATATGATAACTTAAAAGACATCAATATTCAATACCATTTTCAATACCACAGGGAAAAACTGGCAAAAGATTAAGGGCAGTAAGTTAAGAAAATACTTTGACTATGGTCAAAATTAAATTATGAACTAAAATTCTGCTGTTGGAAATTATGCAAACATGAAAAAGTATAACTGGCACACATTGCATTCCCACATGCATGTTAAACTCACAACACATAAAGAGAGTTCACTACATTTACTGTGAACCGAGTCGTGAAAATGAAAATGCCAGAACGTGAGCTATATATTCTCTGAAACATGCAATGGTTTATATACTTTTTAATTAAAATAAACACACAGCATTGTTTATCAGCTCACTTTCGGAGTTATAACAGAGGTGAAATTGCAGCTGTTACTGGTGTTAACGTTACTGTGGAAATTGAGTATTGAAGTAATTTTAAATATTCTGAATTCGAAAAATCTATATTTCTGACAACATAAGTGAGAATCAAATTGAGAGTTATGACAGAGGGCAAAACTTTTTCAGTGTATACTATTTATAATTTTGGGTTATTTGTCTCACAATGGGAATGATATCCAAGCTGTTTCGTTGAATGCAAAGCATGGCAAAGAGCAGCATTTCTCATCTAAACTTCTCCTTGTGTGTTTTAACAGACAGAAGACATACAAGTTCGCACCATCAGATAATGACAGAATTTCCATTTTAGATTGAAAAATACCTGGTTGTTGTTCAGTGGGAGGGGGGCCTGGGGGACCCAGCAGTCCTTTAACACCCTTAGGACCATAATTTCCAATTGGGCCACGCTCTCCCGGAGGTCCTGGAGGACCCACTATATAAGCAAGAGAAACGGACGGAAGCAAAGTAATAAAAAAATTAAGAAACTGGACTGTTTATTGAAAGTTGGATTAGGACTACTAAAACAGCAGATATTAAACAGTTATAATCTTTATAATCTTTTTTGCATTATTTTTAGTACCTCCAGTATCATCAAAAGGACCTATCAGCTCTCCAGGTTCTCCTCTGTCTCCCTGTTGAATGATATGCATTTAGGTCACACAACTTTTGATGCAGATTGAATGGTAAGGTATGACACGCTAAACCAGAAATAGATTCATACTTTGCTGCCAGAATTTCCTGGGAAACCTGGAAGTCCAATCTCTCCCTGTAGGAATGGAGAAAGACTTTAAGAAATGCTTAAGTCCACGCAAATGTACAAATGCCAATGCACTGTTGGGAAAATGATCAAAATGATTTACCCTTGGTCCTGGCAAGCCATTTCGTCCGGGGTTACCCTGTAATTAATAAGAATTGGTTAAATATTTTAGATACAAATTTGAAATATGTGTGCATATCCAAAAACTTTCAGATTAGAAAAAAAGCAAAAAAGGTAGATGTCCATTCTCTGATGTGCCTGTTGAAGAGCTGGTTCATACATTGTGATTGTTTTTTTTGCTTTTTTTGAAAAGTCTTTGCATAGGGTTAATGAAGAGATTTCAGCTCTTTATCAATCATACCCGCTGTCCTGGAAACCCTGACACACCAGTCTCTCCTTTGGCAGATAAATACCCCTGAAATAATTTAAAATACAAAATATTATTATCAAGATACTGCCGAAGTCCCTGTAGGTTCACTCAGTGGCGACATTGCCAGCTATTTTCTATTGACTCTTATCTACTTGAATGAGGAAAGGCCATCTGCAAAACTCAGGATTACATTTCAATAATATATTTTATATGACCATTAAAATCAGACTAAAATTATGCAAAAAACAAACACATTTTTTTTTAGTGTGATCCAGCTATTCTGAACCCACTGTAAGACTGGGTTTTCATTCCTAAAATTAATTTTTGTGTTCAAAAAAGCCACCTACCAAATCTCCTGGTTCACCTTTATAACCTTTCAAGCCTTTTACACCCTGTTAAAACAAATGAGAGAGATGAAAATTACAGTAGACAGATAATTTGCTCCCCTTGTAATATTCTCATAAACTCATGTTCTTCTTGCCTGCAATTCTGAAGGGATTGTACGGATTTGTGAGTAAGGTCCTGGTGGGCCTGGCTCTCCAATCTCCCCCTGTGGTACGGATATAAAATTCATATTGGTTTAACAGTGCAGATTATAGACCGTGATATTAGTCTGATATAAGACACTAAAAATTTGTCTCACCAATTCTCCTTTCATTCCTTTTATTTTTTTACTGCTTTCACCCTGTACAAAGACAACACATTAACATCAAATGGAAGATGTTTATTTACCAAAGTATGCTGTCATAAAACACGAATGGAAATCTTAAAAATAAAATTAAGCAAAACATGTTTTACTTACCTTTTGTCCTTTAACACCTTTAAAGCCAGTAGGACCCTAAAGAAAGATAATAAGTAAGTAAGAAGAAGTGATGCTAGGTTTGGAATAAAGCAAGCAGTACTAATATAATAACTAGGGCTGTCATTACTAATTATTAGTGATTGATTTGGGCTAAGAAATTATGATACTCTAAATACTAAAACCAGTCATACAGTCATTTATTCAACCAATTTGTTAAAATGGCTGATTCATTCAGAAACAAATCAAGTGACTGTCTTTATGAATGGATCCCTGATTCATTGGCTCACTTGATTTGTTCAAGCTGTTTTGCATCTATTTTTGTTAGCGAAATTGAGCAAAAACAGACAATACTGCCATACTGTGTTTAAAGAGCAGGTCATATGGGTTTTTGAAAAATATCTATTTTGCAGTTTATAACGTAGCTATCCTTAAATGAAAACAATCTGCAAAGTTGTTAATCAAAAAAGTGCATGATAAATAAAGATATTGTCTCTCAAAAGAGAGAGTCGATTCTGAATCGCCTTAACGAGTCGTCATATTTTCGAATCTTTTGCCTGTTTGTGTACGTCACTGGGTAACACATTTGCATAATCCCCGCCTGCCCGCGAAATACGAACAGAGTCTGACCTGCCCACAAACACTTCCGCTAGTTAGTGTGTTTACATCATGTTGAGAAGATGCTGTGTACAAGGATACCACAGAAATACAATTCGAACCTTTTGTTGTGTGCATGTCATTTTACCAAGGACGGCTTCTGTAATCTTGGCTTTTATCTTCGTTGGCTTCTAATCTTCTTAATTTGGGCTAACAAGCTCTACGAACCACAACCTGTAAGTACGATTGATACGTTATGTGTACATTTTCAAATGAGTGCTCAAAATATCAAGTTTTTGAGCTAATATGTGATGTATACCTAGTGCAGCTTTAGGTTTCCAGGTAAAGCACGATATCACTGTCTTACTGAAGTAGTTCAGATAATTCACTGTGAACTACGCTGTGAATTTCCTAAGAATGTGTCGATTAATGTAGACTGACGTTGTTCTAATTACTTAAAACAGTTTGGTTTACAAACTTGTTTCATCAGTTAGTCACGTTAGCACTCGGCTAACGCATCCACCATTATTGTTTTAATTGTTCACAGTTTAGCAGCTAAACTTTAGCTGTGGGCACGATTCACTTGCATAAGTGTTTTTGTATTTTATGTCATTAGCTGACCAATCAGAGCAGAGTAGGCTTATGGAAGGGAGGGGTTTGCTCCGAACTTGCTTGGAACGAATCGTTTCGAAATCATTGGCAAATGACTCTAATATTAAATGTATATTCTGATAAAATTACAATGTTTTCTGACCTTAGATGCATTTAAACCTGTTTTAGGGGACTCAATATTAGGACACTTTAAAATACCATATGACCTGCTCTTTAAAATTCAACACAATATTACCTTTTTTTTATTGAAATTGTGTAGATATTCGGTAAAATAACACTCTCTTTGTGTGATATTACTGAACTTTACCATATGATATAAATATAAGACAAAAACCCATTTTTTGCCCTTGTATCCTGAATTTTAGGGGCATATAACTGCATTCTATATGCTGTCGTCGTCCTGCATCAGTACAGGTCTGGGCTGGAGCAGGGTGTGTTAAGTGCGTTAAAAATTTTAACACATTATTTTTTACATAAATAATCGCACCAAATTGACAACTTACATTGACAGCCCTAATTATAACATCCCTAATTATAATTATAATAATAACTTTTATTATACCAGTAATTTTATTGTGTGTGTCACTAACTCACCCAAGGACCTTGTAATCCTGGCATTCCTCTGTACCCTGGGTTACCAGTTGGTCCCTGTAAGGGTGCAATGAAATATTTTAGAAAACACCTTTTCGTCCCTGATGATTCAGTTTCAGTTCTGTCACAAGACAAATGATAAAAATCAAACTTACAGCAAATCCTCGAAAACCTGGTGGTCCTGGATCTCCCTGTAATAATATGTCATAGAATTACGATACTTTTTTTTAAAAAACGAAATCAAATGCATTTACTCAATTTATAGTAAATGTAAACATAATAAAGGGTTAAGGTAAACTAAAACTGGTTTCTGGTTTCGTATCCTCTGGTGAAACGTTTAGTTCCCCTTACCCTGAATCTTTCCATATAGACCCACAGATCCAAAGGGTCACCCTTCTCTCCCTTCATTCCTGGCCGGCCCTAGAGAATATTACATTTAGAGATAGGCAAGTACACAGAGACAAATTGATTGAAAGAGAGAAAATAAAAGCATTATGGGTTAGATGAGCTATGCATAAATGAACACTCGTACTGATATTCCAGGTCCACCATTGAGTCCTGGAAGGCCTGGTGTTCCTGATTCTCCCCGGGTTCCGTTACAACCGTCAGCTCCTGGTTTTCCACGAGGTCCAGACGGCCCAGGATGGCCCTGATGAGAGATCAGAAACAAAGACTTGACCAACATATTCTGTTTTACCTTCAGTGGTTCTCTTGTTGCCATCTTGTAAAACTCTGCTTTATTTATGCCTAATGACATCGTTAAACATAATACTGTGGATATAAACAAAATGACACTTACCGGAACTCCATCTGCTCCATTAAACCCTGGAACACCCTCCATTCCCTAAAGAAAGCCACAAACACAATAGCATTTCATCTCATTTCATGTAAAGTTTTACTCTTTAACCTACTCTCAGAACTACTCCTGAGATTGTTTTAAAGAGAATTATATAGTACAATGAGGCAAATAATGGCTAAACCTAGAAAAGTCATGTACAGTATCACTGAGACATTGTGAATATTATTTCTGCTACTGAACTATTTAAACTTTTGCGGCTAGACCATATGCGACCATCATACTGAATCTAATCAAATACAGTTAGTTATATAATCTAATCAACACTAAGAATATAAGGTAAAAATTACCAATTTTTGGACTAAAATGTTATTCTCATAACACTTTTTCATTTCTGTAAAATGCACGATTATGAGTAATTATGTCTGAAATATTTATTTTATAATTATTACATTATTTACATTGATTAGCCTTATAAAACCTCCTATGCTTTTCTTTCAAACTTATCGGTGGTCGTTTAATTTGTGTGGATATATAATTCAAATATTCATTATTCATTAATTTTATCAAGGTGAATAAGCAGAAGGTAACAGTTGCTTCACAACGATCTGAAATTTCAATGCAACTGCCATTAGGAAGCGAAAAGCTTGTCAATCATACATAAATGCTGGAGATTAGGGTTGTGACAGTGAGGAAATTTTCCCACCGGTTAATCGACATGTGACAACACCGGTAATACCGGTATCACCGCGGGGGCGAGGCGTTCCCTCTTTTTCTCTCTTTCCTTCGCTTTTACATAGCTTGTAAAAGTGGCGTGCGCATTTTACTTTCACTTTGAAATAGCGGCAATCCGGCGTAAAGCAATTGTTCGTTTTTAGTTCGTTTGAATTTTCCCTCTTTTCCTCGCTTTCCTTCGCTTTTAAATAGCTTAAAAGCGCCGTGCGCATTTTACTTTCACTT
>NW_015540887.1:169109-175239 GCF_001515605.1 Sinocyclocheilus anshuiensis
CACCATGCTATAGGGCAGGCTATGCCTAATATAAAATAACAAATAACTTGCATAAAGTTTAAATAGGTATACAAAATTGGAAATAGGCTAAGTAAACATGTATAATATATAACCAAATAAATAAGAAAGTAGAACGTTTATTAGCAAAACGAGTAAGAAAGCTTGGAGGCACGGCAGCAAAACGAATGTCAAATAAAATAAATAAATGACACAAAGTTTAAATAAAGTAAAAATCAGCAAACAATGTGGAACCAATTAAATAAGAAACAAATGTTTAAAAAAAATTCAAAAATCACCTTAGATAAACGGCAAAATTCAACAGGCTTTTCAAAATCCAAAATATTGCCAAACAGGCGCTTTTGCATTTCGTTTCAAAACTAAATCATCCGCGATCGTCTTGTCTGTCTCACCTCACTCTTCTTGTCAGTCAGCTCGACTCGCTCTCCTCACTGGATAAATGACATTTTATCTGTGATGCGACTGTCGTTCGGCACGCTGCATTGAGCAGCCGCGTTCAGTTCTTAATTGTAGTGTCTGTTCTTTTACTGAACTAAATGCTTTTTATTACTATAAAAAATCAAAACGACGGTGGAGGTCGGTCCCGCGGTGGGCAAGTGACGTAACCGGTGTTGCGGCTTAACACCGGTATCACCGTCAACACCGTCTATCGCGGTAAGCCTAATGTATATCTGATTTAATCACAAGGTGGTGTAATACGCGCACATCCAAATCCAAAAATCGGCACACTTAAAGTGTTTCATGTGATCCCTTAGTAAATGCATTATTTGTCCTCATTATTTGGGGAAAAGGCAGTCTCCACAGTATCATTTAAGTGGGTGGAACATCATAACTGTAATATACACTACCGTTCGTGGCAAGCCTACTGGATATAATGAAAAGGCAGCTTAATTTCCATCTAAACCTATTGTTTTAAGTTTTTGCATAATAGCAGAAGTGGAGAGCAAGACAGAGACTCACCACACTTCCTTTTGGACCCATAATGCCTCCTCTGCCATGGTCTCCTTTCTCTCCTTTAGGACCCTGGAGACCAGGGTCTCCCGGTATACCGTTAGGGCCTGTGGGCCCCTGGGGACCAAGGGGTCCAGGCAATCCCTGCAGTTCACATACAGAAATTTACAAATTAGTTTAAATGACTTACAGATTTGTATAAGATAAAAGTCAGTGCATTTACAGTCATCAATCATGAGGAACATAAAATACACAAGTTATAATACACGTGTTAAACTCTGGTCCTGAAGGACAACTGTCGTGCAGAGTTTAGCTCCAACCAGCTCCAAAACACTTGCCTGGAAGTTTCTAGTAATCCTGAAGATTGATTGATTAGCTGGTTCAGATGTGTTCAGGCCTGGATTGGCTAATCGGGAGCACTGGGAATTTCTGTTTTTTGGCCGCGAGGGCCGGTACTGTCATGCCACTGCTATGGGGTTGGAATATGGATGCTTGTATTTAAGGCATCAAAGAAGCGTCCCGTATGAAAGTTTTAGCACAGTTTGTCCCGTATTCGCAGGCATACGCCATATGACCAGACCATATGAATAACAGATTCTCAATTGATAATTAATCATTAATTTTGCGCAAAATATTGTTTTATTTGTGAACATAGCCGATTGATGAAGGCTTTAAGACCAAGCGGAATCCTCTGCCGGCTGCTCCTGTTTCACAGCCAGCAGGACTCGCGCTTAAAAAATGTAAAAAAATTTAACTTCTAGCGCATTCTTAAACTTGGACCTCATTTTATTGTAGTAGAAATCCAAGCGCCAGAAGCAGCCCACACTCAGCCCACAAGTTTTCTTTAATTGAAAAATATGCATTTTCATTCATTCATAGGCTATATGGTTGCAATAATAGCCATTTTAGTTAAAAAAATGTAAGTGCATAGACGTTTCATAGACGTTCAGTTGTTATGCATTCAAATTTCTTTCCATTTGTATGTATGCAATTTCACAGTGATGACTTTTTTTGTTTTTATATGACATTAAAATTATTTTTAGAATATAGGTTAAGCAAAACAAATGTGATTATTTCTGAGAACTTTTTAACTGCAGGCAGACATTATGGTACAGTATGCGAGCAAAAAATAATAGATTAAAAAATGTATAATAGAAAGTGCATAGGCCAGTAAAATAATAATAATAATAAAACAAAGCTGTAGAAAAATATAATGAATTACAAGTCTGTAGAGAACAGTGCCCTATTGCAGACTTATATACTGAAGTTTTAATTACATTATTGTAATAGCTATAGTCAGTCGTGAACTAAAGTGGGCCGCTCTAAGGCATGAAACTCCAGGGCTGAAAATGACTCCCACTCCGGCCCTGGATGTGTTTAATTAAGGTTGAAGCTAAACTCTGCAGGACAGTGGCCATCCAGGAACTGAATTTGACACCCCTTTACATGATAGAAAAAAAAAATCATATGGACACCTCTATAAATGTAGACTGAAGTTTACACGTATAGACCACAAAGAAGCAGCTCACTGAGTGATCATAGCTTGTGTCATTTATTTATTATTATTATTATTATTATTTTTATTTAACAGGCTTACCTGATTTAAAAAAAATACTGAATAAAGTGTAGTAAGTGAAACTATTAAGCAATGCACTATTTACTGAAACATTACCTGAAATGTCACCTACTCATTATTTTTAGGAAAGATTAAGGTGAATAATTATAGCAGGGAATTTCATTGTGAAGTGTACATAAATATTAAACCTGCGATGCAATGTTAATCATATTAACACTGCTATAATAAACCTATTATATTATAAAATATTATATTATAAGAATATACAAGTTTATAATATCAATGCACTTACCAAAACATCTATTATGTCAAACATTAACTAGATTATGATGACTGTAAACTACTGACTATAAAACATATTTTTTTTTAATTTATGTCATAGCTAACTACCACACTTCTCTTGATTTTTATTCAATATATATTGTGCAAAGTACTGTATGCATTTGTTGTATACATGCAACACCTGGCATAACCTACTACATTTGTTGCATAATGGATTTGATTACACCTACTTTTAATAGTATGCAGTATACAGTGTACACTGCACACTTCTGAGTAGGCACTAAACTAGTATATTCAATTTAGTATATAGTATATTCAACATAATCCAGACATTTTTTACATTTTAAAACAAGACCACTAGATGGCAGACTCCGCTAACAGTTTTTTAAAGCTCTATAGCGCCATCCAGTGCTCTCATTACCACATTGCACATATATTTTTAGAGTTTTTTAGGTTTAATTATTTGCTGTTCCTTGACTTGATCTGAACTCATTGATGAGCCAAAACATCATTCAAACATCTGCCTGATATACTCAAATCTTCTAACTATATACAAAAAAGCCATTTGTACATGTTGTACTTGTGATATTAGATGTGTGTTATGAATTCTGCCCTTTTGTGTGGATCTGTGGATCTGTTTGCTTCATAACCAAAAGCAACTAATGCTTATCAAATGAAACTTCTCAGTGCAGTTTCTAATGGAAAAGGACAATGAAACAAGCTTTTGTTTGTGTTTATGTCTAGAGATTTCCATGGTAAGAACTTAAATCCAGTGAACAAACCGAGTTCTACCATGATGGGACAGACTGATAAACAGGCGCCCTGCTATCTAGTGCACACTTAAACCCCCTGCCCCTAATCCACAGTCAGCCAACTGATCTGAGATCCTGTTAAGAGTGAAGGAAAATTACATGAAAGATGCACTCCATCTGATCAAAGAAAGTACTATGTACTGGATGCCATTCACACAGAGCACATCTACGTCAACAAAGCATAAAACAACATCCCAGGTTAAGAGAGGCATCTGGGTTATGAGAGGCATAATTATGATATTTGTTCACCAACTCTGAGAAACATATGTAACGCAAGCCATTTTTAACAGAGGAGCTGAAGAGCTTTCAAAAAGTGGCTGGGACATGTCCCACCTGTTCATCCATAAATTACGCCTATTCAGACAGATGGAGAGTACAGGTCCAAAAGTGATTAACTAAAAGCTAAGGTGCCAGATTACAGCCAAGAACAAAACTAGTAGTTTTAGGTTTTTATGAAGGGGACCGGGTGAAACATAGAGGTCTTAAGGTCCTCATAAGTCAAACAAAGGTGAACCACGTGCGTGATGTGTTTTGTAGCTCTGGAAGTCAAGTATTTTGACCTGACTTCACAGATAAGGTTCTGGCTACCGTTTAAACTGAGCTAGTTTGAAGCTGTTTACTGAATATTACACAACACTGTATAAAATAAATGAAATGAATAAATGAAACTGCACTGCATTATTCCACAGTAAACATTCCAATAAATGCAGTTGATATTTCCCATGTTAGGGGGAAAAAAAACAAAAAACAACAAACAATAAGTGGTTCTAGAAACATAAGACATCTCTCAGGAAATTAGACATAATATATTACAAACAATTCATAGTTTCTTTAAAACTCCAGGGAACATTTAAAAAAAAATCTTGACTATGCAGCTTATTACCATGGAAATGGGGCATGAGGAATGTCTCAATTCCATGGAAAAAGAACTTA
Source organism: Sinocyclocheilus anshuiensis (assembly GCF_001515605.1). NCBI lineage: Eukaryota > Metazoa > Chordata > Actinopteri > Cypriniformes > Cyprinidae > Sinocyclocheilus > Sinocyclocheilus anshuiensis. Next base: position 173,682 of record NW_015540887.1, read on the forward strand.
ATTGATAAATCAACTAAAACAGATACTGTTGAATGTCTACTGAGCCTCCACAACTCCACAAGTCTGAGTCAGAAATGATGATCATGTTTTCCAGTATGATTTTAGAATGTTGATATGAGAGCAGATTGAACATCAAACCATATATACGAGTGACATGATCAATGTCACAAATTAACTTAAAAATTATGTATTTTCCAAAACAATGTATGAATAGAGGCATGGAAAATGCCATAGTGATTTAAGCTGCTCATTATTCAGCAGTTGTATTATCCAGCAAATCTCTCCTTTCTCAAAAGCCACAAGTACCCTCGCCCCTTCTGCCAAGTATATTATGTACATTTCCAAAATACACCAAATATATGGCCCATTAAATATGAATTGCCTTACAGTATACGGTTTGTTTTGACATGTTGTAGCAACATTTTAGTAATCACCCAAATTTCCTTAGCAAATGCCTAGCAACAATCTAGCAAAGACCCAGAAAATCACGTTATTTTTGAGAGTAAATACAAGCATCCTGTGCGATGCCCTCCAGTGCATGCTTTTACCCCAACATATCCTTGATATGCTGTGTGTGAATACATTATCTGTTGGTAGTTTTTGGCAAAATAAAGCATTACCGTATCTGGGTTTAGTCTATACACAAGTCACAGCCATTGAAAATATAACAAAGTTTACTAAAGATAATGTTACTCCATGGCCACTGTCCGGCTATCTTACAGATTTTCTTCCTCCCATTTTTCCACACATGCAAAATGATCACTTTCCTGCAGCCTTTAAGGTAACAAAGATCAAATACATGAGATTTGTTATTTCCTGGGTCATCACAAGTGACCAGGCCAATTCCCTGCTGGCCTTCCCATGTCCTGTCCCCTGCTATGTGTCTTCCTGATTTCTTGACCCATATTCTCTGTTCTGCTCAACACGATAAAACCAACCTGCTGTGCTCTAGAGAACATTTACATTTACATTTATTCATTTAGCAGACGCTTTTATCCAAAGCGACTTACAATTGGGGAATACATCAAGCGATTCATCTTAAAGAGGTAAATAGCCACAGGAAGTGCTCGTCATACTAAGTTTCAAGCTTTGTTCAAATAAGTACAAGCAGTCAGAGAAAGATGAAAGAAAAGAGAAATATATATATATATATATATATTATTTTTTGGATGAAGTCAGATAGTGACGAAAGAGGTGAGTTTTCAGCGAAGATCATTCCACCAGCCAGGAACAGTAAATGAAAATGTTCTGGAAAGTGATTTTGTGCCTCTTTGTGATGCACCACGGGGCGTCGCTCACTAGCGGATCTCAGACTTCTGGAGGGAATGTAGATTCATAAGAGTGAGTGGAAGTAGGCGGGTGCTGAGCCTGAGGCTGTTCTATATGCAAGCATCAGTGTCTTGAACTTGATGCGAGCCGTAACCGGTGCAGGGAGATAAAGAGAGCTGTGGCGTGGGCTCATTTGGGCTCGTAAAAGAGTTGTGCCGCTGCATTCTGAATCATTTGTAAAGGTTTGACTGTGCATGATGGAAGTCCAGCCAGAAGAGCATTGCAGTAG
>NW_015540887.1:175573-176218 GCF_001515605.1 Sinocyclocheilus anshuiensis
CAATGTGGTCTTTGAAGGTCAGCTGGTCATCAAAGATTACACCAAGATTTCTGACCGAACTTGATGGGGTAATTGTTGATGAACCTAACTGGACGGTGAAGTCATGCTGTAGATTTGGAGTGGCCGGGAAGACAAGAAGCTCAGTCTTTGCCAGGTTGAGCTGTAGGTGATGTTCTTTCATCCATGCCAAGATGTCCGCCAGGCAGCCTGAGATCCGTGCAGCTACCGTTGGATCATCTGGTTGAAATGAAAGATAGAGCTGTGTGCAATGTTTCCTCTAATTTTTTTTCTTGCTGAGCAAAACTTTTCTCTATTGGACGGACATTTCGGCCACCTGAGCAAAAATATTCTTTATACCAGACCTGTCCAGCGCACACACAAAAAAGTGTGTAACTTTTAACTTTAATGTGCTATTTATATTTGATTTGACCCTTGATGTAACTAAATGATGTACATTTTAGGTTTCCTGAGAAAATATTTTTTACAGTATAATACACTGCTGTTCAAAAGTTTGGGATCAGTAAATTTTTAAAAGAAGTGATAGGCTCATCAAGGCTGTATCTATTTGATATAAAATACTGAATATTATTTCACAAAATAATATTGTGAAATATTATTGCAATTTAAAATAAAAGTTTTCTATTT
>NW_015540887.1:176396-176656 GCF_001515605.1 Sinocyclocheilus anshuiensis
TTCTAATATGCTGATTTATAATCAATGTTGGAAACAGTTGTGCTGCTTAATATTTTTTGGGACCTGTGATATTTTTCAGGATTCTTTGATAAATAAAAAGTTAAAAAGAACAGTCTTTATTCAAAATAGACATTTTGTGTTACAACACTATACTATTCAAAAATGTGGGGTCAGTACATTTTTTCTTTCTTTTTTTTTTTTTAATTAATACTTTTATTCAGCAAGGATGTGTTAAATGGATAAAAAGTGATAGTAAAGAC
>NW_015540887.1:176864-177459 GCF_001515605.1 Sinocyclocheilus anshuiensis
AAAAATATTAAGCAGCACAACAGTTTCAACACTGATAATAAATCAGAATATTAGAATGATTTCTGAAGGATCATCCTGAAGACAGGAGTAATGATGCTGAAAATTCTGCTTAGCTTCACAGGAATACATTATATTTGAAAGTATATTAAAATAGGAAACCAATATTAGAAATTGCAATAGCCTAATAGTTCACAATATTACTGTTTTTTTCTGTAAACTGAGATCTGCAAGTTAAATATTTTCAAAGAAAAAAAAACTTGAACATGAATTCTTCTATAGCTATCTAAACATCCCTATGAAGTAGCCTACAGTTTGCACAATACACCTGTGTGTGACTGTAAATGTCTCTGAGTTTTGTTACCGTTCTGTGCTCATCATTCGCTATTTCCAGCACTTAATCAAGCCACTCTTCTTTAAAACACGAGGACGTTTTATTTCACGTCATTGCATTTGCGTTTGCTCTCGATTTGAGCTATTTCTTCCACAACCACTGAAGTATTCGGTTTCTACAGCGACTCATTTGGTGCATATCATTCTCTTTCTATGAAACCTGTAAACCGCATTCACCGGTTCTAACTCTATAGCGTCATCCACT
>NW_015540887.1:177935-183922 GCF_001515605.1 Sinocyclocheilus anshuiensis
ATTCACCACCAGAGGTCACCCTTTCCATTACATTGACTCTCGCACAACACAAACTGTTGCATAGCACCCCGGACTACATATCCCATCATTCTTTGCACGATTTGCACACTGCACTGATTGCACTCATTGCACACAGCTGTTTCTAATCACCTCACTCACTATATAACACCCACTCTAACCACCTTTCTCTGCTGAGTATTGTTTAGCCCGTACCCGATTCCGAGTCCCATTCCGAGTCTCTGAGTTTTCCTTGTTTTGCCTTGCCTTGCCTGTTTTCGCGGTTTCTGATCTTTGCCTGTTTTCCTGGATTTTTCCCTCTCGTCTCGCCCCTGTGATTCTGTCTGCCGATCGGTGACCTACGCTAGCCCTGGGACTATTCTTGTGTTTTGCCCGCCATATACCTGTTTGCCATTGTTTGACCCTGCCTGTTTACCACGTCTCTTTAATAAAGCTTGCAGATGGATCCACACGTCTCACGTCTCGTCAGCCCCGTTACAATAGCCTTTATGAGCATAAGTGACTCCATTAAAAAACAAGGTCAATTATTTATTAGGTTTATAATATAGGCCTAACATAATGTAATATAATATAATATCAAAACAAACTGAAGCATTTAAACTGATAGAAGAGAATCGAAAACAAACTGAAGCATTTAAACTGAGATCTGCAAGTTAAATATTTTCAAAGAAAAAAAAACTTGAACATGAATTCTTCTATAGCTATCTAAACATCCCTATGAAGTAGCCTACAGTTTGCACAATACACCTGTGTGTGACTGTAAATGTCTCTGAGTTTTGTTACCGTTCTGTGCTCATCATTCGCTATTTCCAGCACTTAATCAAGCCACTCTTCTTTAAAACACGAGGACGTTTTATTTCACGTCATTGCATTTGCGTTTGCTCTCGATTTGAGCTATTTCTTCCACAACCACTGAAGTATTCGGTTTCTACAGCGACTCATTTGGTGCATATCATTCTCTTTCTATGAAACCTGTAAACCGCATTCACCGGTTCTAACTCTATAGCGTCATCAACTTTATAGCGGTTTACCCGATCATTGCAATTCTTTCGTTTTTACTAGAATACAATCAAATGGCTTTCCCAACTCATTTTTGCGTGTGCACGGCAAATTATTTCTTCTGCGCGGCCGCGGTGGAAGAAGTGCGCGGCCGCGCGCGCAGCTTAGAGAGAACATTGGCTGTGTGTCATCAGCATAGCAGGAGAAACCATGTGCCTGTATGATGGGTCCCAGTGATGTAGTGTATATGGCGAAGAGGAGGGGTCCAAGAACTGATCCCTGAGGAACCCCAGTGACCAGTTGATGTGCTTTGGATACCTCCCCACCCCAGGCCACCCTGAAAGACCTACCAGTGAGATAGGATTCAAACCAGCGAAGTGGAATCCCTGTGATGCCCAGTGATGAGAGGGCAGACAGGAGGATCTGATGATTGACAGTGTCAAAAGCAGCAGATAGATCCAGCAAAATAAGAACTGATGATTTGGAATCAGCTTTTGCGATCCGCAGGGCTTCAGTGACTGACAGTAGCACAGTCTCTGAATGGCCACTCCTGGAACCTGACTGGTTAGGATCCAGTTGGTTGTTCTGTGTAAGAAATAATGATACCTGGTTAAAAACGACTCATTCAAGTGTTTTTGCTAAAGGAAGGAGAGACACAGGTCTGTAGCTATCTGTAAGTGAAGTGTATAATGTAGGTTTTTTGAGCAGTGGGGTCACCCGAGCCTGATGGAAATTGTCTGAGAGAAGAGATGTGTTGATGATGTGTGTGAGTGGTGGTAAAAGTGTAGGGGAGATTGCTTGGAGAAGGTGTGAGGGGATTGGGTCTAGTGGGCATGTTGTAGGATGGCTGGAGAGGAGAAGTTTGGATACTTCTGCCTCAGTGAGGGGACAGAAGGAGTGGAAATTTTAGGTGTGATGCGGTGTGGAGCTAAGAACAGACTACTGATTGTTCTAGTTTTGTCTAGAACAATCTTTGTCAAGTTTTGAAGAGGTTACGTGTGTCTGTAGCGCTGTTGATCTTGTTGTGAAAATATGAAGATTTGGCAGTATGGACTTGAGCAGAGAAAGATGAAAGCAAAGACTTTCATCAGAACCAGCAGACTTATATAAATATAGCAATATAAAGAAGACAAAACTAAAGTGCTTCCACCACTGGTTTTTATTGAAGTCCGCATATTTGTGCCTTATGACAATTCAAAGGTAATATTTAAATAGTATTTCAACATGTCAGCTGTAAAACAGTTTGGGCTCAGAAAGATTTTTTTTTTTTTTAAGTTTATTCAGCATTGATCAAAACTGACAAAAAAAGACGTATTATGTTACAAAAGATTTCTATTTCAGACAAATGCTGTTCTTTTGAACTTTCTTGCAGCATTTTAAAAAAATGCATTACGATTTCGACAAAGAATTTAAAACAAAGATTTTAAATTGCAATAATATTAATGTTCTTGCTGTATTTTTGATTAAAATAAATGCAGCCTTGGTGAGCATAAGTGACTTCATGTTTCAAAAACATAAAAAAAAATCATACCAACCTCATACTTTCATACTTTTGAATACTAATGAGTGTCATGGCTCATAATGAGGCCTTGGCAGTAATAGAACTGGCAACAGTCTTTATAACATGTACATTAAGTCAAATGAGCCAGTCATGATGATAGACAAGCATGAGCACTGGCAGTCTTCAGTACTTAAATCTGATTTGAATTCTTGGCACACTACACAGCAAATGCACTCAGATGAAAAGGTTCTTGGCCCAAGTCCTATCAATCACAGATTAGTGTGAATGCGTAGAAGCGTGTGTTCGTGTGGAACCGTAACCTTCCATGCACCTGCATAAACACAGTCAGATCAATCCCATGTGTCTGATTAACTCCACCTCAAGGTTCGGGTCTCTGAAGCGTTTTTTATTTGTTCACTTTGATCATCTGGCATTGCTTTTGCAGATGCGCATCTGCTTGAAAAAGAGAAGATGAAATGTCCTTCAACTCTGCTGATTGCATTATGTCTCATATCTGTCCTGTCTCATCATACTAGTGCAGATGCTAATGAGGAGTGAACATATATTCTGCATGACCATATTCTACATCCCTAAACCTAAACTTAAAGGGGTCATATGATGCTTTTTTAAAGATCATTATTTTGTATATTTGGTGTAACATAATATGTTGACATGCTTTAATGTTCAAAAAACACATTATTTTTCAAATACTGTACATTATTGTAGGTCCTCTATGCCCCGCCTCTCTCAAACACGTCGTTTTCTACAAAGCCCCCTCCTTCCGACAAGCGCAGTCTGCTCTGATTGGCCAGTTGATCCAGTGCATTGTGATTGGCCGAACATCGCAAGCACTCGTCGGAAATGTAACGTCCCTTACCATAATCGCGAAGAGAAAGGAAAACTTGAAATCGCATCATATGACCCCTTTAACAACTACCTTACTATTAATAAGCAGCAAATTGGGAGTTTATTGAGGTAAAAGTTGTAGTTAATGGTTTGCTAATGGCGATAATTGGACCTTAAAATAAAGTGTGACCTTTTTTCTTAAGAATTATACTTTCTGAAACTATACAAGAGCTTTATGTGATGAACAACCAAACTGAATTCGGTTTTGACTTCAAATCTGTTATGACACATCTAAAGGTACCATATTTAAATTTGGAAGTGAATTTCAATGATTTTTTAAAGTAAATTTACAATTTTTAAGGACTACCTTTTTACATTTTTATAGTTTTTTTTAAGCTTGACAGCTCCAGTCCCCATTCACTTCCATTATATAAGACAGATTATTCTTCAAATTTTTATTTTTTTTATTTTTTATTATTATTTATTATTTTTTTTACACAGAAGAATGTGGGTAGACAAGAGTCAGAAACAGGGCAACAACAAGTCTAAAAACTACAATAAAGGCAATTAGGAAACTTGCAAAAGCAAGTCTAAAAGTCTAAAATGAAGGAAGTGGAGAGTGCGGCTGAACGACATTTAATGCATTTAGAAAAATACAAACAGACATTGCTCTAAGTGTACATTTGTGTGCGAAGGAAATGAGTGATTAGCCATTAGTTCAAGTCACTGACAGGTCCTGGGTGTGCCAGGTGAGAGTTAAACTCTCCCAGGGTTCTCCAGTTCAGAGTGGAGCCATAAGACATACAGGTCATTTCCTGTTTCTCTCACCCTTTGCTGCTGCCTCACACCATCGCTTCCTCTCTGCATTAATGTCCTGCCTTTTGTTTTTCGCTCCTTTCATTCCACTACATGTCTCTCCAAGATAAATTAATTTAAATTCTGTTTCTAAATCTGCTGACCCTGTTGGCCTTAACAAAAGGCCATATTTCCCATCTTCCTATGCAACCCCCTCCCCCCTTCACTGAGTGTGGCAGTAATGCCACATTTAAAGTGTTAAGTGCCTCCTCAACTCCTCCATTACCTCATCACCCAAAAATCTGCAGGAAAAAAAACAGGAGACATGGAAGAGTTGAGAAGGTGGGATAGCAGTAAATTGTTTGTGTCTGTAACTAAGGAAGATCCATAGCAGGACGATACTGGCTTATAGACAGAATATAAGTTTGGATACATAGTTGAATCCTTGAACCTTCAGCCATCTTCTTCTGTTCATTAACTGATTGAGGGCAGGATATTGACTATTGATAATGACTCAAATTCCCAAGGTGTCACTTAATACAACTCATTTCAATTTGACTAAAGGCAGCATGGACACATATACTGTTTTTTTTAATGAAACAATTGTTTTTTCTTATACCCCATTGCCCTTTGTCCTTGCTTTAAAACTCATTAAAATGCATTATATTTTTTTCCTTAAAACAAGATTAGGGTACAAGAATAGGAGAATTACACTGGTAATCTGATATAATGAGCCAAACTCTTAAAACAGCTCAGAGCTTTCATCTTTGAGTGCTATGGACTCTAATCTAAATGATGCGCTGCACAGGTTAGTACAGCATTGTGGTACATGTAATCATGCAAGAGAGAAAACAGCTGGACCTGGTGGTGTAGACCATGTGAGCTGTCCCTCATAATGCCCTGGGTCTTTCTTCTGCTCTGCACCTCATAGTATATGAAATAATGGACAATGGAGAAAGAATACTGTTTATCTCCTTCTCTCTACATGGTATGAAACGTTTGGGGTTAGTAAGATTTTTATTTTTATTTTTTATGTTTTAATTAATTAATTAATATTTTTTTTTCTTTTATTCAGTAATGAAGCATTACATTTATCAAAAGTGGCAGTAAAGACATTTATAATGTTAAAAAGTTATATTTAAAATAAATGCTGTTATTTTTAACTTTCTATTCATCAAAGCATCCTGAAAAAAAGGTATCACAGTTTCAACATTGATTATATTACTGTTCCCCTTCAGGAACTCGAGCTGCGTCGAGATCGCTTTGGGAACGCCCCTGCGTGACCGCGTTCTGAAACACGTGTGAAATCAGTCCAATGGAGCAGTGAGACGTCACGAGCGGGGTGACGTGAGCGCCAGGAAGTATAAAAGCGCATCCGGCAGAGCGCAAGTTAGCTTCTGCTCTTCAGTAGCGCTCTGTGTATGTGTCAGTCTATTTACTGTTGTCTGTCAGTCCACAAGCATTCAAAAGAATATATCAAAGTCTAAACTAATATCTATGGCGAGCAAACGGCATTACAGACGTTGTGTGCCTCCCTGCCCACACTATCTGGCAGCGGGGGATACACACGATCTGTGTGTTGTTTGTTTAGGAGCGGAGCATGCACGGTCAGCTTTCGAGGAGCTGATTGTCATCACTGCGAGTTACTCTCGCTGCGTATGCTCCGCTCTCGCCTGGCTGTGTTTGATGAGAGCGGCCAGGCTCGCGATCCCGCTGGCAGCGGTCCCGCTGTTGCCGAGGCACGGCGTAGACTGTTGTCGTGGGGATCGCGGGTGGATTTAGCGGAGGGATCCGAGACGGGCTCGTCCTTTTCTCGGTCCTCACCCGC
>NW_015540887.1:184032-185876 GCF_001515605.1 Sinocyclocheilus anshuiensis
CGTTTGGCCAGCCGAGAAACAGGACGCTCGTCCTAAAAGTAATTAGATTTTCTGAAATCCAGATCACAGCCTTCACAATGGGGACTTCCGTTTTTCCCCGATCTCCATGCTGAGGTGTCAAGATCGTGGGAGAAACCGTGCTCATCCCGTTTTTACAGCCCCACAGTCTCGAATTATTCAAAAGAACATCGTAGGGCTGAATGATAAGGGATATGGGGCGATGCCAGTGGTGGAGCAGACGCTTGCGAGCTATCTCTCCCCATCCTCAGCATCGTCCCTGAAGGCCCCGAAGCTTCCCAACAGACCTGTTAAGCTTACATCTAGTCTGGTTGGGAAAGCTTATACGGCAGCAGGTCAGGCTGGTGCATGCTTGCCCACCATGGCGGTGTTACAAGCGTACCAGGCTGACCTGCTCAAGGACCTGGATGACAGGGAGGAGGGGGAATCCGACCTTTTCCCCCAATCGCTCTGCTCCCGGGAGTTCTGGCGAGGGTACACCGGGATGTCCGTCTGTTGCTAGTAGCCCCATTCTGGCCGGCCCGCCAGAATGGGGCTTTCAACTTGGGTGTGGCCTTGCAGGACATTTGTGCTGCGGGGGGCTGGTCCTCTCCGCACACTTTTGTCCGCTTTTACAACCTAGACCTGGCATCTACCCCAGGTTCCCAAGTTCTCTCTTCGTGATGAGCTCGTAAGATAGCTCACGTCACCCCGCTCGTGACGTCTCGCTGCTCCATTGGACTGATTTCACACGTGCTTCAGAACGCGGTCACGCAGGGGCGTTCCCAAAGCGATCTCGACGCAGCTTCTCGTTCCCTCGGGGAAATCTTTCATTTGCACCAAATCAGCTTATTAGAATGATTTCTGAAGGATCATGTGACATTGAAGACTGGAGTAATACTGTTTGGGAACAAATAATTGTAGGCTAACTGTAATAATATTTCACAATCTCACTGTTTTACTGCATTTCAATCAAATAAATGCAGACTTTCAGAGGTGCACATGATCTCAAGGTCACATGCTTCTGAATCAAACAGTAGCTCTAATCTGAGAAGTTGACTCAGGAAACAGGAAACACTCTGAGAGTAAAGGCAGGAAGCCCAGACAAATGCCTAAACACCAGGACTACACTCTGAACTACTAGTCCAATGCAGGAATGCAGGCTCACAAAGGGCTCAGAGCAAACATGCCATTCAAAGATATCTATAGATATAATTTATTCCTCCTCATTTGTTCCAAATCTGTATGCTGTCATTTTCTAAGTGGAACACAAAAGCCGAATGTTTGAAGAACCTTTGAAGAAAAGTCTTTAGTGGATTTTTCAGCAACCCATGATAATTCTGAGTTTGCTCACCCACTTGTATGACGGTGTAATATTATGTTCTAAGTAGTGTTGTCACGGTCACGCAGGGGCGTTCCCAAAGCGATCTCGACGCAGCTTCTCGTTCCCTCGGGGAAATCTTTCATTTGCACCAAATCAGCTTATTAGAATGATTTCTGAAGGATCATGTGACATTGAAGGATATCTATAGATATAATTTATTCCTCCTCATTTGTTCCAAATCTGTATGCTGTCATTTTCTAAGTGGAACACAAAAGCCGAATGTTTGAAGAACCTTTGAAGAAAAGTCTTTAGTGGATTTTTCAGCAACCCATGATAATTCTGAGTTTGCTCACCCACTTGTATGACGGTGTAATATTATGTTCTAAGTAGTGTTGTCACGGTACCAACATTTCTGTATTTGGTACCAATACCAGTGAAAATCCACGGATCTCGGTACCAATTTCGGTACCAAAGCAAAACACAAAAACATGCTAATTGAACAACATTTTTATTAATAACGTTA
>NW_015540887.1:185886-186239 GCF_001515605.1 Sinocyclocheilus anshuiensis
CTTTTCTGACACACAAACAATGTTAACCATTTGTACATTCTCTAACACACATATTTTAGATTCACAATTCACAATTCATCCTCTGGTGTGTAAAAATATTAAATATCATTGTGTCCTCCTGTTTTTTTTACCATAATAAAAGTTATAGGAGCATTAAATAGTTAATAAAGAAACTTCATTCTAATGCTCATTATATTAGTGTTAGCTGCGCTTATGTTAACGATTAACTACTCTAATAACAGCGATGTTCATTTCAATCCGACATTCAAATTAAAATAATGAATAATATTCATAACAGAAGCGGTGTTTCCCACATACTTGCACTCTATTTGTGGCGGCATATATATGCAAAT
>NW_015540887.1:187184-192508 GCF_001515605.1 Sinocyclocheilus anshuiensis
TATTCATAACAGAAGCGGTGTGTCCCACATACTTGCACTCTATTTGTGGCGGCATCTATATGCAAATTCATTCTCTGCCAGCAGGAGGTGCTTGTAGAGCGGGAGAGATAGAGGTTTCCCCAGTAACGGCTGTAATCAAATAAGTGCTGCTACTAAATACAGTGATATAAAAACACCCGCACGTGCAGTTTCGACTTTGACACGTGCAGTGCTCATGTTTATTCAACAAAGTCAAAGCCTTTTGGAAAATCTATTTGTGTTAAAAAAACCTGGTACCGTAACGTTTAATTTTTTTTAGTACCGACTTGGTACCGAAGTACCGGGTCTTTTGACAACACTAGTTCGAAGGCAGAAATCCAAGCAGTAATGAGCAGCTCCAGCCTCAGGCCTGGATCATATTAGTCACAAGAGCTCTCCGAGGCCTAAAACCTCGATGGAGTTGTGCTTCTTCCTTACACCCCATCACAACATACACAGACTTACAAAAGGACAACATTGTGGTCATTGCCTTGACCCACAGACTTTTATTAAAAAGTGCATTACATTATTGCAGCCAGCATGGAGACAAAAATAGCATCTAGCTTATTATATTAAACCAAAACATTTCTTTAAAATCACCCAAGACGGGCATGCATGACTAACTGGCTAACATGCTAACACATTTTTAGATGTTCTTATACTAAGAACATCTGCAACAGACATGGGTTTGATGAGTCACTTTTCCTGATTACAATACAAGAGAATGTGAAGATGGCACTCCAGGTGTCTATCCTTGGTCTTTGTTTTCACAGATTCTCTAAAGCAGCACCAGAAGAGAAATTACTGGAAAAGAAATATACTACCCATCATGGGATTACATGTGACATCATCATCGTGTTATGGACGTGAATCACTCGAACAGGTGCAGAGGGTCTCGCAGGGTTGGGCTGGGTGCTGTAATGTTCCCTCTACTATTTGTTTTTGCTAAGCTGAACTACTTACTGGGAAACCGAACCTTCAGACACCCGAGAAGAAACACCTAATATCAGGTTGCTAACTTTGGTTGTCTGACTGGAGTAAGATTTTGATGACATGGGCTGAACCAGTGACACGCCCATATCTATGGTTTTAGGGATCCAAAAATTAATTTTTAATTTCATCTTACTATATGTAAATTATCCGAATACTTATGCTGCGTTCATGCCATATTGTAATTACCATAATTTCGAGATGACAGCACATGACGTTCTACTCGGAGCTGTTCACGGTCTCGGACTCTGAATTATGCTTTTCTATGGCAACGCACCTTTAGACCTTATGTTGTACTAGATGACAAAAGAAAAACCAAAACAAAACAAATTGCAAATGTTAACAGTTAATAACCTAATCTAGTAATGTATTCTGACTACTTTTTAGATTACTTTTAGACTACTTTTTTTTTTTTTACCTAACTTTAAACTTACCATCAAACATAACATATTGACATAAAAAAGCAAAGAGAAAGAAAATATTCAATTTTTTGATATCAAGATCATAAAATGCATTAAACATTACATTACACTGGGGTTCCTAAAATGGGCTTAATGTAAGAACTGCAGTGGGTTTGTGAGTTGATAAAAAAGACTCAGGGAGAATCAATAAATTATGAATAATTTACTGCCACTGTGTGTAATGACATGAGGGTGCAAACTTGATAAGAGAATGTTAATTTGTAAATTAATGATTTTTTTCTGCAACTAACCAACTAATAAAAATTTGGTCGACTAAGCTTCTTCCCATCGACCAACATTTGGTCTACTATTAAGGGGGCAGCACTGCTATACAGTCATTCACCTCTGATTAGTTTTTTTTTTGTCTGTACAGAAACAGCATCAATATTGCATGGCTGGAGTGAACATGGGCAGTGTGAGGTCTAAACCTAACCGTTATTGAGTACCTCTCACCAACCCTCGCAGTTTTCCATCATTGGGAAGGCACAACTATGGATGTATTTATGCAAGAGTGAGAGCGATACCAGAAGACTTGGCGCTTACAAGATGCAAATCCTAGTGTGTGCATTACGCAATTACTGTATAATGACTTGAGACTGTTGTTTAAACTTCTATTCGTTTGTTTGACATCTCAGTTAGTCTTGTGTCATTTGGATACTAAGCACTCATATCTACACTGAGAGACAACTAATAGGAAATAACGTCATTGGTGATGTGCAGATCCATACTAAGTAAACAGTGGGCAAGTCATGTAATGTGAAACATGCTAGTGATGTCATGTCAACGAGGAGACGTCTAAGTGACTCAATGAATCAGGTACAATACTTCGGTTAGACGTTTTGGCTGAGGGTAGAAAATATTTCAGCATGATGAAAGGGATACATTTCATGAAGATCTGAATTTGAGAGAGACCTCAGCTGTCTGTACCTACCCAGAGCTCTGCCTAGCACACTGTCTTTGGCGTTAAAAGGTAAATGTGAGCTTCATTCTCTCAACTTCCCCTAATGGGTGCCAGTAAACACAGACACAAAGACAGACTGAGGGAGAGAGAGAGAAAGAAAGAGAGACTGAGTTGGAGAAAAGGAGTTTGAGGAAGTCCAGACCTCCATGTTCATCTATGTTTGTATGTGCATCGTTAATGCCATGCCAACAACTGTACAAAATTATACACACACTCAGATCCATATACAGTCATGCTGGGCTCTCTAGGGGTCCAGTGAGTTTCAAAATAAAACCACTCAATTAAAACTCTCTTCCCACGACTTTTTGAATTCACAATGCACTGAATGTTTCACATTTACATATTTTACTGATGCTGTTTATGTGTCATTCAGAGGGCTAATATAGTATTTGCAATTTGTTTTTTAACTAAACAGAAATGGAAAGCATCTACACTATTAACGGCTGCCGTGCAAAAAGACCATAAATATCAATCTAGTCTAAATGCTTAATCTCCATCGGGAGCATTCAGGAAAGCCTTCTGACAAAAAATGATGGGAAATAAGGCCAACCACATGACTTTTCCCCTTTAAAACACAATCAAATAAACATTCCTAAGACCAGAACGTGCAGGGCACTGTGCTTGCATGATGGGAAAATCCTCCTGGATCTGATTCCAATTGAGTCTCTATGGAGCTTTAGGCCAAAGGTTAAGGGGCAAAGGTAGTGTCATGAATGATCATAGACTGAACTGAACCTTGTGCTTCATGTTTTTATTGAACTTATGCCACAGACTACAGCTCACAGACAGTCCTTTTATCAGAACATTTATCAGGTTTTGATTGATCAATACTGTGAGCAGGTTTTATTTTATACAGTAACAAAGTACAAAAATAAATACAAAAATCTAACATTTTAAATATTAAATATTTAGACATGATAATAACGGTATTTAAACATTAGTGGTAGGTGCTTTCAAAACTGTGTTTCAAAACCTTTGCTAATCATTTGTTTTGTACCAATGGTTCAGAGTGTATATTAAACACTTGTGATCAAACCAGAATCGAGATTTTATTAAACAAGGTTTTGTTACATCATAACTGCTACAAAATGGTTCAAAATTTCAATGGTTCACTATTGGGGTTGATCGAAATCATTGAGAGGAAGCAGCAAACCACTGAACTAGTGTCTATGGTTTTTACCTGATCAAACAAAACAAACCCTGCAAATTAACTCTTTCTCCGCAATGGACAGAATTTTCCGGCGAAATGTCGATTAAGGAAGTATTATAAGACTGTGCAAGCTTTGGGGGTGTTTACGGAGGTGATCTTTGTTTTAATCATTGTTCTGAATTAGATCCAGACGTAGCCTTTTACAGAAACACAATTTTCTCAGCTTTTTGTTCAAAATGTTGCTTTTTCATGAAACTTACCCACATTCAAGTGTTATTAAAAAAATAAATAATAAAAAATTAATGAAGCTAGAATAAAACTTTACAAATGTTTTTTTTTTTTTAATAAATCAGAGGCTCTGTTCTTTGTTACTAGTATTCATATAACAAAATATTATTGGGGCCAAAGAATATTGATTAAAAATGTTGGTGGTGGCTGGCAACTGTCATAACATGTCATGCAGACATTTAATATCTAATGGTATTTGATAATGTTAATTGCATTTACTATTTAATACTTTCAACAAAACTTTTGCAATCATTTGTAAAAGCAGGTTCTCCTTCAGGAACTCAAGCTGCGTCGGAACGCTACAGGAACGCCTCCAGCGTGACCACGCTCTGAATCACATATGTAATCAGTCCAATGGATGGGCGAGACGTCACGGGTGGGGTGACGTAGCGACCAGGAAGCATAAAAGCACGCGTGGTGAAACCGCCGTCAGCTTTATGTCATTCAGCAAGCACTCTGTGTGTGTCTGTCCATTATCACTCTTTATTTTACCAATACGAGTGTAGACAAACATACGGCGAGAGCGGGCAGCATCTCAGGCTGTGTGTTCTTCCCTGCCTGCGCTACATTTCGGGTGGGGATACACACAGTTTGTGTGTTGTCTGCTTGGGAGCAAAACACGCAGAGTCAGCTCTCGAGGGAAAGTTCTTCCTTTGGCCTTGCACTCTCACCCTACACGTTCACGACTCAACCACATCGACGATTGGTTGATATTAGCTCAATCAGAGCGGATGGCGGTTCTACATCGAGATGTCATTCTCGCTCAGACGAAAGAGCTGGGGTTAAGACTTAACACCAAGAAAGGTGTGCTTTCTCCAGTACAGAGAACCACTTATCTGGGCGTGGTGTGGGATTCGACCACGATGCAGGCACGTATGTCTCCTGCTCGGATCGAGTCGATCCTCACCGCAGTCGCGAGAGTGAGAGAAGGCCGGTCACTCACTGTCAAGCAGTTCCAGACTGCTGGGTCTGATGGCAGCCTGCGTCCAACATGGTTACTTTTGGCTTGCTGTACATGAGACCCCTACAGTGGTGGCTTAAGACCAAGGGGTTCTCCCCGAGGGGAAACCCGCTTTGCATGCTCAAGGTCACGCGGCGGTGCCTACGTGCCTTAGACATGTGAAGGAAACCTTGGTTCTTATCTCAGGGCCCGGTGCTGGGAGCTTCTGGCCGCCGTATATGCTAGCGACGGATGCATCTCTCACCGGTTGGGAGCGGTGGCCGCTCGGCCCGCGGCCTGTGGAGCGGCCGCCATCTCACGTGGCGCATGAGTTGACTGGAGATGCTGGCCGTGTTTCTAGCTTTGAAACACTTCCTCCCAAGCCTAAGAGATCGCTATGTGTTGGAGCGCACCGACAACACAGCAGTGGTCTCTTAAATATGTGGGGGCAGACATCCTGTCGAGGCAGGGGCCGAGGCCCGGGGAATAGATGCCTCACCCCGAGGGGTGAAGCAG
>NW_015540887.1:192623-208555 GCF_001515605.1 Sinocyclocheilus anshuiensis
TTCCCCCAATTGTTCTGCTCCCGGGAGTTCTGGAGAGAGTGTGATGGAACGAGGTCAGTTGACTGCCAGTAGCCCCGTTCTGGCCGGGCCGAGTATGGTTCTCGGACCTGATTTCTCTCCTCGACGGCGCTCCATGGGAGATTCCCATCGGGAGAGATCTCCTCTCACAGGCGGAGGGCGCGCCCCCGCCCCCGCCCGGAGCTGTGAAAGCTGTGGGTGTGGCCTCTGAGGAGGTACACTCCACTCCACCCTAGAGGTCTTCTTGGCGGCCATTGCGGCCTACCATGCCCCTCTCAGTGGCCATTCAGTGGGAAGACACCCTCTTCTTACACGTTTCCTCCGCGGTGCACTGAGGCCGAGGCCTCCGGCCAGAGAAGCTTATGCTAAGTGGTGGATCAGGATGCTATTCCATAGCCTTGAGTCCTCTGATCTCCCCTCTCCTTTGAGGGTCAAGGCTCACTCCTCCAGAAGTTGGCCTTCGGGACGGTAGGCCCTGCCTACTTTAGCCACTCCTGGCTCTCTTTTCTCTCGCCTTAGTTGTGCTCTTCCACACTAGGCAGGGATTTGCAAGTCTGGCGGCGTGGGCATTCTCGGTCCCGTAGCGTTTTGACGCAGCTCGAGTTCCTGAAGGGGAATGTCTCCAGGTTACGCATGTAACCATGGTTCCCCGAAGGGAACGAGAGTCTGCATCTCAGGGCCATACTTCCGGCATCCCTGCCAGTGCTTGCTTCACTCCTAGAAGCTGACGGCGGTTTCACCGCACGTGCTTTTATGCTTCCTGGTCGCTACGTGACCCCGCCCGTGAAGTCTCGCCCATCCACTGGACTGATTACACATGTGATTCAGAGCGTGGTCACGCTGGAGGCGTTCCCGTAGCGTTTCGACGCAGCGTCTCGTTCTCTTCGGGGAACCATGGTTACATGTGTAACTTGGAGACGTTTTTTGTTTGCATGTTTGTGTTGCATTTACACAGTTTTGACCGGCAGGCGTCACCAGTGTGGTGTTTCGAGGACTTCGAAACAATGAAACATTTTGCGAAGCGATTGGTTCAACTGAATTAAAGCTTCAAAAAGGTTTGCGTTTCCTATCACTATTAAAGGGATAGTTTGCCAGAAAGTGAAAAGTCCATCCAGTGCATCACAGTCCATTCCAGTAGTTGGTGGAAATGTTCACCTGCTTCTTCTGATGTTTTATTGGCATTTGGCAAACTCATGTAAGCAGTGCTTTTCTGACACCTACTGGACTGGAGTATGAAGCTAAGAATGGTGCACAGAATCTTGAGGGTCCTTGTCTTACACGAATGTATTGAAAACTTTGACCACTGACTGCAGCTGGAACTTGGTTGAAAATGTGAGGCCATTTGCATGGATCTATTAAATAATAGGTGATGCAGAAACAATGGATTTGAGCAGGTACTTCATGATTATCAGGCAGCTGAGAAGGACTTTGGGGCGGTTGATTGATAAGACTGGGACATTTCTGGCATTCCTTTTTTTTAATTTTGGAATGTTTACTTGCATATTTAATACTGTCTAATACTTGAAACTTTAAGCTCAGTCACTCTTTGCTGATATTTTATCTTTGGTCAACTATCAACTAGTTCATCTTTTTCAAACAAAGCGGTGTGTGTTCAATAGCACATTTTATCTGAATATTTTAATATTTTATCATAATCACAAAGGCCTAGCTGAATGACATGAACACAGGTGTATCGGGGACAGTAAACCTCTCCATACACCCCTAAATTGTAGACATATTCTTGAATTCACCAACTGTATGTCTGAATTTGACTTTTCGAATAAGAGCTAGGGCAAAACTTCCATATATGGTGTTCTGACATAGAGATAATGTATTAATGCATTCTATGTTAAACACTACAGTTGCTTCATGTCACTAAATGTTTCATGTTCCTCTGGAGGTATATTTGGAGACCGTGTACCAGTTGGGGGTTGCAGTTCATTTAACCTCCCACTGGAGCTGATTTTATTTAGTCTATGACTAATCTTCACAATGAAATATCTCCGGTCCTTGGGAAAAGCGATAGTCCAAATACACGTGAGGCTCTAGGGCTGCTTCACACAGATGCAGCACATATACCTCGGGTCCCTTCTTTCATAGGCGCTCTCTGTTTTTTTCCCACAGTATTTACACAGTGTTGCTGACTGGGCTAAATGACTAGAGCGGTTGCCATGGTTCATTCTGTTGGTTTAGTAACAGATATCTCCCCTAAGGAAGGCAGGAATCTAAACAGGATGGTGGAGAGATAGATACAGAGAGAGGCACTAAGTGGGTGTCTGATAATGTCAAAATTTTAAGTGTCATCTTTGTCTGAAACCATGTTTAAGCAAAACATTTACAGTGGCCCAAAAGGTATTTGGACATTTTTGCCACACTATAAATGTTATGAGTACCACTGGATTAGATACAAATTATTAAACCAAATGTGAACAGCAAACAAATGATTCAAGACCTTTTCTCAAAACTAACTTTACTTTTCAGCCATTTTTACATTAATTTTACCAAACTGGTGTCAATGTTATTTTTTTTTTCTAAAGTCTCAGTTCAGCTCTGGTTCACACAGGTGCCCTATAAAAGTAATAACAGGTGTAGTTCATCACATTACCAATGAAAATGCTCTACTAACTCTTGACAAACACTGCACAAACTGTACAAACACATACATTTTTGCCTTAAGTTTGAACACAACGTCGATTCTTTTATCATTTAAATCCTAGCAAACAAAATCAAATTAATGCCACTTGGTGTGACTTGATAAAATTGCAGTTATGAAATAAGTGACCAAATACTCTTTGGGTCACAGTGTTTATGCACAGTGGCACTTACAATGGAGCTGAAAACAGCTGCTTTCTCTGAAATAGGTGACTAAATAAAGAGCCAGAGGTGTTCTACCATTAAAACTGAACCAAATCCCCCTGCTCCATTTTCAAACACCTCCTCTTAACCTCAGAACCCAGAGCTAACAAATAATGCATATATGAAACAAAATTAAATATTAGTCTGAAAATGAGTATGATATTTTACTTTGCATAAAGCTGGCCTTCAGATGAAAAATGTAAAAACAATCATTTTAAACCACATGCACACCTGGTAGGTAAGATTTTATTTTATTTTTATTTATTTTTTACTTTTTTAACTTTTTTTGACATCTGACCCCTAACTTAGTGTGTATATATTATATTTAATTTAATATTTCAGGTTAAAACACAAAGACTAGTCGACTTAAGCATCCCAGTGATCCACTCTGTTTCTCTTGGACCTGGTCCTTAAAACAACATCCTGAAGGGACAGAGCCTGGGGCAAGCAGTGGGTGCACAACCAAACTGACCAAAAAAAAAAAAACGGCAGCATCAACACACAAACCAACATCTGTAGACTGTATTTGTACCATAACCAAAAACGTGACGTGTAAACTCTGCTGATCACGGATTGGCCGGACAGAATCGTCACTACCTGCGTCACTGAACTTGTGACACAAACACAACAGAACCGCTAGATTTAAATCAGCACAGCCAGCGAAGGATCGAACATGACTGTTTTGAACGAGCGCACCTTTTTTTAACAACCAAAAAGTTTTGTTGTCTGTTGCGGAAGAACAGACGTTCCTCTCGTTGATAGCAGAGGAGCGGATCCAGCGAGAGCTTGATGGGGCGACGCGGAATGAAAAATTTTTTTTTAGGAGTCGTGGTAGTAGAGGCGGCGCAACTATAACGACATGTGAATAATCCTGCCCACTCTAAAGCGGTACTGAACTGCAGTGGAAATGCAAACCGTGCCGAGCCGAACCGTGCCGTACTGAGCCGTGCCAAGCAGAGTCGTACCACGCAGTGGAAAAGTGCCATTAGAAAGAAAGAACTGGCTTGGGCTCAGAGGATGCATTCTGCACAGATCAGCTACGCTGGGATCCTGTGTTTATTATACTTTTAATGTGTTTAGATTTGGCTGTAATTGGTCCAGACACATCATCTTTTGGTCTCTGACCCACGTGCTGTCACACGTGCTTCACACTGCATCAAGTATTTCAATCCAGAGCTGAAGAAACAAGACATGAAAGATATTACAGTAAACAATGCAGCATGTAAACACTGAGACCGCGGCTAAAACATTTTCCTCCCATTGGTTTTGCTTCATTTTGTTTTCCAGATGCCATTTGTTTACACAGTTTTCTTCCCCCCCCATTAGCAAGTCTATGTGAACGCATGAGACGTTGTCTGCGGTTCACGTGTGTTGGGAGGTCTGGCTGGGCCCCCCACTTTTTGAGGAGGCGCTTGTAGCCAGAGGCACCTGCGCCGTTGCCTCAAGATTCAGGAATGAGCCCTCTGTGGCTCAGCACATGAGTTCAGACAGGATCCAGCTGTGATGCAAGGGAGAATGAGACTGGGGACCTGTGCTTTGGGAAGAACTAAACCACTTCAACCAAATAATCAATAACATTACAGATCCTTTACCTTTCATATCCTAACAGACATGCCCTTGGGATTCAGAGCCCTGGTTTATAAAAGCAAACACCTCTTGAACTGGAAATATCAGGATTTCCTTCTTGTGGCTATAATATTGATTTTTTTCTCTCTTTTTTCTTTTTAATTAAAGAAGAGGCAGTATAAGTGGAAATAAAATGTGGTAATCTACAGTATGCAACAAATGCTGTCGACTGAACTCACCAAATAAACCTCATTAATTCTCATGCAAGCGAACACGCTCTTAAAAATAAAGGTTATTTATTGGCATCAATGGTTCTATGAAGATCCTTGAACATCCATGGAACCTTTAAAATGCAGAAAGGTTCTTTATAGTCGAAAAAGTTTCTTTAGATTTTTAAAATGTTCTCCTTGAACATCCATGGAACCTTTAAAATGCAGAAAGGTTCTTTATAGTCTAAAAAGTTTCTTTAGATTTTTAAAATGTTCTTCAAAATGGTTCTTTTAGGAACTGTTCACTGAAAGGTTCTTCTGGGAACGAAAAATGGTTCTTCTATGGCATCACTGCAAAAACACCCTTTTGGAACCTTTATTTTTAAGAGTGCATGTACTCTATGACATAGTGTTGATGAATGTTTATAATGTGAATAAAATCACAAAGTATGTGATTTGCATCTTTCCAGAAGATGTGGATTAAACTACTAAATTTATAAATAAAGAAATGCACGATTGATTGAGCAAATGGGTAGTCCCGCCCCCAAACTCACATCAATGGTTGAGTCATTGCTGTCATGTCCAGCCCAGTTATACCAATGGATTTTTTTTTTAAACTAGTGTCATCTTAATCCTAACATTCAATGAAAAACAAACCAAATATTAAACTCCCACAAGCTTTACCTAGAATCAAAAAAGACATGTTGATTGTTCATCCAGTAGCTGGTTTAGTGCATCGCTTAGCATGCTTCTGCCACCCACTCCAGTCCCAGCTGTGCTAAAACACTGCTCACCAGCTGACCAACTGGCCAACCTGGGCAGAGCTCCAAACATGGGTGGACTGGAGGCCTGCAGCTTGATTCAGTGCACTAAAGGATATCACTGAGTTTCACACACAATAGTCAACTGAGGGAAAATATCCATTGCTGATTTGGCCACCAAACTAAACCACAGATTATCCTGTGATTTCACTCCATCCACTGTATCATTTGTAGCTTTCAGATGCCAGTATCATCAGCTAGCTGTCATGAAAAAAATGTGAATTGAGTGTTACCAGCTCACAGCCATCATTGAGGGGATCAGGGGGGATTTGATAGGGAACATATGGACAGTGTTGCTGAACTACCAGCTGCTGGACTTTTTTTTTTTTTAAGTATTTTACAAGGATTTTCTTAATCCTTTTTAAAGCCTATTCACACTAAACACATTTTCAGTGCAGATTATCTATAAACTCTTTTGGCAGCAAGTCCATTTTGAATTGGCAAACACTTCATTCAGGCATTTAAATTTTTTTCCCAATTAATTCGGAACTGGACTCAACAGGTGTTTACTTGCATGAATATCTGACTAGACATTTTAGAGAGTTTTTTATGTTTTTGTTTCTAATGCCCATCAAGGTTGCATTTATTTGATTTGATAAAATACAGTAGAAGCAGTAATATTGTGAATGTGATGGCAAAGATGATTTTTCAGCAGCCATTACTGTATTAGGCCTCATGAAGATCAGCTGTGACTAGACTTGACTCATGACAATAAACTGACTTGACTTGCCTCATGAAGATCAATTGTGACTAGACTTGACTCATGACGCTCAACGGTAACTTGACTTGATTCATGAAGATCAGCTGTGACATAACGGGGCACTGTTGTGTCCACCATTTTACGATCAGGCTTTGCTGTCGCCACCATTTTGTGAGCGTGCTCTAGTGCGGCCGCCATTACACAAGTGGACTCTGTGTCATGTTTCTCCACAACACCCACCGTGAACACGGAGTTAATCGTGACTTTAAAGGTTCATTTACTCCATCACAAAAAAAGTCTATCAGTACACAATCTGGCAGATCAGAATAACACGCAATGTCCAGATACTCTTGAATATAGCCTTCAAGCGGGCGTGTGCCATGCTTTAAGGCTAATAAAAGTTTTGCAGTGTCTATACCTGGCCAATGTCCACATGAAAAGCTGCTGGATCCTTGTGAGGCCGAGTATTCTGTTACGGAGGGAACACAGGAAGCGTGCGGATCCATCTGCAAGGCTTTATTAACAGAGACGTGGTCAAAAACAGGCATAGGTCAGAAAATGGCAAACAGGTATATTGATGGCAAGGCAAGAGGGATAATCCAGGTACAAGGCAAAGGTCCAGGCAGGGGCGAACAGTATCCAATTGGGCGAGACTCGAGGGATAATACAGGTACACAAGCAGTGATCAGAACACGGGGAAACAGACAAGGCAAGATGAAGAAAACAAGGAAAACAAGACACTAGGCTCGGTAATGCAGCTATCGCTAGATGAGTGATAAACGCAGAACAATACACGGCGATCTGAACAGGAACTGAGAGAGTGTTAAATAGAGTGTGTAATGGCTCTCAGGTGAGCGTGTGATTAGTGACGGCTGTGTGATCAGTGAATTCAGCTGTGTAAGTGCAATGGATGATGGGAACTGTAGTCCGGAGTGACATGTAGCAGTCTGTGTAGTGTGAGAGTCAATGTAATGGTAGAATGACCTCTAGTGGCAATCGGCCGGAAGGCCACGGACCGGATTCGTGACACCTATACTATCATCCTCCACCAAACTTTACAGTTGACACAATGCAGTCAGACAGGTAACGTTGTCCTGCCATCTGTGGTTCGTTGCTCCAACAGGTTTCCACTGCTCCAGTGTCCAGTGGCAGCACGCTTTACACCACTCGTATTGTACTTCGTGATTTGAAGCTTGCATGCAGCTGCTCGGCCATGGAAACCCATTCCACGAGTCTCCCACTGCACAGTTTTTGTGCTGATTCTAATGCCAGTCGAACTTTGGAACTCTTCAGCTATGGAATCAGCAGAGCTTTGGTGACTTTTACAGATAAACTGTGACCTGCTTTGTGACTTCAAATGGCTTTCCGCTTCATGGCTGAGTTGCTGTTGTTCCTAAACACTTCCATTTTATAATAATACCACTTACAGTTTACTGTGGAATATCTAGCAGAGATCAAATTTCACCAAAAAAAAAAAAGTTGGTCATCATTGGCAGGCATGGCAAAATGATAATTCTGGACCCTGATCTGAGAGATGGAGGATCTTGGTGTGTTCCAAGATGTGGAACACTCTGTGTTCATCACAGTGTAGACAGATAAGCTACTTAGGAAGATGTTTAGGATAAGACTGACTGACTGTGAATCACTCCAAAGCAAGACTTCCTCTACAGGAAATGTACCTGTCTGAGACAGGCAGACAGATGTTTTGAACATATGTCAAACCTTATGTGCATCTTTTCAGCTGCCTTCAGCTTGTTTCCTTTCAAGTCACTCGTGGTGATTACAGTTAGATCACCGTTTAGACTGCCTAATTGTGTGGAAACTGCTGATCTAAATCCTGTGTTGAGACTAACACAAAATGCCAGGGTCTTTAGTAAAACAGGGACATCTTTATCATATAGCCTAAGTAGACCACAGATATGCAAGTATGTAGCTGGAAAAGAGGGTTTACTAGTCTACTGTGAATGTCATTACGGTATTTACCAGTCCCTTATGTCATATTTGACAAAAGCATCGTAAATACAGTTTTACAACTCAAGGTCAAGGTCATTTTCTTTTTTGCATTCTAGTATATTGTGTTGTTTAAAGGAAACTGCACAGATCTGTGCCATGAAACTATTCTGACCCTGACATTTTCTTCTTTGACACTGAAATGTAAATATAAAGGAATGTTTGTCAAGACAGGATAGGAACGTTTGTCCAAAACAATACGTTACATGTCCTTAAAGGAGACTAATAATCAAAGACGCAAAAACTCAAATCACTTACTGACAGGAATAAGGATAAGGATAAGCATTCACCATTTGGAATTTTTTATAGGCACTTTTTTCAACGAAGTTGTCAGGGTCTGTGTTTCCAGCGAAACAACAATTTACTGCTTATACAGTTGGTACTAACAGGGTTTTGGCCAGTCTGTTTTTCTGAAAGTTGGAAAAAGCCTTCAAGTCTGAATGTTATTGTGGCCATATGCAGTTTGCATACTTGTGTATTTTAAAGAGAGATTCAAGGTCTGAAGGTTATGGTGTAGACAGATAGATTAATATTTAATACACTACATGGTTGACTACATAGTGCATAAGTACATAGTGTATAAGTGCAGTGTATAGTGTGTCATTTGGGACACAGCTACAGTTGTTTAGATCACACAAATACCACCCACCCAAAAAGAAATATAAATCTCTGTGTCCAGTTTCATCTTGTGCTTCTTCCTGCCTACAATGCTTCTTTTGTTTGTCTATGTGTGCTCTTTAAATCCAAAACGACTTTTTCCAAGACTCCACAGCTGAATATGGAAAGGGCACAGGCGAGTGGAAGATTGTGATATTTAAAGGAAATAAAAAAAATGCTTTGAGCTGAATAACAAGAGAAGAAGGGTCTCTTTCAGTATGGAGGCATGAGGAAATAAAGATGGCATTCAGAATTATTGTGGACTTGTGAGAAAACTTTCATACTACTACATGTAATCTCAAAATAATAATAATAAATAATAATAATAATAATAATAATGCTTGTTTCTTGCTGCCTGAATTAATTCATAGTCTTCAATTTCAATCCATTTTAACTGTAGTGAGAGTAAAGGCATGGACTAGAATGCGTGTGATCTAACAGACACTGAGAGCAAACAATCAAGTCAACGGATCGCTCCAGCGAGACAGATACTGGAAATTCAGGAGCTCTACTGCATCCTCTCTCACACAGATACATGGAAGTCTATGGAAGGAGATGTAGGATGCACAACTTATTTACATATCACAGATCCATTTATAGAGAATACGCATTTTACCCGCATCCAAAAAAAAGACTCTTTCCCACCAACGACAAACTATTATAAGAGCCAAGAAATTATCTGATGATATGCATTGTATTACGGTTCCTGCTAAAATAAAGCTATATGTCCTGTATGCGTGTCTTTTATTCAACATAGTGACACAGTTAATTTACTAACCTTCTGTCACTCATGTTCACTAAAGTGTATAAAACATTCTTCTCATCAAGTCACAACTCATAACCAAGAATGGTATTGATTTGGGTTATTTTTACTGGCAGACACTTCAGGTCCATAGCATCTCTTAAAACTATTATTCTTTAAGTAGAAAAAATAGAAAAGAAAAACCCCTCCAGATTTAGCTAAGCTACACAGTGACAGTACAGATACATTCATAAAATTTGTTAGACAAGACTAAGTGTTTACTATGAACCACTGGATGATCCTTTAAGATTCATTTGAAAAATACCTCTGTGTATAAAGCTAAATCATCAACCTATTGCAGATGTATTATTTTATTTAATAAAAAATAATATTTAAGACTTTTATTAGGCCAAGAAATAATCATTTAAAATCCACAGTTCCTCTGGCGAAAAATACATCTCTCAACTTAAATGTTACTAACGAATGGTCCTGTCATTATAACACAAATTAGTTTCACGTTTATTTCCCGTTGGCCTCACATGTCAAGGCCGGACAGCAGAGGGTCACAAGGGACCCAGTGGGAGATATGAACTCCAGACATGTGTCCAGACATCTGTGAGGCTGTTTTTTCCCTATAAACATCATTCATGAACACATACATCAAACTGAGTACTATACAAAGAGTGGTAAAAGTGCTAAAGTAGGATGTTGACAGATCCTGGAAGCAACAAAACTGAAATTTAATAGTACTTTTGTATGGAATGCATTTTACTTTCTTGTGCCAGTAAAGAGGCGCAGTAGGGAGTTGCATTAAATGGCATTTTATTTGATATTTGGCTTTATATTTGGTCCCTGTATATGATTAACAGCACAACGCATTTCAACCATGTGATTGGTATAACAATGTAAATCCTGTTGTGCATTAAAACTATAAATCACCAGTAAAAAGCTGACTTACATATAACAGAATGTCAAACTGAACCGAAATATGACTATTCATGTGCGTCAGAAATACAAACAGGGAGTGTTTGTCTGCAATTCCTTCCCTTCTATGTTTTCATTTGTTTAACAAAAGGAAACATGTCTTTTGGAATGAGTGCCTTATACCTTTAGCAGCCTTGGCCCTTATTATATGACTCAACACAACAATCAAACCCCTTTTCCTGATCCTGTACAGCGCAGGAAAAAAGACAACTGAACTGACATCTGAAGTCATACTCACAAGGCCCTTCATATCCTGATGTTTGCTAAGGAATGTATTTCCTCTCTCCCCCACCCTGCCTAAGGAGCTTTACTTTCACCGTAGAAGACAAAAGGTCACAGATATGGTGAACAAGCAAACACATCTTGTACTCTGTCAAGCATCTACAATTCAATCTGGATTGTACTGTAAAATATTTTAAATGTAAAAAAATGAAGCCATCCAACTTTTTGAGTGTACTTTAGGCTGAGTGTGTCATAAGTTCAGTATGAGTTTAATAAACTTAAAAATAGTGCTGTCAAATTATGAATCATGATTAATCGCATACAAAATAAAAGTTTTTGTTTACATAATATATGTGCATATACTGTGTATATGTATTATGTATATATAAATACAAACACATGCATGTACATATTCATGAAAAATATGTTATGATTATATGTTAAATATATTTATATATAATATAAAATATGAATGTAGATATATATGCATGTATACATGTACATATTTTCAAAATATTTACTGTATGTGTGTGTATTTATATAAACATTATAAATATACACAGTACACATACATATATTATGTAAACAAAAACTTTTATTTTGGATGCGATTCATCGTTTGACAGCACTACTTAAGTTCAATATACTTGCACTTCAAAATGAAGATTTATTGTAAATTCTTTATATAAAAATCTGTTTAGGTTTGTTTGGAAGTGTTGTACAAGCAAATACCAATATCATTTATCACTTGAAATATTGGATTTAATTTTTTGCATGCAACTGTGAGATTAGAACACAAATTAGTGTATTTCTTGAAAAATGTCCACTAGTTCTATGTTTTGTATTGTTCATAAATGGCAGTGATTTCCTCACAGTAGCATAGGAGGGATAAAGATGCTGAGATGGGCTAGGATGAAACTTACCCTCGCACCCTTTTCAGGAAAACACTGACACCCTCCGCTGCAGTCTCTCCCCCCACATGGTCCACTGCTCTTCTTCACTCCCTGAGAAAGAGAGATAAAAAGACAATGGTAAGATGGCACAGTTTGAGATTGTTGGGTTATGTGCTTATTCGGTGCCGACAGATGTTATGCCATGTTAAATGACAAAGTGCATTTGGTTTATAGCATATTTAGCATTGTAAGTTGTGATGTAGGGCTAGAGGCTCTCACAGTGCTGTCGGTTTTTCTAATGTGGCAGCTTGATGTGAATCCCCATCATGTTCCAGACACTCTCATGACTCATGGTCAAACCATGCCACTCAACAAACCATCCTTCATTTTTTTGTTTTCTATTTTTTAATGCAGGACAGAGAAGATCATTTTCAAAACATATTCATGAGAATTTATAAGGTTTTTAAGGTTTTATAAGTATTACTAAAACCAACTCAACTACTTACAATCACATACAAAAACCATCAACCACTTACAGTATCTTCCATTTTTATTTTGGAAGAAAATAAGTGGTTGATGGTTTGTTTTTATTAAAACTAACAGATTTTCCTTCTGTTATGTATAAATCACATTAAAGCTTTTACCATGCCCTCATCCTTTATTTTTGATACTTATGTATAAGTTTTATTGCTTAACCCAATACCAGACCCTGTCAATATTTAAATATATTTACAATATTTTTAAACTAAAATCTAAACAGAGTGAAACATTAGTGTCACTGAAGAACATGCAAGAGATGCAATACGAGATGTATGTGATGTGTTAAATGTGTACTGTGTAAATAGTACTGTGCAAAAGATTTAGGCCATTATTATTAAAAAAAGTTTTAAGTCAGTCATTTCTATTTTTTGCTGTAGTGTGTCAGTAGGAAATATCAGTTCACATTTCCAAACATTCATTCTGCCATTAATTGTAATAATCCAGTGAGATTTTTATATGAACAAGGAGTCTGACAACAGCCAGTACTCCACACATTGTAAGGAAAAGTTCATTTCTAACTTGTGATGTGCATTAACTGCAGGAATTCAGTTTAGGGGGTCTGTAAATAAACATTACTGGGCTAATGAATACATGACTTATTTTTCTTTTTGTGGGGGGGAGGGGCTTATTTATCAGAGGGTCTCATTCTATGACGGCAGCACGTCTGCTCACACCTACACACTGATCCCACAGACTGCTGAAACAGCCCTGTGTGTCCATGAAACATTTAAGGCTAAGACAAAACTGTCTGCCTTTTTCCTTGCTGTGAGACAAAGTGATTCAGAGACATTTTGCCTTGTTCGTCTGATATGAGATGCTTTGCAAGCAACAAAGGCCACATTGACCCTCCTGCCTCAAGTCACAAAGAACTCTTTTAAATGAGACCTCAGACAGATTCATGGTCCCCTAGCAGAAGAAAAATAAAAATATTCATACTGCAAAATATTCATACTGCAGAGCCCAGATTTATAATCAAATTAAACATTTACATACTGAATATTTATTAAATATGTTAAATATTAAGAGGACAGTGTAACAGCCTAATATCAAACAAATGGTGGCTATACTTGTATTAATGGTCTTCTCTGAGCACTGTAAGTCCTGAAACAATGCATGCAGATGACTCCATAGGGAATAATTGTTTTACAGAAGGTGGGAAAGATGAAGAACTAAACAGTAGCACAAACGTCATGGCAGCCTAAACAATGAGTGTAAGACTGGCCATTTTCAGTTTATTGCTAAATAGTTGATGATTACAGCAGATGATGAGAGGAGTATTGTGTTCTATCCTGTTCCACCCCACGCTTTCCCCACAAAAATGACCTTTTCCACTGCTACCTGGAAAAACATTTCCCAACAACCCTGAGACAAAGATCACCTGATTAGCATTTGTCCTCCAAGCCATGAAAAAGGTCTGGAGTATGCACTCAGGAGTGTGTTTTCTATGCATGGAGGTTTGAGGTTTTCCAAATCAAACCACTAGAGGACAAAGGGTAATGAGTAACAACTCTGAATTATAACAGAGAATGCTTGCTCACAGTAGCTCAGTTTCCTCTCATCTGGTCATGCAAAGCCAGTACTATGACAGGAGCTGAGAGTTATTTCTACATTGTGGTTGAATAATGAACTGCTATCATAATTTATTCACCCTCATGCCATTATAAACCTGTATGTTTTTCCTCTGTTGGAGCACAAAAGAAGATATTTTGAAGAATGTTTGGTTAAAAAACATTGGACCCCTATTGGCTTACATTATGTGGACAAAACAACAACAACAACAACAAAACATACAAATCATACAATGCAGTCTTCAGTGTCACATGATCTTTCAGAAATCAGTCTAAAATGCTGATTTGCTGCTCAAGAATAATTTATGTTTATCAATGTTGAAAAAAGTTGTACTGCTTCATATTTTTGTAGAAACACAAAGTAAACTCTTTTCCTTTAAACTAAAAAAAACCAACAAAAAAAAACAACTAAAAACTCCACAATGAAATCCCTTGACAATTGAAAGTGTGATACATTTCTTTCCCACTAAAAGTGATGTTCTGATGTTTAAATGTACTTTGGGCAAAACTCAAGCCCACATGATAGAAAGCACTTAGTCAGTGTACAGTCTGTTCAGCTCTCACAGGAAGGTCAGAAGTATGTGTGTTAGGCCATTGGCTATGTCTAAAACAAACAAATAAAAAAAAACAATACCAAACAAAAACACAGACACAAATTTGTTACTGCACAGAAATGTCCCAGATGACACTGACCACTAAAGCAACAATGAAACTAGACAACAGAGGCATAGATTAATGAGGACCGAACTGGCAATTGTCTAACTATGAAGCTCAAAGCCACATTCATAGAAAACAGTGCAGAGAAATCATGCACACACTGTTTTTATACTTGGTTCAAGCTTAGTCCAAACCCAATCACCGGCCACTTCACCTTTAAGTCTCTTTTCACATACTGTAGAAATGCCTATTTCAAACAAACCATACAGGACTCAGCTGTAGTGTGAAGGCATGTTATGTACTTCAGATTTTTTTAACTGCCAGACATATTTATGGTACATATTTCAAAGGCATCTTGTTGTAATGTAGTAGGAAGTTGAATGTTCAATAGGCTTCATTCATTCAAAGACATTTTAAGCCTCCTTAAATAAGAGACAGAGGGAAGTCTATGCTCTATTCCAGAGCCCTGACTTCAGCCTGAAACTATCTGCATTCATCTGCGATGATCTTTCAGCAATTATGCCCAAATTACATATAATCAAAGTCTCTCAGATTTAATCTATTAATAACTGAATTTTAACACATGCTGCATAACCCTGTGTTCATTTTTATTAAGTATTGCTATAGAGAGACTCTGAAGTACATAAAGACACTTTAGAACACTGTATAAAGAATATTTATTATGAGATTAATATACTTTAAAAATACTTAAGTGTGAAATGAACATAGTGTTTTCTGACACTTAATTGCATGCTTATTGCAATTAAATGAAAATGTACTATAGTTTAAGCTTATATTAAATGTAATTAGGGGAACAGTACAAGTGCACAATCATTTCAATTAAGCACACTTTTTTCAAAAGGGTCGCCGTGTGACAGTATGTATAAACCTTTGTTTAGTCTATAAATTCTCTAAGCCTAGATTTTTATGAAGGAAGTACCTAGTGTCAGAGAGATTAATGTGTCTAATAAAGCGAAAAGAGTAAGATAACAGTGATCTGTGTCCTTTTCCTCCTTGAGACACAACCTGCCCCCTCCTCCAAGCTCCATATGGCCTTGTTTTGACTACAGAGTGAGTGTTCACTGCTCAGATACATATCGCTTACCCTTCTTCAAACATTTTGATAAATGGAAACTATTACTTTTGCGTGATGCTGCATATCAACTGGCATAACATAAACTTTACTAAGTGCACCTTCAAGACACAAAGATTGTTTGAAAGCATCATTATAAATTAATATCAGTTAAATTGCAAGCAGTTCCACTGGGTGGTCATTTTAAAAGTCCACAAAATTAGACATGATTTTGTTTGATGTGTCTTGTTGGACATCACCGTTTGTGGTGTTTACTACCCTTACGAAAAAGAAGTTTATTCAAGTGTGCTATTAGTACTTAACACTTCTTTTAAACTAAAAATAGTCTACTTTTTATGTACTTCTCAGAAATGGGCTTTATGTACTTCTCAGAAATATACTTAAAATGCCATTTAAG
>NW_015540887.1:209808-210233 GCF_001515605.1 Sinocyclocheilus anshuiensis
AGTACACATCTTCTGTACAGAATTTCCAAAAAACACAAGTGAAGAAGAAACCGAAACAACAGATGCTTCCATGTAATCTAACACGATCATCAAACATAAAACAGCATCAAAACTGTTTAACGTTATGGAATAAAATGTCGACCAATGAAGAGGTAATAATAACTGTCAAGCTTTGGGGTGTTGATCGACTTTATTTACGTTTTGATTATCATTCTGAATCCAATTCATAGACTTTTTTCAGCTTTTTGTTCAAAATGTTGTTTATTTCTTTATTTTTTATTTATAAAAATATTGATATTTTTATTATATTTATATTTAAAAAGAATGCATGAAGCTAGAATAAAATGTTTTTGTTTACAAGCAGATACCCTGTTCTTTTGATGTTTTGTATGTTCAGATATTCATGTAACAAAATATATACAAAT
>NW_015540887.1:210339-218606 GCF_001515605.1 Sinocyclocheilus anshuiensis
TATTTGTATACTTACTACATAAAGTATACTTAAAAATATACTTGAACTTTACTTAAGTATACTTACTAAAATAAACTTGAAGTATACTACTTTTTGGTAAGGGTAGACAGCCTGATGATATTGTAATGACTTAAGCACTGCTTGTTTACATAACTGTGTGGGCACATGGCAGGAAAATTACTTCCATTCCATTTGTTTAAATGGGAACTCGTTGTTACGATAAAGAGAAAGAAACATCCATTTATGGATGTCAGTGTTTGCCTGTATACACAAAGACAACATGGCTCATGCTGACTGGCTCATTCAGTCATAACTCTCTGTGGTTAACCGCAAAACCATAATTCCCACAATCATTTCAACACTGTTGTCCAGCCTTGGCCAAACCATCGAACAGGTGTCTGGAAAGCACTGGGATCCAGATGCTTCAGGCCTTTTCCTCTGGACAGTCAAATCGGCGAAAAGACTGATAACCAACACAAAAAAATAAACAAATACAATATGTTCTTGGTTTATACTTGATTATAGGCTTCAGTAGACGCCATGTTTAATGTATCACGGATGAATGAAGTCTGCAAGGGACAGATAGACAGTTTTTGAGTGAATTGTAATGTCTTAAATTTGTATCTTTCAAAAAATGATGATGTGACATAAGACCTCAATATAGCACAACATGTACTCATCATAGATCATAGCCTCGTTTTCACAACTGAAAATAAATTATGACATCTAAACTTACTAATGTTTATTGGATTGTGAATCTGAATTGAGGGATAACATATCTCAATCCTCTTAAAGGGATAGTTCAACCAAATATTCAAATTCAATGAAACCACAAAGATATCCAAAGGAATGGCAAAGAAAGTCTAGGAAACTTCAGAATTACCAAGAATGATTAAAATTTGATTAACCAGTGGTGTGTTTCCAAAAAGCATAATTTGCCAAATATTTTCACAAGTTCCATCGTCAGCAACATAGTTCAGTGTTTCAGTATTTCCCAAAACTATTGTTCCAACGAACATTCACAAACTCTTGAACTGTGGTTAGAAGCATCGTTTCTACTTATTTAAAGAAGTATTTGTCTGTATTTTTCTGTCTTGCTGGTCTGAATATTCCCTTGTCAGTTGTTACATGGTTTTTGATTTTCCCTCATGTGTTTGGTTTGATTTGCACACCTGTCTAGTTAATTATCTCCTTATGTTCTGTGTATTTAAACCCACTATTTGTTTCAGTTCATTGTCTGTTCTTGTTGCTATCATGTTGGTTTCTTAGGTTTTAGTTCATTGCTGTTCTCCAGCCCTGTTGAAAAAAAACCCAGCATATGCTGGATAGGTATGTTTTGAAGCATAGCAGCTGGTTTGAGCTGGTTTAAGCTGTTCCTTTGTTGGTCCTGAGCTGGTTATGAGCTGGTCCTGAGCGGGAGCTAGTTGCTTAGGGCCAGCTTAGGACAAACACATGACCAGCTTAAACTAGCTCAAACCAGCTGCCATGCTTCAAAACATACCTAACCAGCACCTCCTACATGTTTGGTTTGCTTGAGTTTTTCTTTAATAAATATAAGAATATTGCTTCCATTAGATCTTGCCTCCACTATTTCAACCCAGCCTGCTGACAATATGACGTGGACTTCAATAGATCATGCTTTTGAGCAACATATGCAAGCAAACATGCAATACAATCAGCACAGTACAGCAGAAAATAGCAAAGTTCTCTGATGCCATGTTAGTTATTTACCGCAATAATCTGACATTAATTTGATCTCGTATCAATTAATTAGCAGAAGTTTTAACTCCACAAGCTGTGGCATGACATCAATAAAGTCAGTTCTATTGTTGAACCAACGTGACGTAAACAAGGGATGTATGACAAAAGTTATTAGGTTTTCAGGAAATTGTTGTGACTAGTTATAGTCAGTTTCTTCAACAATGCATCATATTATCGTAGTTAAAATGCATCATTCATAGTTAAGCAGCGAGTTACTGTAAGTCATCGCATGGGAAACAAACTCCAGATTGTTAGGTGATTTAGGCAGGAACATTTAGGCTGTTTAGTTGTTTTTTTCCCCCCCTGAACCATTAGCCAAAATTCTACCAAAAAAATCATTGCAAAATACTGTAGGGGTTGCAGTTTGAAAAAATATGCTAATGGTTGTTCCCAGATCACAGTCTCATGAGGGGGAATTGGGACATCCTTTCTGTTATCAAATCCAGGTTTGAAGCAGTCAGAACCAAATGCTTAGTTGTTTTTCATTTTCCTTCAGACATTTTCAGAGCAATTTGTTCTTTTTCGGTATGTGCAATGTTTTACACATCAAGCTCCCATTAAGAAAAAGTCACCAAAAATAGCATTATCAGTTTCTTTGGACATGATATTCTTGAAATAATGTATAAATATCAAGTTCCATGGGTATGGTTATCATTTCAAGTAGCAAGGTATACAGTATATCAAAGGTATTGCCATGTGATACCATCACTGTACCATGGCATCACCGCAGTACTTTTTTGTAAAGGTCATTTTCTGTCTATTAGAAATGCTATAGATTATAGAGTATTTCCACTAATGTAGTGACAGGAAATGATGAAACATTAGAGCAACAGTTTGAAGTGTGTGACAGAATGTGTCCAGCTACTTGGATTTGTTGGCATCCCTGTAAAAACATATTAAAGCACTACATTGCAGACGCCATTTGTGATGAATATTACTGTAAACGTAAAATATTACATATTAAATATTTACATTTTCTGTTGTGTTCAAAAGGTCTCAAAGTGATTGAAGACATTGAAATGGAATCTCAGTTTACAGACATAAAACAACATTGAGGTGAAGTATAAACACAATCTTCCACATATGCAACCCTCTCCCATATACATTACAAAGCTGTGGATGATAATGAGGGCTGATGTTTGATGTCTGAGCGTGTATGAAGCCACTTCTGGCTTTAAATTCAGTCAGATCTGAACTGGAGCTGTACCCTGACTCAATCGTTGATTGAAGGGAGATGTTTTGTAACTGAATAAGACTTTTAACTAGTCAGCTGTCTGCTTGAACAGTGACCCTAGTCAAGAATCTCAGATCACTTTAAAGCTTTCTGAGCACTGACTTTTTGCACTCTGTTGACCTTTCACCTTAGCTGTGCTCTCGTCTCGGCTTGAGATCCTGATTAGAAAGATGATAGAAGACAAGAGCTACTGTTATGAGTTGTGAGCTAAAGTCTTAAAATCTTGAGCGTTTTCAGGATCTTTTTTTATTATTATTTTCACTCAAATTTTTACTTTGTATATTTTTCTTAACATTTTAGTTTTTTTATATATTTTATTTTCAAATAATTTTATTTTCATATAAATATATACATGTTTTTCTGTGTTGCTTGTTGACGCAAAGCTTGATACTCACATCATGCACACATAGACAGCTCAATGTTTCAAAGCACGTGTACCAAACACTGAGCCGCAGCTCTGACAGGAAGTTGTTCCTGCTTTCAGTAACATCAAAAACAAGAGACTGTTTAATATTTGCAATCATTTTTCAGTAAATCAGTCTGTCTCGCAACAGATGGTGTACAACAAAACTTTTTATTTCCCAGCTCTTATTTATAATTCAGCCCAGGAAGAAAGCTGTTCCTGAACAACACTATCATTATATGGCCACATGAACCGCAGACAAACTTCCCTCTGAAGCACCAATTGATGATTTCCTCTCCAATTTACATTTCTGTAAGTTTCTCTGCCATCCTTCTGCTTTCTTCAATCGTCTATTCATTCAGTCTTTTTTTCTGCTCTTTGGTCATTGGGGTAAAGCACCTGTCCCCCTGCACCCCTTTTTTTAAGGAGCACCAGTATGAGTTCTGGCTCACTTGGTACCAGCCATGAAAAAAAAACACTTTAAGGAATATTCAGAGTTAATTAGAATACACTAAAATTGTCAGAATCTATAGCATAATGTTGATCATCAATAAAAAATAATTTTCATGAGTACCAATGGGACCAATTTTTAGTGAACTTAAAATAATAAATATGAAGCTTTTACATATTTCATACAGAAATTAAACTCTTCGGTTAAAACTGTTTATATTATTATTTCTATTATCTGAGCTGCAAAGTCATTTTTAAGGCTTTTAAAAAATTTGTCAAGACCAAAATTGTATATAATTTTACACAGAGACGGAAAGCAAGTAATTTTTTCACATCACATTAACACACTTATTGTTTATGTATTGTGGGTATACTATTGAAACAGTGAGTATTTTCATGTATATGGATAGAGTTTTTGGTCACAATTTAATTCTCACTATTAACAAATCATTAACTACAACTTTTGCCTCAATAAACTCCTAATAATATGGTCATACAGAATATGTACTTTATAAGTACTAATAAACAGCAAATATGTTAATAATAGGCATGCTAATAAGCAACTAGTGAATAGTGAGAATTGGCCCCTTTACTAAAGTGTTACAGAGGTTTTTTTGTTTTTTTTTGTAGAATTACAATCAAAATTCACTTTCAGTTTAACCCTCTAGGGTCTGAGGGTGTTTTGGGGCCCTGGAGAAGTTTTGACATGCCCTGACATTTGTGTTTTTGTCAGTATCTTAAAAAATATTAATGGCTAAAGTCTGATAACACTGTATTCAGCACAAACTGGGCTACAATAATATGAGAGCAGCATGAAAGTACATATTTGTGTTTTTGAGAAAACAATGTTTATGCATGGTTAGTGAAAAACAAAAAAAAAATAAGGCCATAAAACACATAGAGAATATTTGTTCACAAGACTTTTGAGAACTGGATGTGGTACACTACAGTTTTCGCTACAAAATGATGTGGAAATTATCCTGTTCACTCGTTCACAGAAAACAAATATATTGATTTAACATTTGTAAAACATGTTTTGTGATAGAATGACCTTATGTGAGGGAGTGACAATGGCCATGCATATTTAGTGATTCACACCTGAGAGACAAAGGGCCTCCCATAATGGGCCATCAATATGAATTTGACTGAGGTAGGCAAGAAAGAGTTTGAGGAGAGTAAAATAATGTGGGTTTTTGATTATTATTTGTATTTTATTTACAATACAGTATAATAAAAATATACACAGTGAAGGTCAAGGACACACGATTGAGCATACTGATCTGAACACTCAGACCTGAATAGTAACACACCTTTGTGCCAAAAGGCTCGTGAGCGTGACCGCATTAGAGCTAATGAGTTGAGACGGGAAAAACTGGACATTGTGTTGGTTTCATAGGGATTACTTTAACAGAGAATATTTGTTTTGGACGTGACTTACTTCATTTAAAAGTAGACATTTCAAGCTTTCTATACATATATTTCTCATGTCTTTGAGGCAAGTATTCGCTGAGATTCAGGTTGTTTTATTTACGTGTCTGTGAAGAGAGGTGACAGAGATCGAGGCGGCAGAGAGCGCATCCTGTTTATTTTCTTTATTTTACAAAAGCACATTGTTTTCACATTGTTGTTATTATGACTATACACAAATGAACGTAGACCCTTTGCAGTTCCAAACGATACCTTAGGCTGGCTGCACACTAGACGATTTTAAGGCTGATTTTAAGCCTGATTTGCACCCCCGAACGATCGGGGGGTGTGGCCCGATTCGCAGCTTGTCGCAAATTATTTTTTGTCCAAAAAATCCTCTATTGTGTGGTGTCATTACAATTATTTATCTGCTCCCGATCGAGACGGAGTGTCCCCGAACTCAATCAAAACATGTTTGATATTTACGACTCTTGATCGGGCTGCCTCTGACGTGATACCTGCGATAGCCAATGAGAGCGAACAAGCGTCACCTACCGGATGTTGCGTGCTTCTATAGCTGAAACTTGGCAGCCACAAACATGCCACGAAAGCAGAGAACATCACCCATATTCTTTTTTATACTTTGTTTTTTCACTGTGAAACAGAACACGTGCCAGGAGAGCCAGCTGACAACGTTGATTGTCCTCTATTTGTTTTTCTTCTCTAGTCACGTTTGATCTCCCCAGTGTCCGTGAGATCACGTGTCACTGTGAAATCGTTCCTACAATCAACAAGTGTGTGGTCTCGTGATCTGGTCGAATCGTCTAGTGTGTGCGTTCAGAGGATTATAAGTCTAAAAATCGGTTGAACTGTCTTCATGTATGTGGTCTCCCATGGTTTTAAAATCGTTTAAGATTTGAAAATCGTCTAGTGTATCCCAGGCCTTATTCTTATCTGTATAATCAAAACTGTTTAAGTATTTTTAGTTATTTTGCGAAAATACGTCAAAAAGAAAATACGAGACAGACTGCACCAGTGCGGGCTTCCACCCCAGAGGGTTAAATGTGCATGATACTTCTGTGTTTGATTACTCTGTATAGGTGGAGACCCAAAGCGGACAGGTTCAGGGGAAGCCTGACGGACTGAGCTGGAGGAGGCATCGATACCACCTGCCAATTAAAGGACTTTATAATGAGTTGCTATGAGAGTGGAATGTAACCTGTGTGTATGTGTGTGTATGTGTGTGTGTGCGTGTGCTCGAGTGTGACCCTCACACAGGTCAGTGGGAGTTCAGTAGGACTGTGCTGTTCCACATGTCTGAGGGAGTGCGAGCAGCAGCTGGGCTGTAAAGCTCAGAATACCAGCACACTTTATATGAGTTTTTCAAGATTTCACCACAACCTCCTGCTGATTCACATATGTTCTCGTGTAACATAATGGATGAGACTGTGTGATAGGAATTGACCATACAAACAAACTATCATGACTGGACCTGCATGCTTGTGTTTATTATAAAGTGCATATGACGTGAGGATAGTTTGCGTGCACTAGTGTTGGGCACTCAAGGTGCAATGACTTAATTATGGTTAAATTTGTCTTTAAGTTTTACTTAGGGGTGTAACGATATTCGAACAGAACCGGAAAACCATGATACACCACCCACGATACGTAATCACGATACTCTCTTGGCCAACCCCGCCCCCTGCTGAGAAACATGGTTTTGAATTGCTTGAATCACTTTGAAAATGAAGGTACCACTAAGGGCAACATGTGCACAACAAATCTGTCATATAGGCTACACAAAATTATAATGAAGAACACGACTGTAAAATATGTCGTGTTTCAGTGAGTTGTTATGGAAAGAATGAGTCCACAGAGTTATATCTTCATGACTAGCACAGTCAAGTTCACTTATGCAGCCACTCACAGCCTTTTGTGGAACTGTAAGTTGTAATATACACGATATACAGTGGTGGCCAAAATTATTAGAACACTAGTATTTTCACCAGCTAAAAAATGGTTTTCAGTCAGTTATTTCTATCTTTTGCTGTAGTGTGTCAGTAGGAAATATCACCTTACATTTCCAAACATTCATTTTGCCATTAATTGTAATAATCCAGTGAGATTTTTGTTTGCACAAGGAGTCTGACAACAGCCAGTGCTCCAGAGATCTGGGCCCGTATTCACAAAACATCTTAAGGCTAAAAGTAGCTCGTAACTCGCCGATTTAGGATAAAATCTTAAAAATAATGGGTGAGTCAGTTCTAAATTTAGGACTCCTAAATTTTTGATTTAAAAGTATTTCACAAAGCATTTTAACACCAAAACTAGCTCCTAAATCTGTGAAACGTTAGGAGTAGGCTAGTGAAGAGGACTCCTAAGTCAGTAAGACCAAACCACAAACTATTCTTAAAATGGCTGTTGCCGGCAATCTGCCTCAGAATATAAACATTTTAGAAACATTTGACGATAATGAGCTTTTAAAAAGGTATCACCTTTGGTTTTGAAGGTTATCCCAACTCCAAATTTTCTTTTGATCATATCCTTCTTTTAATGAACCAGTTGGGCAAGAAGTTACAGCTATGCTTGTGTCCAGTTTGGTTTTCTTCTACGTTTGCATGTCTTACTATCAGCCATGATTATTCTACTCTGTTTATTAAAAGGCTGTTTATATGAATATTCACTAATTATGAGAAGCACACATGTAAGAGGCTGACAGTTAGCTGAACATATACTTGTTTAATTAGTGACACTTTCTTTGAATGTGGCAATTAGCAGTTTTATTTTAAAACCTTTATTTGAATACGGCAACATAATATGGTGCTCTACAATATTTCTATGAATAAATCTCTGACCGAGACTATCAGCCAATCACTGTGGGCATAGTTAGTAAGCAAGCTGACATCATCCATAGCTACAAGGTCAACCCCGCCCTTACTCTTAGCTTAAGACTTCTCTCTATTCCTCAGTAAAGGTTTGTCTCAGCAGCTTTGTGAATAGGTTTTAAGAGAA
>NW_015540887.1:218631-219166 GCF_001515605.1 Sinocyclocheilus anshuiensis
GAACAAACTGAGACAGACTAAATCCAGAAGAACTGTGGCAACGTCTCCAAGATGCTTCAAGAAACCTACCTGCAAAGCTACCTAAAAAAAACTATGCGCAATTGCACCTAGGGAAAAAGCTGCTTTAAACGCAAAGGATGGTCACACCAAATGTTGATTGAATATAGTTAATAGAAGTTAATTGATAAAGGAAATCTAGGCCTATTTATGACATTATTTTTGACAGCATGCTCATTTTACAGCATTTTTACACAAGTGCATAAAACTTTTTACAGTACTGTAGCTTTGCAGGGAGGTTTCTTGTAGCATCTTGCTTCAGATAAGTGGCCTCACATAATATCCACGCTGAGTTTGCTCTGCAAGAGAACTCCTGAGTGTCAGAGTTATTACATATTTGATTAAAGGGGTCATATGATGTTGCTAAAGAGAACATTATTTTGTGTATTTGGTGTAATGAAATGTGTTTATGCGGTTTAAGGTTCAAAAAACACATTATTTTCCACATACTGTACATTATTGTTTCTCCTCTATGCCC
>NW_015540887.1:221594-222379 GCF_001515605.1 Sinocyclocheilus anshuiensis
TCTTTGGATTTGAGACTTTAGTCTTTGCAACTTTACAGATCTTCTTTATGCACCAAGAGCTTGTAACACTCCAAAGAGAAAGGAAAAATTGAAATCGCATCATATGACCCCTTTAAAATAATTTCCTTATTGTCTGGCTATTCGATTTTATTTATCCATGGCACATGCATTTTTTTATATGTAGCCTAAGTAATGTTGTCCAATGACTTGTTTGCATTATTTAGGCATTATTTCATTTTATTTAAATTTAAAAAGGCAATAGATTTTGTGGTACAAAATCACTTTACAAAGCGACAATTTTTAAAGTCTCATTTGTTAATGCATTTTTAAACATGAACTAACAGAGCAATTATTATTATTATTATTATTATTAAGTTAAAAGTTCATTTTTAGCATTGCTGGTGCCATGCCATGAACCCTACCCCCACAGCACACACAACCGAACTGAACCAAACTGAACTGAACCATGGCTCCAAAACTGTGAACCAAACCGAACCATGACATTGGTGTATCGTTACACCCCTAGTTTTACTGTGCACTGAGTTTGCATGAAAGTAAATGCACCCTGTTTACCCTGTGACTTTTTTAATTGCATGTGCACAGCAGGCCAAATGCATGATATGTGCTGATTGACATGATGGAGAGGCAGTGTAAAAATACTGTAGGAACTTTTTTTACAACTACATTCAAGAACTGTACTCTTCACTCTTATTTATGTGGCCATCAAATGTTTACAAACTATTTAAAAATCTTCAGCAGTGACCTAACCAACCCAAATCTCTCCT
>NW_015540887.1:222515-234688 GCF_001515605.1 Sinocyclocheilus anshuiensis
ATGCACGTATGTATAAGGGATCAGTGATCTCTCCTTTAGAAGTAATACATTCAGTGAATTTTCCATTCTGATGCTCACTTTGTAACCCGCTATTCTGTCTTATCAGGGGCTCAGAGGACCTGCTTGTTCTGAGATGGTGCGCCAGCATCCCATCTAGCCAGGGACAAAGACAGGGAGCTAAGGATTCTGGGAAAAAGGAAGTACAGACGGCCCCCATGAGTGTGCTCTGAGTAACCATAAACCATGAGGGGGAAAAAAAGAGTATAAAGAAGAGGATCAGAGTCAGGCAAGGTGCATTTATGATTATGTGGGTGTGTGTGCTAGTGTGTTATTTCTACAATGACTGACTATTTATCTAATTTATCCATGTATCTAATTATTCTTCACAAAATGCCCAGTCTGTGCCAGGTACCTAATATCCCCATAACACAAGCTCATAACGAAACTGCATATACAGACACACGCAAATGGAGATAATCTTTGTTATGAATTTAATGGAACAGGACCATCATCTCAA
The DNA here is from genome assembly GCF_001515605.1 of Sinocyclocheilus anshuiensis. Classification (NCBI taxonomy): domain Eukaryota; kingdom Metazoa; phylum Chordata; class Actinopteri; order Cypriniformes; family Cyprinidae; genus Sinocyclocheilus; species Sinocyclocheilus anshuiensis. The sequence continues at coordinate 223,033 of NW_015540887.1, forward strand.
AACCAGACATATAGTAGGAGTTATACCTCACGTATAAATAGAGAGAGTTAATAAAAACATTATAAACTTCTTCCAAAGTGCATGAAAACACGCACTCTGGTTTATTTATCAAATTATAAAAATCTTACCATTCATTTTCAATTAGTAATTTTAAGTGCATTATTGTGCCAATGTCACGGACACGGGTGTGTGGAGGCAGGCAGGACGACGAGGACGACAAGGATTCCAATAATGACATTTATTGTAGACACAACAAGGCAGGTTCAGGTAGGTGAGACACACACTCGGGGTAACATTAACAATAACCGACCCCAATGCTCAGACAGACAGGAACTAATATGGGGTGAATAATTAGAGGCAGACAGGTGAGCAAAATGACGGTGATTAACTAATGATTAGACGGGCTAAATCAACACAAAGGGAAGAAACCACAACAAACAGTCCACAGGGGCGTTACAGTACTCCCCCCTCCCAGAAGGTGCATCCTCGCACCGTAGAAACAGAGGGGGGGCGGAGGGGGACTAGGAGGAGGATCGTCCAACGGCGGCGGAGCAGGTGGTGGAGGAGCCCGAGGTGGAGATTCGGGAGGCCATGGCGGAACAGGGGACTCGGTTTGCCATGGCGGATCAGGGGGCTCAGGAGGCCATGGCGGAACAGGGGGCTCAGGTTGCCACGGTGGAGCCGGGTACTCGGTAGGCCATGGCGAAACAGGGGACTCAGGTTGCCATGGCGGATCAAGGGGCTCAGGTTGCCATGGTGGAGCCGGGGACTCAGGAGCCCTCCGTGGGCTTAACCGGGAAACAGGAGCCCTCCGTGGGTTTAACGGGGAAACAGGAGCCCTCCGTGGGCTTAACGGGGAAACAGGACAGTCCACAGGGGCGTTACAGCCAATGGCATGATACATCAAATCATGTGGATTATTGAGGATAGCACTGACAAACAAGTTTGTGTTTTATTGGTCTAAAGGTCAGAATGGCTGAGTAGTCTAGCAAGCCTCTCTCAAGCAATTTCAAACTTCTGTGGTCTTAAAAAAATCTGACAATTCAGAAAAAGCTGTCATCATGTACTCACCATAATACAATACTATGGAAATCAAGGGGGACAAGCAACTGTTTGGTTACCTACATTCTTCATAATATCTTCTTTTGCTTTTAGCAGAAGAAAGTAGCTCATGCAGGTTTGGAAGAACTGGAAGGTGACTAAATGTTGACAAAATGACAGTGAGCTTTTTGAGTAAAATTGAGTAACCGTTTTGAGTAAAACAATTTGTAAAGCATTTAAGCATTATTATTACCATAAAATTTGGTACTGGCCAAGTTTCAAAACAATGGAAGAGTGGCCTAAGGTGCCAGATTTAAGGCTTTGTGCAGGTTAAGGATTATGGTTTCCTAATGCAGGGCTGGGTTCAAGTCTTTCTTCTCACAAGATGTGCGTAGAATGACAAGACTGGAAGTAAAACCTTGAATGATATTCACAGCATTAATATGAAACATTTTGCCATTGGACAAACTCCATTAATAGTGCTGACCATCAAGTCTGTTGCGGTTTCCAATGTATATCAGAATGGCTGCGTGGTCTAATGCCGAGTTCACACTGCAGAATTTTAAAGTTGTCGGATCACCAATGTTTTCACTCTGCACGACTATCTGTGTTCACATTGCACAATGGATCGGCGACAGGAGGTTACACACGACTTTACAATAGGAAGAATCGCCAAGAACTCTGTCTGGTCTGCAAACTACGTTTCATATAACTCCTTCCCAAACTTCCCGCTGCCCTGTATCTTGCTCTCTCATTGGCTGTAGGTCATCGCCGATGTATTTTTCAGTTAGAACTCAATTCACACAGCAGGATTTTGAATCACAGACAGGTCCAGATATTTAGCATGTCAAATATTTCACCAGCGTCAGTGACGCGTCAGCGATGTTCTCAGATCGCATCTTTGATAATTCACACTGCATGATTGTCACTTGCATGAATGGGCACCAATTTGCCTCTGATTTTGGGCATTTGTCGGCAAGTGAAAATCGGGGCTAAATCAGGTGAAGTGTGAACTTTCCATTAGGCTGTACTTCTCAAATCTGTCCAGAGGACCACCTACCACTGTACATTTTGCATGTCTCCTTTATCAAACTTCCAATTCAAATCTTTCAATCTCTACTAAAGAGATGAGTTGAATCAGTTGTGTTATATGAAGAAGACATACAAAATACGCAGTGGTGGGGGTCCCCAGAACAGGTTTGAGAAGCACTGGTCTGGCCTGGAGGGCCAGTGTCATGCAGAGTTTAGCTCCAACCAGCTCCAACACAACTGTCTGGAAGTTTCTAGTCTGAAGACCTTAATTACTGTGGTTCAGCTGTGTTTAATCAGGGTTGGAGCTAAACTCTGCAGGACAGTGGTCCTCCAGGAACAGGTTTGGACACCCTTGCTCAAGGGCTTTCTGATTTGATAAGATTTTGTTGAGGTTCTCAGGAGTTGGCTCCCAGGAGGTTTAGCTCCCTTTTCTGATTGAGCACTCTTTGAGTGACAAAATTAAAACTGTTATTAAGTGTTATTTACATGAGCCATTGAGCAAGCTCCACTTATTGACCATCACGTTTTATTTACCATTTCACTTAAAAGGCACAGTTACAGACTCTAAGTCTTCAAAGTCAAGGGATTGAGCCCGGTCTCATGAAAATGCGTATAAATAGTATGCCAAATAAAAACGAAAACTCGTGGTATTGATACACAAAAATTGACTTTGGCGTGCATATGATACGCATGCGTTTGGCGTGCATATAATACGCAGTTTTCGCGTGCATATGATACGAAATTTGTTGGCATACATATGATATGCAATTTTCGCGTACATATGATACGCATCTACCCCACAACCCTAAACCTACCCATCGCATAGCATATACACGCCAAAGTCCATTTTGCGTATCAATACCACGAGTTTTCATTTTTATTTGGCGTACTATTTATACGCACTTTCATGAGATCGGGTTGAGGGATTTTACCTTTCTTTCATTTAAAGGATTCTAGTCTCCGAATTAAAACTAGGGCTGAACGATTTTGGAAAATAATCTAATTTCTATTTTTTTTTACTGATATTGTGATTGCGATTTAATATGCAATTATTTTTTAAAGCTCTTTATGTTCTGTATTATTTAACAAAGACAAGCTATACATCATTATATACTATGACCAACACAATATTAGATAGATTAAACATAAATGTTCTTTTCTGTAGGCCAGCCTATATGTTATGATGAAATTAGGTGATGCATGAATTGATATGAATGACATTTTCATTTAACAACTACAATCACAGTAGTACATTGACTGATTTGTTGAACATCCAACCTTGTAAGCATATAATAATTATCACCTTCCTTATTAATAGGCCTATATAATATTACCACCCCAGCAAACAAATATATTTCATAATCAGTGGAAACCATTACAGTGTTTTCTATCGCAATAAGCGCTTGCATTCAGTCAATAAAAATTGAATGTCTTAATTTGTTTGAGAATGGAGAAAGACAGTTCCATTAATAGGCTCCAGCGCCGTGGCCACTTTACCACTTCGGGAGTGCGTTATTTCTCTAATAATTTTAACAGCCTGGTGTCACAACCACACCTCAAGATATTGTTCAGATGATTTATTTCAAGATAAACCTTCCGTCGCAAATTCCAAAACGTCATTTTAGAACTAATAACAGAGCCATTGATATGCAGGCTAATGCAGTTATTAGAGAGAGAGAGAGAGAGAGAGAGAGAGAGATTAAGAGCGTGTGAATACCTGCGTCTGTGCGTCTCTCAGCAGTGTTTAGCAGCAGCGTCTACTAATAGCGAATCTTTAAGTTGAACTGCTTCAAGAACCTCGCTACCGAGAAATGTCATGTAGCTTTTCAGCTGCAAAACGATTTTACTGATAAATTCACGGGGCAGCGCTGATTCTGTTTCTGTTCGCGTCTCCGCATGTGTGCGCGAGTGCGTGTCTGTGTGTGCGTCTGTTAAAAAGTATGATTTCCGTACATGAAAAAGGTGGAAAGCATGGATATAGTTTGTCATTTTTTACCCTATAGTTTGTTATATTTATTTGCTCAATGTCTTCTGGTGTTTTGGTTATTTTGCTGTTGTAGATAGCCCAAAGTAACAAAAAATATTATATATCTCTTCATTGTGTTTGGGCCCCCCTGGACGAGCGAGCATAGGCACGTGCCTAGAATGCCTATGCGTAAATTCGTCCCTGACCGTAATACTGTTATTGCTTGAGTAATTTCAATGTGCCATTTTGAAGTACGTTCATTATATACGCTTTCAAATATTTCCGCGTGTAGCGTGCCAGGTTTGCCAGGTTTTCACAACAAAACCAGCCAAATTGCTACTCAAAACTAGCCCAATCACGTTTCGAGGGGGGTCCACCAGTAAAAATCGCGTTCCAGGGGGTAAAATACACGCTTTTTGGAGGGGTTCCCCAAACCGCAGACTTGGCAACACTGTAGCGTGCCAACTTGATGCTTCCTCTGAAGACTGCTTAGATGTGTCCGACTTGAAGCAGCGCTGCTTAGACCGATGTGTGTGTCATCAAAGTACTGCGAGAGCTATAAGAGAGCGGACGTCTCCTTATGCTTTCTCTCGCCATACTCTGATGTCATATACCGATCGATCTTCAAGTCGAACACACCTCTTTACTTTCGTGTGTCACGTGACCGAGTTTAATTGCAGCCTTTGCGATTGAAAAATCGAGTTTTTTCATATTGCGATATTATCGCAAATGCAATTAATCGTTCAGCCCTAATTGAAACATTTTAAATCCCACATCTAACAAAATGATTTTAGAGTGACAACACTTACTGTAAACCATTGAACAATATTCAAAGCAGTAAGTGATATAATTAACAATCGCCTTTTGTCAAAGTACAAGCTCTAGTGATAGTGTAGACGCCATATGTGGTGCTGTTTCACCCAAAATTATTTTGGCCTGTTTGTTGCACAACAATGGCTTCAGAAAACTTAACCTAACATGGTGCACAAGCATGAATTTTACATAATGTAGTTTTTTTTAAACCCTTGATAGCTCCTGTTTACTGCATGATTTTGCTGTATGGAAAAGAGCAACATGAACATTGTACATAATTTCTCATTTTGTGTTCCACGGAAGAAGTGAGTGAACAATTCCATTAACACAGTCTCTGTGTATATGTGTGTGTGAAGGAGAGTAGCAATAACTTTATAATTCATAGAATGAGGGGTATAACGGCTGGTCTCTGTCATCTGACAAAAGTGAATAAGTGCTGAAAAAAACAGCGAGCGGATGGAAACTAAGGACATTCCTTTGGCCCTCTCATGTGAACAGCTGTGGGTCCGCACACAGGATATGCAACTTGTAATACTTAGCTCCAAAGGGATGTTTCTGGAAACCCAGTTTCATCCAAATGAAGAGGAGCTGATAATGGATTCATTTAGTACAGAACACAAGAAAACCTATGGAAAGAAACTAAAAATGGTCACACAGCTCATGTCGTATGTGGAAGAGTGAACACGTAAAAGAAATCAAACAATTCATGACAATAACATATTGAGGTTAAATTTGTTTAGTTTAGCTTAATATGCAGAGACAAGTAAACGTAAGCCATTATTAGTTTAATTTCCCCCAAAAGTGTAAACGCTGTTGCACTGTGATGCTATCAATCCCAATAAACACTCCACATATGTTTATGCTGTGAGAGGATTGAATCCTTTGAAGATATTGCCCTTGTTTCTTTTCTTCCTCTCACTATTATATTAAAAATATTAAAAAAAGTATTCCATATGTGTGATATCCATCCATTCCCTAGAGGAAAATGCATAAGAAACAGAAAACACTATAGGGAGATAAGCAGAGAAAATGGACACTGATTTGTTTTTGTTCCAGTTGCTGTGCAGAATGACAATTAGAATCTCTCTGGAGTATAAATTCCATAGGAATCCTTTAAGGAATTACGGATGGATGAAAGAAAGAGTGATAGAGACAGATAGACAGAGCTCTGGGGGAGTGAAATGGGAGAAGGGGAGTGTGGACAGGACTGGGATATCGCAGGAAGAAACAAATTAGAAAAGCTTCAAGCTTTAGGACTCTGAACACTTACAGATCGTGGAAGAATTGTTAATTTGCTAGCAGTACAAATGTCTGCTCACAGACATGCTCTGTACTTATGTATAATTACATTTTTTTTTACGTTAATGGTCCAATGTGAAGCCATCATAAAACATAAGTGAATCATACACTGTAGTAGTTTCTTGATCAGGCTGTGTTACCAAATCATTTGCTCAATTAAAAATCCAATGTAGCATGTATTATCACATGACCTCACTATATGCATTTGAAATGTTTACTGTTGCATTATGTGTACTGCTTCATATATTATTTAAAAAATAAACAGTAGAGTGTATATAGTATGCAGTAATGAGTATGCTTACTACTCGAACACAGCCTTAGTCTTAGCCAGACAGGATACTGAACAGGTGCCAAGCATTGTGAGTCATTCTTCGTGTCAGACTGTGAGAAAAGAGTTGTAAAGGTCTTGTGAGCAATACCACAAAAAATAAACATTCCAATACAGAGCCATTCTTTTTTACTACCAGCTGACAAACCAAAAACATAGTGATTCATATGTCTAAAGAAAATGTGAGTAGTGCTTGTCTGTTATGTTGTTCTGAGTGGTTACCATTGTAGATGGTAGATGTAGATGGTTACTGGCCAAAAAGCTAGTCTCCCTAATATGACTCAGGTCCCTCTATAAATCTAAGTATAAAGGTTTTTTTCTTCTTTCGCCTATTTTATCATTGACTAGGGAAAAAATTAAAATCCAGTCGCTTAGAAAAGTAATTGCATCTCAACAATTCGCATGATTTGCGATATCATTCAAGTAAGTATTACAAATAGAGTGGAGTCATTAGTTACAAGTTAAATTCTTTGGTTTACAATATGAGCAATAGTTTTAACAATCGTTTCTTTAGCCCTTTAACTAATTAGACAATTATGTTAAAAAATTAAACTTAAGGATTCAGTAACACCTACAATGTTGCTTCTTGCACATTTCGCAACACTTTCTAAGTGCCCTGTCCAGTGATTGGCGCTAAAAGCGCATTCAGTTTTATGTGAAAGAGATGAACAAAGTTTAAAGGGGTCATATGATGTTGCTAAAAAGAACATTATTTTGTGTATTTGGTGTAATGAAATGTGTTTATGTGGTTTAAGGTTCAAAAAACACATTATTTTCCACATACTGTACATTATTGTTTCTCCTCTATGCCCCGCCTTTCTGAAACGCGTCGATTTTTACAAAGCGCATCGGTCTGAAAAGCGAGGTGTGCTGTGATTGGCCAGCTATCCAGTGCATTGTGATTGGCCGAATACCGTCGGCCTAGAGTGAACGGAGGCCTGCGGGCTAGAGTGAGCGGCGGCCGGCGGCTAGAGTGAGTGTAGGCTGGTGGCTAGAGTGAGCGGTGGCCGACGGATTCGACGAAGGAGCAGCCGGCGGGCTTGCGGCAACCACATGTGACGACCCCGGGCTGGACTCCGCTTCGTAATTTTAAGGCGCTATGAGATATGTTTTTTTTTCTTCTCAAATTCAGTTTTATTTGTACCAAATTCTGTTTTCCATTAATTTTCTGGATTCCATTTTAATGGTTTCATTAAATATAAATTTCTGTCATGGCTTCTTCAAGTTAAACCAAACTTGTATTTTGATGGGCTGCTGTGAGGACCTTTAGGTTTCTGTTTGTATATGGAATGACAATAGTTTTTTTCTCAAAAGAAACAGTAAAATGCTCATGAAGTGACTCTTAGCAGTTCTAGAGATTATGTTTATGTGTTTATGTATATATTGAGGCAGCAGAGGCTGAAAACACTGTGAGCGTCACACGTGCTTCAGTATGTGTGTAGTAAACAAAACCACGCTTCTGCACTATTCATAGACACGTAGAACATGCAGGATTCATATTTAAATACCATTTTAGCACCTTAAAATTCACCGAAGATTGAAGTGTGCTGACCTACTTTGATGTATCCATCCAAAATTCCAAATTCTGTGACTTTCTGCATTATACAGTAAATTAAATTTTTATGTCTGGATTTCGTGATTCCATACATGTTTTCCGCATCGCGGCCCTATGAACATAAATCTGGCATTTTTTTGTACTTTTGTATGTATCACAGCAGTTCAGAAATGAAATGTCCAATGAGTGCCGCTAAACACTTAATGCTGTATTGCGTTTGAAAATGACAAGCCACCTACACTACACAAATCTAACTGATAGTGTTAGCAAACATGATATATTTTCTAAACCAACGATGCCATTATATCTTGCTTGTATAAATCTTTGAGCTCTTTTTGTGACTCATGTTTCATAGGTTACCCAAACTGTTCCACTTCAGAAGTGCAATGCTGTACCAGGTGGGCTACCGAGCAACTTTACTATGTCAGAAAAGCCATATACATCTGATTATGTGATGTAAATGTCAAAATGTATTACTTTACAAATCATGCACTATGGTAAAAGTGTTTTGAGGTCACAACATATTGTGCAAGAAACCATGTGAAAATAAATTTAAATTATGTAGGTAGAAGCATTTTTTTTGTAATTAGCCTGTTAAAATAGACACATACAGAATAGATGATCATTGATGTCCTAAGTGTGTGGTTTAGATACACAAATCAGAAACAATTCTTGATGCTTTAAATATGCTCTATGCTCCACATGTGTTGCAAATCAGACACTTTTGTGGTCCCATGCTGTGTTGCCAATTCAGAAGGTGGATTCATATGGGGACATTAATAAGATTCTTAAGGGGACACATGTTACATGCCTCTCTAAAGACGAGCAGCATGATCAGCTTTGCGCAGGCAAAGTAGAAAGAAAGAGAGATAAAAAGATGAAATCATGAATGAAGACAGAGCAACAAGCAGGCTATAAAAGGAAATGAGAGAGAACAGCACTGGACATCCGGACTATTTAGCATTGTGAAGTCTCCACATGCCTTTGTCTAAACTCCTTGGGTGCAAGTAATGAGTAAGATGTCTTCAGGTCTACTATACAGCACATTGAAGATGAGGGGTCTGTGACAAACATGAAATGTTCTGGTTGTATAACTGTTGAGTCTACGTTTTGCACATTACTGTGTTTTTGAAGCTGCTGCAATCAGGAGCTTGCTGAAATTAGTTCAAATATCTTACCTTAAAAAGAGATGTCTGTGTCTATGACACATTCAAAAAGCAGTTCAAATCAACCATTTAAAGGCACAGTTCAACCGAAAACAAACATTTTTTTATTCACCCTTGTGTGAATCTAAGCAAGCATGCTGTTATATTTCTGTGGAACACAAAATATTAATTTTGAAGAATCTTCAGGCAGCTCTTTTCAATAATAACAAGATTTCTTCATTTTGATTTGTTTATTGAGCAGCAAATCAGCATAATCATTATAATGATTTCTGAAGGATAATGTGACACTGAAGACTGGAGTAATGATGCTTTTTCATCACAGGGATAAATTACATTATATATTAATGTTTTTTTAATCAAATAAATGCAGCCTTGGTGATCATAAGACAGTCTTCTTTCAAAAACACTAAAATCTCTTACCGACCTTGTCAATGGTTATGTACAAGATCACATACCATACATTTAGTTTTTAGATGCCCTATCGCTTTAAGCTTCCTAAAATGAAAAATCAACAGAGAAAAGTTTTTTTACATGAGGTCTGTAGGGCCTTAGGGCAACAATTATAAATAAATGACCCAGTCAACATGAAAAGAGGGAAAGGACATGCGTGAGGAGAATAAACACTACAAGGAATTCAAGTTCAAAAGAATCAAAAGTCGAAAAAGTCACAGAGAGCTACTGTAAGACTGAACAATGAGAACATCAACAGACAGGCATTTAGCAGAGAAACGAGTGTGTCATGTTTCAGAGCGGCCCACATCTTCTTTCAAAGTAATCTATAGTATAGATAAAGTCTGGCATACATGGAATAATGAGACGGATGTAAATAAGGCCTGATACACTGTAGTTATCTACGGAATAAGATGTAAGTGCCCCTTCAGTGCCACAGACCCCCTTTCTCTCGTATTTTTCACCCTAAAGCTGAGTGTTTTTTTTAACAACTTTAAAATTGGGAGCAGTGACAAGGTTTTTTTTTAAAGTGCTAGTGGGCACAATAGGTCAGGAAGAGCAGTCGGTAACAGTAACTTTGCTTTCTTTCCAAGAATCTATGAGTACAATATGTGGCAAACTATGCTCAGTGAAATGCCACCTGTGTCGAACCAGCATGTGATCACGTGAACCATGCAATAGGTTTACCTTAGAGCTATATAAGTTAACTAATGCAGTCAGGGGATTTTATGCACCATTAACAGACACCCATCAGCACTGAAAAAATTGAAACTACTGTGTTGTTCATTTAAAGTGCATTTTTACATTGGACTAAGTGAAAATCATGGTTTCTGGTTTAAACCTGTTTTGTTCAGTTTGCCTGAAAGCAAATCACGAACCCCCTAGAGCAAATTAAAAGCAACAATTTGACTTGCGTAGTATTTTTACTTTAAACCAGAAGTTTTCATGTCATGTGACCACGTTACGTCACATCAACTAACTCCTTGTTCGCGCCAGCCAGCGTTTTGCCATCCGCCATTATCGCTTCGAGTGTGAAGACGGTCCGTGGCCCAAGGAAATCGCTTTTAGACAAGGTAAGCATTCGAAAGATTGAATCTGTAAATAAAGCGAAATCACTAAGAAAAATGAAAATTAGTCCCCAGCTGCCATGTCCGTAATTTATAGCAAAAAAATCTAGCATTAATTCGGTCTCAAACGTATTAATTTAAAGAAGTTATTACTCCACCACCTGCATGACAACATTCACCAACGTGGTTGAACGACAGGTTTGCAAAAATATGGTTTCGGGATCAGTCGTGACTAGTTGATTTGTGCAACGATGCATCGTACTATGGTGGTGAAGCAGCGAGTTACGTCGTTGTACGAAAAACGCACCCTATATTAGCAAAAGAGTGTGAGATTGATAGTAGGTGATTGACAGTTTTGCATTAATGAAACGTATTGAATTAGAAAATGAGTTCTGATTGAAGAGGAAGAATTCATATTCCATTGTTTCACCTGTCAGCATAATGCAGTATAGTACAAGATCACTACAATAGTATGTCTAAGGTCTAATTAATAATTACAGCATTCTAAATTTGAGCTACCCAAGTGAACTCAAACACACCTTTGGGGCTCTACAGAAAATATTCATGGAGATGGAACCCAAGAAAATGGCACGCGGAGTGTTCAGTCTGAGTGTCAAGCTCTAAATATTGGAGTAATCAAAGACATTTGGATACAGAATGTGTTTTATTGCGTTAGATCTTGAATTCAAATACATTCCATGAATAATGGAAGGGGCCATTGTTAAATGTAAGTAAGAGAGAAACAGACTTTAATTCAAAACGGTCTTTAATTTCAGATTTTCTGTTAACTGAGCTGTTTCTGTGGCATAAATATTGAGGCACTGATATCAATGTGAATAATGCAAAATTCACAATGGCAGCAATTGTAATGATGTTTTACTTAAAGGGTTAGTTCACCAAAAAATAAAAATAATGTCATTTATTACTCACCCTCATGTT
>NW_015540887.1:234822-244789 GCF_001515605.1 Sinocyclocheilus anshuiensis
ATCAGTCACTGATTTCATCAAAATAACTTTGTAATAAATGTCTTGTCTTCATCTTTTATTAGGTTGTTCAGAAGGATGAAGCTGAAGCAGAGCTTCAAAGATGTACAATGGCAGTGTATGTCTTCAAGGAAGATGAGGATTCTCTCCAGCCACCCCATCACGTTGGAATTGTTATCGAAGGGGTGCAGGTCCTTAATGACTTGCCATCAGTCCCACATGCATGTGCCATGTTGTTTGGCCTCATCTACATTCTAAATTTGAGCTACCCAAGTGAACTCAAACACACCTTTGAGGCTCTACAGAAAATATTCATGGAGATAGAACCCAAGAAAATGGCACGCGGTGTGTTCAGTCTGAGTGTCAAGCTCTAGATATTGGAGTAATCAAAGACATTTAGATACAGAATGTGTTTTATTGCGTTAGATCTTGAATTCAAATACATTCCATGAATAATGGAAGGGGCCATTGTTAAATGTAAGTAAGAGAGAAACAGACTTTAATTCAAAACGGTCTTTAATTTCAGATTTTCTGTTAACTGAGCTGTTTCTGTGGCATAAATATTGAGGCACTGATATCAATGTGAATAATGCAAAATTCACAATGGCAGCAATTGTAATGATGTTTTACTTAAAGGGTTAGTTCACCAAAAAATAAAAATAATGTCATTTATTACTCACCTTCATGTTGTTCTACACCCATAAGACCTTCATCTTCAGAACACAAATTAAGATATATTTGATGAAATCCGATGGCTCAGTGAGGCCTCCATTGACAGCAATGCCACTGAACCTCTTAAGATCCAGAAAGGTACTAAAAACATTTAAAACAGTTCATGTGAGTACAGTGGTTCTACCTTAATATTTCAAAGTGACGGGAATAAAACAAAATAATGACACGTAATATCTAGTGATGGGTGATTTCAAAACACTGTTTTGAAGCTTTACGGATCGTTTGTTTTTAATTAGTGGTTCGGATTGCGTAAACAAAATCAAAATGACTGAAATCACATGACTTTGGCACTCTGAACCACTGATTCGAAACAAAAGATTCGTAAAGCTTCACGAAGCAGCGTTTTGAAATTGCCCATCACTAGATATTGTCATTAAGTCGTTATTTTGTTTTTTTTTGCCGCACAAAGTATTCTCATTGCTTCATAACATTAAGGTTGAACCACTGTAGTCACATGAACTGTTTTAAATATGTTTTTAGTAGCTTTCTGGGCATCTGGAAGTGTTAATTATCTTGCTGTCAATGGAGGCCTCACTGAGCCATCGGATTTGATCAAAAATACCTTAATTTGGGTTCCAAAGATAAACGAAGGTCTTATAGTGTAGAGCAACAGAGGGTAAGTAATAAATTACATAATTTTCATTTTTGGGTGAACTAACCCTTTAAACTGACTTGTGCACTCAAGACCAAACTTTGTTCATGGACTGCACCCCAAGCAGTTGAACTGTAGTGTTGTTGTTTTTCTTTTTTTTGGTCCTTTTGATTTTGCATTTGTAATGGGGTTAATGGTCATTTCTCTCAATTTATCTCGAAGGTTAGCAGTTTTAACTGTTTACTTAATTTTTACTCTTATTTTACATATTTCAAGTCTTAAAGGAGAGTTGTAGAAAATATTAACATACCACATTAATGTGGTTAAGGTTACAGAAAGGTTGATTTTGCATTTGTAATAGTTCAAAATAATGTGACATTCATACATCCTGGTAATTTAAAAACTAATAAATTTAGCTGTAACAAATTACAGTAATTTTTTTTAGGGTGGTCCAAAGTATCATTGGATACATTGGATCATCAGTGCAGAAATTGTAAACTATTACATACTAAAATTTTACATATAAACTTTGTGCAGTTGGCGTGAAATACGAATATGATATTCAATGTAACTGCATGCTTGCTTGTGTAATATTGCTAAACTAATATGCCAAGATGCTACATTGTATAACATCCCAAAACAAAGTAAAATTGGGCTATTGAACTACTACTGTTGCAAGTATTTGGCTCCATTACATGCAACAAACAGGCCACCAAGTTAACAGGTTTTAGGCCCTCTGCGTCATACAGAGTCACCCAATACCCCTTACTTGTGGAAAAACCACTGTAACACACGGCCGTTAGTCCCTTATTGCTTCATTCTCAGTAGCTCTACTTAATTACATTTACATTTCAAGTGTTTACTTGGAACTACACTATACCACAGGAAAGTGCTGTAGAAACACTGAGTCACTGATGCAGGAACATTTAGTTTGTCAAAAGTCCACATTCTCTGCTCAATGTGACATGTTCATAGCATTGCACTAAAACAAGTATGTTTTGTCATTAGATGTTTAAGCATTCTGGATGGGCACACAAGCACAGAAAAGCCACAAGCAAAGAGGATATTGGGGAATGTAGTAAATATTTAGGCTCTATGAGCGAATTAATCATCCAGTGTTGGAAGAGCACACCAGTCATTTGAGATCAGTTGTGTTTCAACACACTAGTTTCAAGGCAATGTCATGATGTTGCAACCAGAGATTATGAGACATTCACAATTCTGATAAACAGGGAGACGATAATAAGCCGGAAATGATAAAGTGGTAATAAAAATAATCCTAACATTCTTAAGACAGCTGCACTTTTGAAAGTGATGTAATAAGTGCAGAGTGAATTCCTGTGGACATTTCAGAATTGACCTCTGCTGTATGACTTAACTTTGGTTACTTTAATTAACCATTTGTGATCCATGAAAGCCAAAATGTCAAAGACAGGAAAGAGATTAAACATTTTTCATTCATTCATTCATTCACTCATTTATTTAAGAGTATGTACTACAGCCACAATATACGTAATATACTTAAATATGAATTGGATGTTATGTTTTCCGACAATTTAAATAAAATGAAATTTTAAATGCAAATAAAAAAAAATTAAATGCAATTTAATGTTAAGAAACAATCATGAAGTGTACTCTAAGTACACTTAAGTGGCCTTTTATTTATTATATTATCTGCAAGTACAGATTTTTTAAAATAAAGTAGACTTGAAGAACTCCCAAAAACCAGCATATGCTGGTTAGGTTAGCACTTGACCAGCTTAAACCAGCTCATGACCAGAACTTGACCAGCTTAAACCAGCTCATGACCAGCTAAGGACCAGCTTAAACCAGCTCAAACCAGCAGCCATGCTTCAAAACATACCTAACCAGTATATGCTGTTTTTTTCAACAGGGCATTCAATATAATTAAGCACTTTTTATTTTTATTTTTTTACAAGATTTTATTTTAGTGAAGTGTTACTTTTACTAGTTTAGTTTTAGGTTACTTACATTTCCAGTGGCAAGTAATTTGTGGAAAGTCATTTCCACACTGAAGATAAAAATGCTGTGCAGCGTGACACAATCACAGCCAATCAGACCATATTTTGATATTTTGCAAACTGTCACTTGCTTAGGCTGGTTGGGACAGAAAAGATTAATATTGTTTGAGATATTACTTATGGATTTGTTACATCTGGCTAGGACAGAGTTAAACTATTCAATACAAACAAGATTAAATTATTGGTTTTTTTTTGGTTCCTTTTTATAAATATATAAAGTCTATTTTACAGTTTTTTTTGCATGGTGCTCTTTCCCAACTTTGAGAAAAGTTCACACGAGACACAAACTTCATACCAGCCTAAGGTCATGAGGGTCGCTATTTGACACAGGACATGGGTGGAGCCACTCCAACTCATTTGTGGGAACTACCCCTTCAGTGTGGGCCAACATACAGCCTACTACATACTCACACAGACAAAAACACTGTATAGATCTAAAGAATATACATCCGTTACAAAACCAACACATCCCAAAAATGTCAAAGGCTGAGCTACTTGCAGTGTCGCTCGGGCTGAGAGCTCCTCAGTATAGGTCTTCCCCTCGGAACAATGTTACATCCTGCCTCAATCTCTCTAATCGAACACAATAGATTTTCCCCCAATTGTTTTGCTTTTTTGACCAAGCAGATTATTTTGGCAGGCGATGTAGCAGCGTTTTTCCTGTCCTTATCACCAACAGACATCTTTTGTGCGGTGCTGGTCCACCCATTCAAACCAGCATAGAGTGCTCACACTTACTTCACGTGCACTCTTATCCTCCTGCACAACCTCAGGAACCACCCTGTGACCGCATCCATTTCCTCTTCCCTTATATGGTCGAAGGAATTTCCATCAGAGGACACTGCTGATCTACATGCAGTGCATACATTTAATGCAATTATTGTTAAAAGGCTTTATTGCAAAATTAACTAGCATATCATTATAGCACTTGGGACATTTTTACGCACCAGCTATTTCACTTTCTTTGATTTTATATCCAAATATAGGTCAAACAACAAGTAATCGACCTCAAGGGATGAAGATAATATCGTGAAACCTTCCCACACATACAACAAACAAAATGTGCTTCGAATTACCATATTTTGAACTTCCTGATAATCAAACTTTTCCATTCCTTCCCAAAATGCTATTCTTAAAGCATTTCCATCAGACCTAAGGGGTCAAACAAGTGCTTAATCTCCATGATGGCACTAAGACATAACCATAAAACATACTTAAGGTTATCGAATGCTGTAAAATAGCTAAAAATTATTTTCAAATAACAGACCTGAGCAGTGATATATCATGTCAGAGCTGTAATTAAATCAATGCATTAAGCAATATCTGCAATTAAATGTGTTTGGAAGATGAACTGCATAATTACAGAGCTAAATGCAGATACATGTGCAAGCAGTTCCAATTGTATTTGCACCTGTTTTACCTGCACACATCTCAGACCAGCTGGCCTCTGTTCTACATGTAAATAATAATATCCATCTCTCAAACACAATTAAGACAAATTTAGGTCAATGGGATATATGTCGAATATCACCCGACCAAACCCGGAAAACAGGTCTCATTGCTTCCGCTTGTCGGAGAACGTGTTAAAAGCCGTATTAAATAATAGCGATATCGATGGACTTTTAAGATAATCAGTTAAACTAGCTAGCTGTTTTTATTGTTGACGTTTTATACAATTTTTATATCTAAATGTGAAAAGAATAAAAATAAATACAACTTTTAGATATCAGTCCCCATATGTGATGGACATTGGTTATGATCATCATTGGTATCTACTCTGAAGGCATCTTGAGTAAAACTGCTTCATATTTAACTAAGCATATGCAAAACGCTTGAACCGGAAGCGACGAGACCCGGTTAACAGAATACGGAAGTCTGTTGCGCATAACCCCTATTGTGCATTTGGCTTTGGATTGCAAGAGGCTCAAATCCAGAGACTGAGTGTGTTTAGAGGTATACCGTATGACCATGTAGATTTAGATTGAATCCAAACTTTTGGGAAACTTCCAAAAAGTGCAAAACTGTGTGGAGGATCATGCATAGTCTTTGCTGCCCAAGTGAGGTCACCTACAATGACCATACCCTGCAGGCTGGATCATTGCCTGTCTAAAAATAGCTTGGCCTGCATGAAACCTGAAATCACTACACTCCTTGTACCCAGCTGTGACATATAAATCGGAATTTTTTAAATATTTAATCCAATGGCATTTTTTTTACCTTTATAGAGGGCAACCTCATGAATACTTCATCTTTCATTTCAAATTCTTACATTTAATCTATAAATTCAATTATAATAATGTGATTATTGTTATCTATACGTTATCAAATGAAATCATTTACACTGAAAAAATACAACTGCACTGAATAATGTTATGAGATTATTTTAAATATTTTTTGGAATATACAAGCAAGAAACGATGGTGGAATTGATAGTTTTAAACTAAATTGAAACGCCAGTAGGTGGCAGTAGTGAGCGTTTATTGAGTGAGTCACTGAGTTGTTAATTTAAGCGATTCGTTCAAACGGCTGATTCATCAAATGTTTATGCATGGGCTAATGAAACTTTGACTCAACCGATTCGCTCAGAACATGGAATCATTCAGCAATGAATCGGCTGGTTGCTGTGAGATGCGCCGTGGTTCCGCCTAAAATGTAAGTGACCTAATATTATTGTACTTGCTTATTGAACTGTTTACTGAACTATTAAACAGTCTTAATGGTGAAAACGTTGTGTGATGTTGCCTAACTAACTGTATTTTAAATATAAAAACTTTTAATTTGAACCAGCATGCTTACTTGTTTGGCGTTAATGTCGAGCCCTGGAGTCTATGTGCCGGGGCTCAAACCCCGGACGGCCCCGGCCCAATTTAAACCCTGCTTGTACCAGTATAATGCACAGCCTCAGACTACTGCTGTCACAAGTTTTTGATCAGGGAGGCACAAAATCTGATAAGGCTTTAGACAAGGAGGCTTTTTCTTCTTCTATTCAGTGAAATCAGTTTAACTCTGAAAAAAACTTGCATATGATATTAATACCTTGTTGTAGCAAAAGCCCCTGGCAGAAACACTTCACAGGATCCTGTGCAAAACACATGCTGTAAAAGTACATGAAAGTATTTTTTCATAGTATTTTCGGATGCTTTTGTTAATTAAATTAGGCAACACTTAATATGATTTGAAATACACACACACTTTATGTATGTGCATGTATGTATGACATTTAAATTTAATGAACAAAAACATCTGAAAATAGTATCTGAAAATATACTTCCAATTCTTCCAACTTTTTAACCGTCTTCTCTATTTTCCAAGAGCTATACAAAAGTGCCTTTGAATAATGTGAAAAAATTATACATTCTATAAAATTATGTACCATATAAATATATAAATGTTGACTAATTAAATGACCAAAATAATTAGTTCTGGGCAACGATTAATCGCGATTAATAGCATCCAAAATAAAAGTTTTTGTGTACATAATATATGTGTGTGTGCTGTGTATATTTATTATGTATATAAGATAAATACACACACATGCATATATATATTTAAGAAAAATATGTTATGTTTAAATATATTTAAATATAATATAAATTATATGAATATAAACATATACATGTAAATACATGTAAATATTTTCAAAATATATACTGTATGTGTGTCTCTTTATATATATGTACATAATAAATATACAGTACACACATATATTATATAAACAAAAACTTTTATGTTGGACGTGATTAATCGCGATTAATCATTGCCCAGCACTAATATATATGAACTTTTATACTTTCTTCCAAAAGTTTTGTTACTGCATTCTCTATTCCCATGGCTGTACACAATTATTGACATCTCATTTATAGTTTTCAGTTTGCTGTGTTGTTAAAACTATGTAAAACTTGGGAAAACATTTCAGTGACTGAAATTAAGACCTCTTTAAGTGCAAACTGCCCTATTTTAAAATGAATATTTGTATCAGTAGACAACCTTGGAATGGACCAGACTGCAACTTGAGAGCGAACCCAAGCAGAATATCATGAGCATAATTGAATGATTGTATACTTGTCTTTTAAACTGAGTCAATGGAATTATGAGAACGTCCAAATATTATTATAAAATCACCTTATACAGTATGCAATGTCTTCTTCTTCACAAAACAAGGTGCCAAGTGCATACCACAGCTAGATCTACAGCTAAAATAATGAAGTTTCAGCTGAAGGAGCTTTTACAGGCGCCTGGCAAAGTATCAGCCCTTTTGAACTTGCCAGAGACACATATCAGCATGTGGATCAGGAAAAGAAAGATGTTCTCATGTTGAAATTAGGGCTGGGCGATATTGCTAAAAAATGTATCAACTATATAATTTTTCATATTGTTCGGTATCGATAATTATTGACATTTTTTATAACCTTTTTTAAAACAAAAAGCAATAGAAAAAAAAAAGTTTAAATTTAACCACTGTATTTATAATTAACACAATTTAGCAATGAGCAAAATAATGCTGCACATTAAATTGTCAACGCAAGGAAATAACTATCTATAAAAAAAAACTTGCATTTTGTCGAAATTAACTCATATAAATCAAACATAATTTCGTAAATTGCATAAACAATTATGAACAAAACAGCATCATGTATTTATGCATTGCTTAATACAAAGAGCCGAATCGCCGATCACACAGATTGCCTTTAAAAACATATGAGACGCAGTGAAAAGGAATAAACCTCCACAAATTCGTGACGTGTTTTCTAACAGATTAAACTGTTTTAACTTTGCATGGCTTTATATACATTTCTTGTGTGACGCGCGAGTGCAGCAGTCATATTTGTCCGTCTAAAAAATGCGCTGAATATGCGTTCTGTGTGAATGGCTTGGTTTCGATTTTAACCTAATCAAGATCTTCTACGTATTGAGCTACTATATTTCTCTAATATTTTTAATGAATAACACAACAACTGCGCATCTCGTGGGCTAGACTAATAAAACATTAAAATGCAACAAAGTCACTTACATCGTCATCACCACATCTCGTGCTCCACTAATGACGCTCCCTGATGCATTCCTAACATTTGTTTGTACTATTTTTGCTTTCAAATGCAAATGTTTATTTTAAATTCGACTAATATTCATTTTTTTATTCACAATCTCCTCATCACAGGCAGGCACAGCACTCAATTCAGCATGTGTTCGTGTTTGTGTGTGCTGTCTGCGTCACTCATAACACGTGCCTAAATCGTGCACTATATCGAAAAATTTTTCTATCGTTATCAAAGAAGGTGTACCGTCGATAAACATCGATACTGTTTTATCGCCCAGGCCTAGTTGAAATCATCCTCAGACTGTAAGAGGTGTTCACACAAGCATCATAACACATAGAGACTGCTGTCCAGTGGTAAAGCTACTACTGTTCTGTCCAGTGGCAGCCATTAATCTGTACAAAACATAATAACAGTGTTTATGATAACCTATTGAATAACCTAAAATCTATTCCATCCAAACTGCTGATAAAAACATCTCAATAATCCACAAGTAATCCACACGACTCAAGTCCATCAATTAACATCTTATGAAGTGAAGAGCTGCGTGTTTGTAAGGTACAAAGGCATTTTATTGAGGTATTTTAACTTTTAAACTGTACATAATCCATAATGTTTCCTCAAATGAAATGTCCATTCCCTGTTATCCTCTCATATCAAAATCCATCAACATATTTGTTTAAAACTGTTTTTGCTTGTAAACAGTGCTTGAGCTGTGCATATTTCTCTGCCGATTCAGACATGATTTTTTTTCACTGAAAAAGCAATATCATAGATAGAGGACTCAGATTTTAGAAAGAAGCAACAGTTTGAAGTAAAAAAAAAAGTCTTAATAATGGATTTATTTATTACAAACACACAGCTTTTTTGATGTTCTTATCAGCTTTTTGGACTCTCATTCTGACGGCACCCATTCACTGCAGAGGATCCATTGATGAGCAAGTGATGTAATGCTACATTCTTCCAAATCTTTTCTGATGAAGAAAAAAAACTCTTCTACATCTTGGATGGCCTGAGGGTGAGTACATTTTCACAAATTTTCATTTTTGGGTGAACTATTCCTTTAAACCCTGCAAGCTTGCATTCATCTGCCTCCATTTTTGAGTGCAATGGCCATAATAATCGATCAAGTCAATCAATAATCGATGAATAAAACCAAGTTCCATCCTACAAGTTTTCTTTTTCACTAATCCATTATACTCGGATATACATCACAATTTGGAAATAAATATCTGTTGCTATATTTCTGTTTCATCATGACTTTTAACAACCCTGTCTTGGAAAGTTGCTTTTTAACATTAGATTTATAGAGTTTCCAAGAACTTCAATCTTGTTAATGAAATGTTCACCCCAAGGCAGCATTATTCATCTTAAACTAATAGCCTAGTTTTCCAAATTAACACCACCATTAGGAGAAATCATTGGCAAAAAAAAATAAAAAATAAAATAAAAAAAATTGTAATAAGCAGATGTGTATACACACATTAACTCTGTTAATTAAGTTAATTCTTCATTAACTTCAGCCAGTGTTAAGTAAAGTCATATGATGCGATTTCAAGTTTTCCTTC
>NW_015540887.1:244904-259488 GCF_001515605.1 Sinocyclocheilus anshuiensis
ACATTAAAGCATGTCAACATATTCTGTTACACCAAATACACAAAATAATGATCTTTAAAATAGCATCATATGACCCCTTTAATCTCTCACTGTGGGATGCCAGTTGGTTATATTACCACTAACAACCATACCTAATTGATGTGGGACTTTACCACTGTGAAACGGTTACATTTCAACCTTATAACAATGGAATGAAAATAAAACATGCTTTTAATGAAAGGAACATGCACACTGCAAAAATCTGTAAATGGCAAAACATTTCAGAATTGCACATGAGAAACTTGTAATACAAACAAGGACACTCCCACTCATCCGAGGGCCTCGTTCAGTGTGCTGCACCATAAACGAGGCTCAAATACGACACCACAATCTGCACTTAATCTTGAACACTTAATATAGTGAAATTAAAAACACACTTACTGCGTTGACCTCTGTCGTAAGGATAAGGACAACAAGGCACAACAGAAAGCACCTGCAATATGAAAAAGAGTGAATTAATGTGTGCAAAGGGAAAACACATACTTCTACAACACAAAGAAACAACAGATTTTACCGTAATGTGTTCCAGTGCTGTAGATGGTTCTCACCCTCCATGCGAGCCAGAAAACAGATTAATTATCTCCTTCTGTCCAATTCCAGTATCCTGTTACTGCATAGCCTACTCAATGATCTGAAAAGTTACAGATTTATGATCTGTAAGTTACAAGTTAATTCTCACTGTTCTAAGCCTGTTTGAACAGCAGTGGATCCTTCGTTCATATTTAGAGCATACTATAAGTACTGGTATCTTTGTAGATCTCATGTTCCTTGCTAATAGATCCATCAGTTGTTTTTTTGGTCCAAAAAACTTTATGCTTTTAACTTTATGCTCTGTCTAGCATAAAGACCATCATGGACCAGTAGCAAATCAAACTAATAGTAGCTATTCGTATTTTAGAAAAGCTTCTTAGACTTGCTAAAAAACTAGCTAACATGTTCCAAAAACACAGCTACCCTTTGGTACGACTTGTTAATGTGTCAAATAACTTCACATAATCTATTTTCTTATTATTTAAACGCTTTTAGTTACAATACCAAACATGTATGTGAAGTAACGGCAGAAGTTTACCTCAGATCTCGCACGCTCCAGTCACACGCGCTCAATCCCGATGCATTCGCGCTTTGGGAAAGTTGGTTGTCTCGCCTAAAATCCACCTTGCCAAAGCTGTTTTAAGGGAATTACTGATCTCCAAGACTTAAACTTCCCCTAACAATGCTGAAATGCGAGTGATAGTTGTTCTAAACAGGGTTGTGTTGGTGCGTATTGATGGGTGGTCGTGGTCGTGACAGGGGGTGTGGTGGGCTCTTCTACAAGACATTACTTTCAACAACAGCCACATAACATTTAGAGCAAAGATGCAGACAAACGTATAGTTCAAGCTCGGGAAGAAGAGAGGCAAGAATTGCTTGAAACGGAGAAGAGTCCGTCATTAGCGTGTCCTTTTGGACATTATTCATAGTGTAAATATGCGGCTTCCATGTGTCACCGTTTTTCTTCTCACAGTCTCTTTGAGCATAGACGAGAGTACAGCTAAGGTAAGTCCAACTAAAAACTAAGTTATGTTAAGTTATGTGTGTTTTATTAGTAATGTCGTCGGTTTGGACCTATAAGGAGTTCCGTTATGTCTTAAATCGCGCGCACAGAGAACTGCGTAATAACTTGCGCGCGCCTTGCTTGCGCTCAAGTTCCACTTTAGATTTCACGTGAGAATATTTCCATATATTTATTGGCTGGGATATAACTTAAGTGTATAACGTCAAATCTGTCGTTAGATTTGAAATAGCAAACAGCAAACCAAAATGCAAATTAAGCAAACAGAAAGATATGAATAGCCAACCTACGACTTATGCTGTAACTAAAATAATGAATACGGGTCTCTAGTACATAATTGTCAAAGGCATTATGTATATTCACACAATTTATAGCACGACAATTGTTTTGGCAGTTTGGTAGATTCATGCGCTTTTGCTATTTTGGTTGTTTTATTAGTTCAGCTGTTTCGAATTTGACGAGATTGTTTCCGTAGATCTTACGTATGACTCCTTAGTATCTTGATGTATTGTCATGAAGTGAATTTGTACTGTGGCTTTTCTATACAGTTTATATTTGCCACTCCTCTTGGTCTGGTCTGAGGGTTGTATTACTCCTTCACCCCTACCCCACCCCACACTCTCAGATCAATTTCAAAGTATTGGCATGATTGTTTTAGAAAAAATAAATAAAAAATGTCATTAAATTAAATTAAATAGGTGTCCAGTAATGCTATTAAAAAAGAAAAAGAAAAAAAAAACAGCAATATGCATTGTGCAGTACAACAAAACAGCATTACAATACATTTACATTTAGTCATTTAGCAGAAGCTTTTATCCAAAGTGACTTACAAAGTAGAATCAATCAGACCAATGAGAGAGCAACAATATACAAGTGCTGTGACAAGTCTCAGTTAGCACAGTGCACATAGCAAGGTTTTTTTATATAAATAAATTAGACCGAATAGAATAGAATAGGTAAGTGCTAGTATTAATTGGTCAGGTGATGGTGGAAAAATATGTGTCTTTAGATGTTTTTTGAAAATGGCTAAAGACTCAGCTGCTCGGATTGAGATAGGCAGGTCGTTCCACTAGCTGGGGACAGTCCTAATATTCAATAAGACATTCATGTTACACCAGTAACACCTGCATTTGATCCGTTTGTGACACTTATGGAAAACCTGTCCTGAAATTAGCCATTTTTAAAGTATTTCACTGTCGTACTATGAAATACAAGCAGAGTGTGTCACTCCATCTCGCCTCAGGAAACCATGTTTGTCTGAATCTAACTTTTTCTTTGGCTAGACTGTGGGAAACAGCAGACAAACTTGGCTTCTGTGTGTTGTACGCTTGTGTGCACACTGCTACGGTTAACACAAACTTTTGTAAACTTACTCTTAAGCATCTGGACTTTGTTTTCTATTTGTTAAAGGCATTTTACTGCTCATCTACGAAATCAGTATAACTTATGAATGAGTTCCACTGCACTATTTACCCAAGCCAAAGTTTTCCACAGCACGTAGTTGCATTAGGATAAAGATACATTAATCTGAGAGCGCTATACTGGACGTGTGTTTTTATTGGGGGAGTGGCTGTGGATGGGTCTCAGAGTGAAGCACATGCAGAGCGAGGGTTTGGGAAGTGACAGGTGTCTGGGTGATAAGACCTAGCAGGATGATTTATTGTGACAATGATGAATTCACAAAGCTGTTACATCTAGTGATTTTGTAGAATTTCTGAATGCATACAGGCACATCTGTTGGATGAATAAACTATCATCGATACTGCAGATATTTGCAGGAATATATCTGTATGAAGAATAACCGTTTCCTCATTGCAAAGTACAGACAAAAATGCCCCAAAATACCAGAACATGCCTTCCAACTGTATTCAAGTGGAATCTGTTGATGGATTATCACATTACATACTAGTTTGATTTAAACTGCTATGTCACATAGCTATACTGAATAGGCTGTATACTCCAGATATTTACACTGGATCTGTAATCTCTCAGCACTTTTTAGTGCAACACCAATCATATGCCTCCCACAGCTGCCTCTCTCTGTCACCTCAGCCTTAGATTGTAATTGATGCCATTTGTGAGTGGTGTAAAATTCAGGCTTGTGAACACTGTTTAAACAACTACAACAAGAATAACCCTGAGAACAATAATGTCTTTGCTCTGTATTGTGTGAGACAAACACCAAAAGGTGTAACCATTTGTTGTTGTTGGCTTGTTTTGGAGACAGGGTTTCCATGCTCATTGGAAACATCTGGAAGTAAATAAAACTTTGTATTTTTTCTTAAACTATGTTTAATTAGTGAGTGCAATCTCTAAAAAAATATAATAAAATCCAGTAATTACAAACAACTGGAAAAGTCGTGGGAATCCTGTAAAGGGAAAACATCTCAAACTCGAAATCAATTTACATAGACTATTAGGTGAAATGGATAGAAAGGACATTTTGAGTATTGCAAAATCCACTCTAAATCTTTGTTGCGTTAGTTGGACCATATGTGTGGTTAAGCATAAATCAAGTGTTTGTTTTCTCTCTTGAGAGATCTCTAAATATTTGTTAAAACGAAGTTTATGACAACTAAAGATCGGAACGTCACTCTTTCAGCAGTTTCTTGCGAATAGAAGGGGTGAAGAATATTCCTAACAAACAAATGTTTCTTTATATTTTCTTTGCTTGTCTGTCTATTTCAGTGGCACAGAAAACCCTCTTCCTCATCAGTATTTGTACATTAATGGAAGGCCGGTGATATGGATGGATTTCAGTTGAACACTAAGTTTTTCCAAGCTTGCTTATCAATTGTGACTCTCATAAGGTTAGCATGGTCTCACATGTCTCCAGTTGATATCAGATTAGTGGGACTGCCCCTAGTGCACTTCCTGTATTTAACTCACTTCATTAGGATGGTAGCACAGATTAGATTATCCACTTGAATGCAGTGCAGAAACAGCCAAAGTAAATGAAGGTGAACTCAGTAAACCTATCTGATTGTAGTGCAATCTCTAAGTGAACTTTACAACCAAAACCACAGCATGCACCCAGTAAACCCCGAAAGATAAATCTGAGGACTTATTTACATTTCTTTGCACCGCTCTTGATTAGTGATATTGTTATCCAATTGGATATGCATATCACATTTACATTTACAAAAGTTTGTGGAAGACCAGAACGCCGGCTCAACACATGCATGCGTTGTGGTACTCTCATGAACACGTCTAAGACTAACACAGAACAGAATAAATTGTTGAATAACGTTGTTATTTTTGTTTTCTTTGCACACAAAAAGTATTCTTGTAGCTTTATAGCATTAGGGCTTAACCACTGATGTCACATGGACTATTTTAACAATGTCTTTACTACATTTCTGGGTCTTGAATGTGGTAGTTCTGTTGCTGTCTATGCAGGGTCAGAAAGATCTCAGATTTCATCAAAAATATCTTAATTTGTGTTAAGAAGATGAACGAAGGTCTTATGGGTTTGGAACAACATGAGGAATTTTCATTTTTGTGAAATTTAAGGAGGAAGTTCTCCTTTTAGACAGCGTTCGTTTGATTGGACAAACATCTGTATAGTGCAGGACAAGTCATCAATATGTTTTGTAAATTTTACAGAAAAGAAAGACTGTAAATTGTACATGTAT
Organism: Sinocyclocheilus anshuiensis; assembly: GCF_001515605.1. NCBI lineage: Eukaryota > Metazoa > Chordata > Actinopteri > Cypriniformes > Cyprinidae > Sinocyclocheilus > Sinocyclocheilus anshuiensis. The sequence goes on from NW_015540887.1 coordinate 250,131, forward strand.
GTATTTTGTAAATATACATTTTGTCATCCAGAAGGTCATTTGACAATCTCAGAGATAACAGACATGGACTAAAATGCAACAGTCCAACAGTCCGTGTGACACACTGTCATTTTCTGCTAGTTCCACGCACATCGTCTGCACGTAGCCCAATTTTTGTGTCTGTGTGAATGATTTGAGCACTCAAAAAATGAAGGTCCACTAGGTAGTGCGCATGTGCCGAATGCATAAATCCGTGATCACGGTCAGTGAACTCTACTTTGAAAGGCTTACATGCTACACTGTTTTCTAAAGTATACCTGGGCCTCAAGAACCATAAAACTTTTGATGTCTTTAAATACACACACTATCCCTATATACATATACCATATACTTTATAGTTAATACACCGCAGTTTGTGTGCTGTAATCAGTCTTATCACACCCTCTGATAGTGAAAGAAATTCCTCAAGTGACTTCTGTACAGTGTGTATCTCTCAAGCCTGCCCTGCCCCTCGAGTCTGCCAGCGAGAGTCTCGTGTGTGGGTTGCCGGTCTAATTCTTGGAAACCGCACATGTAGTGATGGGTGCGAGAGAGAGTGAGTGGGGAGAAGGAGGATGGACGAGGTCCAATTGGAGGGAAAAACATGTCAGACCTCACTAGGCTTACACACTGTTCCTGCCTACGCCAGATCAGACTGTTCCAGCATCTCCCGAGAGGGTGGATGGAATGCCAGAGCAGAGGAAGCAACAGTTGCAATTGTTTATCTTGCTGAATCCATGTTCCTTTCCCCTTACCCTCAACATTTTGAGAGTTTTATTTGTTTTCATCTCTTTAGAAAATAACCCATAGTCTCATAAAGCACTTGCATGTGCTACTTTTTCCAGCCAAGCAGCCCCAATAAACACTTTTTAATAGGGTACTGAGTATTTGATATACATGTAATTCTCTACAAATTGTTGGCTAGAATTTTGCATAAGGGTTTCCACTTTTTAATTTAAATGTAGTTTACAGGCTTGGACAAGTCATCATCGTCATGCCATCCCAGTTTGCAGGGAACAATCATTTTCATCTTAAACTCAGTTCACTGACTATTTAGAAATGGCCCTGAAATTATAAACACAATTCAGACCGATTGATTCTCATATTATATGCATCCTTTATTAAATATTTTTTCCCTTCGAGTAAGCGCCAGCTAAAGTCCCAAGCTAAACTGAAGAACCCTGACCCTTTCAGAGGGCTATTGCTTAAGTACACAGGGCCTGGGACAGAATTTCCATTGATTGCCCCTCTTGGCTCGAGTGATAGGGCCTTAGTGATAGGGCCTGGGGCAACCTTCATCTGATGAAGGCCTGATGGCGGGTTTATGAACCCTACTTAACAAGATTGAAAGAGGCAAATGGGGAAACCACAGAGGTGGTCAGGTGAAACCAGTTTGTGATTATGGTAATCATTGTTTTGGAATATTCAGTATAAAATCATCTCAGTAATGTGTTGTTTGAAGGAAAACACATTTTATTACCGCTGACCATGATTTTATGACAGTGAAGTATAAAGTGAAATGTTATATTTTTAACGTGCATTTCTACAATTTGACCGCACACACACAACTTGTAAAATGCAGTTTAATGGGCTGTAAGGGTATTATTTTCTGGGTGGTCTGGGGAAACACCGTCCTTTTGCTCTTAACCTATTGATCTGCTGCCCACAGGGTGCATCAAGTTCTGTCATTACAGTACGTCAAGTTTTTACTTGTAAGATTATCTCAGTGGTGTATTTTCTAATACTGCACAGAGAAGAAGGCGTATACAAATTTGTTATGGCTTAATGGAAGGAGTACTGTAGTTCCTTAATTTACTCTATTGCTGGTCCATGATTAGAAAAAAAAAAGCGCAACAGTCTTCCTGTATTTCAAATAGTTAAGCATTGCACTAGCAATGCCAAGGTCATGGGTTCATTTCTCAGAAAATGTGTGAAGTGGTTATAATTATGGCATTGATTTATCCTCATACTCAACTATCTAGGAGCCACTCCCAAGATGGGTAAATACTCTGTGAAGTAGTCTGCTTCACATGGCACTACCAGGCGATTGGAATGTACCCTGTAATCTCCAAATTTTTTCACTGAATTTGTGCCCTCAAGACAGTGGGCCTCATTTATCAATCTAACTTAGAAACGAGTGCAGATAAGTACGCACAAATTAACTTACAACAGAGTTTCAAGTGTGATTCAAGAAAAATTCGTATGCCACCAATCTCATCGTACGAATGATCGCACGTTGATAAATGTGGCGGCAGAAAACAATCTTTCTGTGTTTCCTAAAAACAGCCTGGTTTAGAAGCCTCGCCCCTAGAGTTTACGACACGGAGAAACGAAACCTGGCCAAAAAGAGGACGTAATCTCATGAAAGAGAAATTGATTTTACTCCAAAAGCACCCGTTAACCTTGTAATTGCAAACAATTAGGCTATATTAATAAATGTAATTTATAGATTAAAATACTGGTAAATATAAACAGCCTATTTAGTTCCCTTACTCTACAACAAATATTTTAAATTTAACGGTATTCAGAATAGAACAAGAATGAAAAATAAGTAGTTATAAAATGATATATTAAACTATAAAATAGAACACAAGTTAGGCTATAGTGACATTCATTATAAACAGCATCTAAATGTCAAACAAAACTGAAACAGCATTGGGCTCACGAGCCTGTCTCATACCACAAGAATCCAAATGTTTCCATTTTTGCCATATTTGTAACATTTGTTTGCATAACTATTATTCATTATGTAGCCTAAACTTGGCGTTATACTTCACTCATGTTCTAATATCCGTGTAAAATCCTTCACATGCGCAAAAATGTTTGTTTGGGTGCTGCACGCTGATTTTACAGTGGACCTTCTCAAATAAACAGTGTAACTTTTATGTTTGGTTGACTGCATTTTAGTTTGATGATGAATGGCTGAAATGTCAGGCAACAATATAACGAATGTTGTTTGTGTGTACGTGAGGCGCCTGTGTGATCAGATGGATTTAATCAAATAAAGATATAAATAAAATAAAATGCATTGAGTGTCACAAAAACGAGCGTAGCCTATAAACTTGTCGCACAGTGTTTTTTTCTCCTTTTGTTAATCTGTTAATTATATTATAGCCTATTATATATTTTGTGTGATCCTATTTATTTTATTCCACATTTTTTGGCAGGGTTCCCCTGCTAAAATTCGCATTCCAGGGTTTAAATATCATGTTATTGGAGTCGTTTCAACTCGCGGACATGAAAAACAACCTGTGGCATCAGTGTTAAAGTAGCCCAATTCCGTGGGAAAACCGCGGACTTGGCAACACTGCCGCTGACTGCAGTGATAGAGCTTGGAATAGCTAGGACCATTTTTAATATAACTCCGACTGGATTCGTCTGAAAGAAGAAAGTCATATACACCTAGGATGACTCGAGGGTGAGTAATTTATGGGCTAATTTTCATTTTTGGGTGAACTAACCCTTTAACGATCGACTAATGAGCTTCGTTTGACGGTCAGGACAAAATGCTGTCATTCTACAATTCCCCACCATATTTACTATGCTGCGCGCAAATTCAGGTAACTCAAAAACTTGCGTACACGAGCTGAGACCTGGGGCCTGATGTATAAACATTGCGTACACACAAAATGGGCATGGAAATGTGCGTACGCAATTTTCCACGTACATATTGAGATTTATAAAAAATAAACTTGGCGTAAATATGTGCGCACCGTGCGGGTACTCTAGACTGTGCGTACACACTATGTTACTAGCGTAATAGCGAAGCCTAATGATTTCAGACTCTCGTTTCCTTTCAATATACACATTTAGATTAAATATGCTGCTCATTAATGGAGTTAAGCATTGACATAACATAAAGTCATTATTCAAAAGTTAAACAAAAACTTATGAATTTAGATATTTAGACATATTTGTGGTGGATGCGCTGTTTTTTTAATCACTTTTCTTGTTGCATGCTGTTTTAATGGCAGCGAGGAGTGCTAGGCACACAGTAATGCTTCTTTAAACTGCAGCTCTTATGTTAAGAGAAAATAACATCAATGATGCGAACTTACTTCGATATTGTGGCAGACACTGCTGGATTCGGTGGTTGAACGGTCCACTGGCAAGGTCTGAATATATTAGCCTACTGCACAACCAAGACTGCACGGAGGTGTTTATTTCACGAACATTCAGAACATTATGAAAATAGCATTGTGATTGAAGGATAGAATCTGAAGCAAACGATAAGATTTGCACGTTTCTTTTTTATAATATTTTGTCAGTGACGCCGCGTCAGACAATTATGTACACTTATTTACACACACCGTATTTCTGATTCAACTATAGCCTATTTAAATATCCTAAAACATTTAATTTGTTTAAAACAATTATATACTGCTTTGGCCAGTGGAAAAGAAAGAGATCCACTCTATTCTAAAAAGATTCTCTGAGAAGTATTTTATACAATTTTGTTTTTACATTAATTTTGATATATTTATTCGAAAACAAGACAAGGACAGTGAATTATTTTTTAGCAATGTATTGTACCGTACAAATTGCATTTTAGTCCGCATGTCATATTTTCCTAATGTCTTGTACCTTTGATGGTGTTAAACATGGTGTCACGTGGATGGGAATATGCATGGAAATGATATGCAAATGAAGTTATGCATAGTAAAACTAGGCGTTGTAAGCTCCATATATGGTGATTTTGGGAGGAGATGCATGTACGCACAATCTTCCGCTGACAGGGATTTATAAAAGGATTTTTGCGCAGGTTCTGGCAAATCTAGCTTTTGTGCGTACGTACACTCTTAGGATGAAATCTACGGAAAGTTTTATACGTGAGGCCCCTGACGTGAGATTTGATCGTAGCCACCGCTCACGTCCATATTGATAAATTACAAGTTTTGCGTTGAATCAACCGTACGCCAATTTTCTGTCGTACGTTCGTTTCGTAAATGAGGCCCAGTATGTGTTCCCTTTTGCTGTAGTAAATCCTGTCTATTTCACACTGTCAGAGGTATTGATTGCCTCATACTGGGACGAGGGGGAACAGTCATCGCACATAGGGAGTCCCAGATCCCAGGCTTTCTCTGCAGGAATGTGGGCTGGAGCCTGGGCAATACCCATAGCGGATCATTTGGTCTCGGTAACTGGGACTCAGCCGGCCTTACTGGCCCATAATGCATGAGAGAACCATCTGCCCTGTCAATCAAAGAGGAATGGAGGATGACTCAGAGAAGATGCATGTGTTATTAGTATTATAAACAGGACATCATGCATTATTATTAATTTGTTATAAAAAAAAAAAAGAAAAAGAAAGTTGCACCGGTCCTGGCTTTCCTGAAACACTTGGTGGCCAAGGCATGAGAAGATGTGACAAGACCTACACAAAAGCTGTAGGGCAGATGGTTCAATCAATCAATCAATCAATCAATCAATAAAAGCAAAATATAACATAAATGTATATTTTGGTATACTAAACTGCAATGTTGCACTACCAAAGCAAATTTCTACCTGAAAGTCATGAATGAGCCTTGAAAGCGCAAATGTCAGGTAGTTTTTAATTTGTCTCAAGTGCTCTAATAGAAGTATAATTTACTTCTGTCTGACATGGTGGCCTCTCTTTTTGAAAGACTGGGCCTTCTGTTTCTCACCATGTATCCGAATCATCAAAATTGGTAGGAGTTTGTGTTGTTCTGGGTGGTTTGTTTATGCAGCTGTCTTAGTGGATCTCAAAACATTCAGTAAAAGTTTGGACTGGTCAGGAGCAACTTTACTCCAGGTCATAAATCATAGAAAAAGATAGTGGGAGTGAACAGCTTGTTACATTTGTCATTAAGGAGCAACATTGGAGTCTTTATAGGCCTTTTCAGCATATGTCCAGACCCTCTAACAGATTGTCTGGTCATTTTATACATTTCCTCTTCCCCTCCTAAGACCCTTGAAAATCACAATGCAGCTGTCTGACCAGACCCTAACCAAAATCAGGTCAGATTTAAAGGAATAGTTCTGCTAAAAGGAAAACTATGCCTTTAAGAACCATACTTCACGTAAGGTCTAAATGTTTACCACATTAAAAAAAAATCTGGATTTGCTTATCAATCTTACTTTATATAACTTATCAAATCTTTCATCAAATGTTTAAAAACTTTCAATTAAACATTTTATTCAAATTTTTATAATGTGAATATAATTTACAATAAAAAATGTATAAATTGCAAAAAAAAAAAAAAAAAATTTTCCAAACCAGGCTCATTAGAAGAATATTTGGACATTCTGCAAAGTTAGATTACTTGGATTCTTGCGCATTTTGTACACTTGAAATGTTCAGTCAGCGGTGCTAAAAGAGCATACAGTTTTATCCAAAACAGATGAATGTGGCAACATTTTATTATGCTGTTTGTTGTACATATCGAGGCAGTTCGGAAATAAAATAAAATATGAATTCTCTATCACATTTGAAAATAATTTACCACCTACAAAAACCAAAACTACCATAAACCTAAAGCAAACATGAAATTAAAACATTTGTTAAACCATTAAACCAACCATGTCATTTTAGCTTGCATCTACAAGACTTTGAGTTCATTTATTATTGCTCATGTTTCACGGGACACATACTTAAACACTCCACATTGGGTGCAGTGCTGTACCAGTTGGGCTACAAAGCAAGTTTACTATTTCAGAAAAGCCATATATATGGAGCTGCTTATGTGATTCAAACATCAAAATGTATTAGTTTACAATCACGCACAGTGGTAAAAAGTGATAAATCTGCATGCTTTCCAATTTCACTATTGGCCTCAGAGATTCATGTTTAATTTAAAAATATCAATGCGAATGATTAAAAATAGTATTTTCTTTGATTAAAAAGGTTTGCGGTTACTTACTGTCAGATAAGCTATGATTGGTGGATATTTAGGTTAATTGGTTGCACTAGTTTAATCTCTGTATCCTAGGTTTGCATCTTTAACCTGCTGTTGTTTGCCGCGACATAACACATGCACTTTCTCATAGGTATACAGTACATAAGCACAAATTGTTGTTGGAGAGCCATGATTTAGATGCCAGCATGCTATTTTGGCCTTTAACAGTGCCACGTGAACCACGTTAGCCCAAAATTCATGCCAGCTCTGCCACAGGAGTGTTTGCGGAGAGCATCACAACAGGAGGCATCTGTGGACTTTATTAGGAAGAATGTCGTGTTGTCATCACTGTTAAAGATCAGATGAACAAGCTGCAGGCAGAACAAGCTACCAAAGCCTGATAAAATACAGTTTATGACTAAAAGAATTCCAAATTCATGTGATTCCAAGAAACAGAGAGACACAGAAGCTCTAACCTCGCCTCGTTTTATCCTGAGAGCATTTATAAGTAGGCCCCACAGGCTTCTGTGCAATTTTTTGGAGAACAGATAACTATTATCAGTGACAGCTTCTCTGTCCAGCGCTCTGAATGCAGTGTTTCAAATGCTGTTTGATCCCTCTATTGTTCAGTAGACCAGTAGAGGTGAGTTCATGCATGTTTCGCATGAAGGTGCATACTGCATGCACGTGAACCCAGGACCTGTGGGTGTCCTTTTCTGGCGTTTAAGCAGTAATCCTTTCGTACATTGTCATGTTTCTGTGTGTGGGATTTCAGATGAGATTTTAATTGCCGTGACATCATCTCCCTGTATCTGCACTAAAATCACTGACAAAGCAGAGTGCCTACTCCAGCATGATTCGGGGAACAGAGAGCAACAGATAAACATGGATGGTACAAAATGATAAACACGGGGACAGATAAACAGAAGTAATTTCTTCTCTCAGTGGGTCTATACTTTCCCTGTTGGATCTGGTCTTGATTGCAATAATTGCTTGCTCCACCCATTGTTTTGCAGCATAGAGAGTTTGTTTACAGTGTTGATGGTTTAACACGTGTAACTTGAACACATGATCCACGTGGTGAGTATTAACATTCCACTAAAATGGCATCATTTTCTCACGAACATTAGATTTGAAGTAGATTTTTACAAAATGTGAGTGCTTGACCATCCAAAAAAACTCATAAGGTGTTGCTACTGTAGGTCATGTCTAGTTGGCTTCTTACTGGCCAGGTCAAAAGACTCCATTTCAAGTACATCCCAGGCTTATTAGAAAAATGTGCCTGTGGCGACATTTATCCAAAATGTATTCAATGTTGGTGCTGTTAGAAAGGCATTCAGTTTTAACTGAAACAGATGAACATGAATCAGAAAATTTGTAACCCAATCGCTCCACAATGCAAATGCAGTGGAGCTAGTTATGTAATGCAAATGCTCAACATTATGGTAAAATGTTTTGAGGCGATAACATGGTATTGTGCAAGAAACAACATGAAAATAAATCTTTATTAATTGATAATCTGCCCCTGTGAAATAATAATGTGAAAATGTAAGTTTTATTGCTTAGAAAAGTAATATCACAACCCTCCTCAATGTAATGAAAACTGTACTGTTGAAGGCTGAAAAATGTCATATGGTTATTTTCCTTACACCGTGAACACGTGGTTGAACATATCTCAATAATTATTATTAATAAAAATGTAAGTTTAAAAATGTTCAAGGTTATTTATTGATTTATTTATTTATGTATGTATGCATGCATTTTTTTACAATAATGAATTTTAAATTCGTAAATCTTATAAATGTTTTTGCGGAGATGCACCTCATGACATTTCACAAACTACTAACTTTGGCTTGTCATAAAAAAAAATCTAATATTTTAAGAGACTTACTGGCCTTAATACACAGTCATGATTGAATGCAGCAATTGAATCCCCCTCAGTAGAAATCACGGTCCAGGGGCACATAGACCGGACCAAAAGGGCACTTTAGCGTAGGCGATTAAAGGGACAGGGGCTCGAGGAGCTTAAAGGGGTCATATGATGCTTTTTTAAAGATCATTATTTTGTGTATTTGGTGTAACAGAATATGTTGACATGCTTTAATGTTCAAAAAACACATTGTTTTTCAAATGCTGTACATTATTATAGGTCCTCTATGCCCCGCCTCTCTCAAACGCTTCGTTTTCTACAAAGTCCCTCCTTCCGACAAGCGCAGTCTGCTCTGATTGGCCAGCTGACCCAGTGCATTGTGATTGGCCGAACACCGCAAGCACTCGTCGGAAATGTAACGCCCCTTACCATAATCGCGAGCTTCATCTTTCAAAATAAATGTAAAGACAGTAAATAATGTCATTAGTTTTACCATCAGTTCAAGCCCGACACAGACACAGTAATGATGCAGTACACAAGCCGCGGTTAAGACAGCTGACTCTACTGTGATGTGACGCTGTCTCTCTCTCTCTCTCTCGCACACACACACACA
>NW_015540887.1:262172-276744 GCF_001515605.1 Sinocyclocheilus anshuiensis
CTTTTATAAAGAATATCTCTTTGGATTTGAGACTTTAGTCTTTGCAACTTTACAGATCTTCTTTATTCACGAACAGCTTGTAACACTCCAAAGAGAAAGGAAAAGTTGAAATCGCATCATATGACCCCTTTAATATATATTCACATAGCTAGAAATATGAGAATGTTCTTGTTAATGTTTACTAATGAACTTACTAAACATTACCTAAGGATTAACATATGATTATTTAATGTAAATTAAAATGCTTGCAAATGTCAGTAAGCTTTCAGTTTATGTGATCTTCATTTGTTGGTCTTTGTTTGTTGTGTAGACCTCTATTTACACATCTTAACAAATTATCTATTAATTGTTTATTCATGTTTTTGCAGTACCCAATCTAAAGTGGAAACTATTCATCATTTGCAAATGTATATAAATGTTTACTAATCATTAGTACCTTTATGAGCAGTCATCTCGATGGCAAAAAGTGTCCTGAAATACCTGCATTTACCCTATTCACACATCTTTACTAATCATTTATTAATCATTTGTTCATGTTTTTGCAGCAGCCAATCTAAAGTTGAAACTATTCATCATTTGTAAATATTTATAGATAAACTATTATTAATCATTTAGCATTTAGTAAACAGGGGAAAAAAAAAAATATATATATTTTTAAAGAAAATACTCGTTTATTTATCAAAACAATATAATATAAACAGACTGAACCGTGTTCCCTTATAATAATCAAATTGACCCCTGTACACTGTTGACCCTTTAACCAACCCTTAAACCTACCCAAACCACCTAACCTTACCCGTATCACACCTCAATAGCAGCAAAAGTGTTGTGCATTAAAACAAGCTTTTAATCATTTTTTAAACTTCTGTTCAAATCATTTGTAGATTTTAAATAAGTGCTTGATCATACGGAATTGAAAGTTTAATGACATTTTATAAGCATTTTAACTTACCTGAAATAATGATTTGTTTGAACATTATCTAATGTTTAATAAGTTTATTAGCAAACATTAACAAGCACATTATCTCACGTTTCTAACTCTTTGAATATATATTAACTAATGATCCATTAAGCATTATATAAAGTGTGTTAATGATTTATTTATGAAAGTTATTATAAAGTGTTACCAAATTTACTTTGAATCTGCTGGAAATAAACTTCTGGTGGAAGCAACCATCTAAATTCAGAAGCTGGAATTTTGAACCAGATGGAAACGTATCAGACTGAAACGAGACACAGATGTTATTTTAATTATCAAACCTGAAGCCCGTCTGACATCCTGCCCTAAATATAGAGCAGAGCAACTGCTTCTCTTCCAAAAACATAATGACCTGATGTTCCATCCCAGTCCTTCCTGATCTGTTCAGGACATTAAGTGTAGAGATTTCCTGTCTCTAAAACAATGTAGGGTTATTGTTAGCTTACGCTCTAAAAAATGCTGGGTTGTTTCAACCCAACTTTGGGTCAAATATGGACTAACCCAACTTTTGGGTTAAATTTTTACATTACATTTTTAACCCAAAAGTTGGGTTAGTCCATATTTGACCCAAAGTTGGGTTGAAACAACCCAGCATTTTTAAGAGTGTACGCATGATCTGAGGGAAAGTCATGGCATTTGATTAAGGAAGTCATGATATTCTTAACTTCAGTTCACTGTTGTGCCCTACCTGTGGAAAAAGAGAAAGAATAGGATATTTTTTCCTCAAGGTGATTCCTGAGTTAACCAGATCAAGATGTTTCTCTCCAGAAAGTGAGCTACTGTAATACATGAAGAGTGTGGTATGTGCATTTGTCATGTTTGTGAATGTAGGCATGGCAATCTTACACCGTCTTGACTCTTTGTATTGATATTATAACTTCTTCATTCTGTTCTCTGTGATTTATGAAACTGATTAGAACATTTAGAGCTGATTGAAACTGATCACAGCTGCTGAACTTGTTAAAAGTACAGGCTACTTTAGTGTATTAAGAAGCATGATCACCATGAAAGTGTACAATTAAGTGGCCTTTTATTTAGTTAATATTATATAATCTGCAAGTACAGTTTATAGTTACACTTTATTTTAAGGTGTCCTTGTTACAATGTAATTATACATAACATTAAAATTAACATGGACTTACTATAGGGTTAGGATTTGGGTTTGATTTAGGGTTAGTTTCATGCAATTATGCATAATTTGCTGTTATTACTATTAAATTAACTACATATACCTACTATGTGGGTAGGGTTAGGATTATGGTTGGTTTACGGTATACTCATCCAGGTCATCCAAGATGTAGATGAGTTTGTTTTCTCCATTGTTTTATCATTATTCATTAAACTGTTAATTAATCTTGCTCATGCTAGATTATCTCTGTGAAATGTGAGAAAAGTTAATCTATTATTGAATTATTGCAGATGCGCATTTGTATGTTTATTTCTGGCATGTTTTTATGTTGTTTGATAATATAATGTAGACTCTAAAGTATTTATTTATTTTAGTGCATTATCTTACATTATGAGTTTAAACACAATTAAATGTTTTAACTGATGGGCAGCTCTACTCCAATCCAGAAAACTGTCATTCTTCTCTGCCTCCTGTACTTTAGGTGGCCACATTATTCAATGAAGAAAACAGCCAGATGCCCTGCAAAATCTTCTCACCCCTGTTTAGGAACACAATTCTATTTTGAGCAGCTCTACAAGGTTTATTACAGCCAGATTAAACACAGAGGGCTGCCTCTGAATGCATGTCTTTTCTTAGCTTTGTTCTCCCTGTCCACTACCTTTCTCTCTTCTCACGTTTCAGGCATTTACTCCTGTTTTTAGAGTCTGACCTGTGCTCTTGTTCCAATGGGATCTCGCTGTGAATTTTCTCAGAGTCTTGCACTTTCCCACACGAACACGGAAAATATTTAGTACAGTAAATTAGATTACGTTTACTACCCTCTCTTTGAATCATAGCAAAATATGGAGCACCTCCAAACATCCATATGTCTTAGATTATTGCATTAGCAGAAATTATCATATTCATATGCATGTAGTTTCATTATAAAATGAGGTCATGTCTAGTTTATATCATTGACGTTTATGACAAACACAGTATCTGTTGATAGAAGGGGGTTTTGAGTAGTATTCATACTTGGAGCATCGACATGTTGAGCTGTTTTGGAGTTTTCTCCCACTGTTTGGAACAATTTCTGTTCAGTGGGCTGTGACAACAGAATATCGTAGGCATTACTCCAAATTTGAGCCTACATTAACTAAAGCTCTCTCATAAACACTTAATTAATGCAGTAGCTTGCATGATCTCACATATCCATGCAAAACATGGATGTTTGACAGGAGATGCAACATTATGACTCTTGTGGGTTACCGAGGGATCTCCTTTTTGATAATGATCCTATCAGTAGTTCACAAACGTTTAAGTATTCTTTGATCAAGTCAGAACATCCAGCAGCTAGTCACAAAAAGAGTATCATCATTTAATCGCCCTCATGTGTGACTTTCTTTCTTCTGTGAAACATAAACAATATTTTAAAGAACAATGGAAACCAAACAGCATTGAAGCCCACTGACTTGTATGGAAGCAAAACACAGACATTTCATTTTATCTTCTTTTAATATCTTAATTTTTGAAATTCATACAGATTTGAAATTACATGAGGGTGAGTAAATGACATAATTGTCATTTTTGGGTGAACATCTTTTTGGAAATCTGCAGTTGTCCCTTTATTGGCCCTTTACAGATCTGTGGGTGAGGTCTGTCAGAGTAGCATCTAAAATACGCACCATAATAGTAACTGTTTTTTGCAATCCTCGTTTTGCAATCCAGTTCAAACAAACACTTTGTTTTTTCACAAATTGTAATCCAAATAAAAAATAAATGGTAAATATATTAAGGAACTTGGATTTTTGCATTTTTTTGGACCGTCTCCTTTTTATCAGTCTCTATTTTGCATGCAAACAGACTTAAAGGCGTATCTATTCGCATCTTGCATAGCTGAAGTAATAATGTGGGCTATGCATGAGCTTTAATCAGTGTGCAGAAGTGAAGTCTTAAATGCTAACTCACTGGCAAATTCAACTGGCTCATTGTGCATCGTGGTTTCAGTTAAAGCTTGACACTTCAAACAAGCAGGATCTGATTGTCTGCGTTTGCGTGTATGAGCGTGTAGCTGTATTTGCGACAGACTGCTATTAGTCATTGTTTGATAGCTTGTGGACAGAAGGAAATAACAATAACCATCCTCTTAAGGCAGGGAAACCCCTCCATGGCTGGAGAAATAGTGTGGGAGTTCCTTCCTTTCTGTGGGTCTGGCTGGCCTCCTACACACATCGCTGGCCACACAGCAGAATGACACTGAGGAGACGGTAAGAGGGAGTTGTGGTTCACTGAACGGTTCCACAAAGATACAAAAGATATCCAACACAGGCTTATTGGAAAAACATGCCTCTACCTATATTTTTGCAAAACTCCAATAACATACCTATAAAAATGAACACTAAAGGCTGTAAAACAAGAACAACTTTTATTCCTGTTTCACACAACTTACGATTACAGGGCGGATTATCAGTTAATAGAGACTTGATATTATTAAGAATCTTTTAGTGCCACTGACTGGAGATTTCATTTCTGAACTGTCATGATGCTTTTAACAACCAGAATAAATAACATGTTGCCAGATTCATGTTTTATCTGTTTCAGCTGAAAGTGTCACAAAATGTGCAATAAGCAACAAAATATTATTTTGCAGAAATGACGTGTATTTTACCTAAAGCAACTTACAGTGCCATAAACACATTTTAACAGTTTTTTTGTGGGTCCGTGGGAATCAAAACCATGACCTTGGCATTACTAGCACCATGCTCTGCCAGTTGAACTTTATTTCTTACTGACATAATAAAGACGTGATTCTCTAATAAGCATAAAAATACACACAAATATGGCATAAAATAGCTATTTTAAATTAATGTAATTATATTTGTGGTAATATTTTGGTATATAATGAGTATTTTTTTGTATTTGATTAATTATTAATATAAAAAATCGGACATAAAATGAAGAATACATGCAATGCACGAAACAGCCTTTGTGTCTGAAGCACTTACAATACTCTAAATAATAAAATACTGAAAAATAAGATTTTGTACAGAGCTGAAGTCTTACAAACACATAAATCCGCAACGCTGAAGGAAGTCAACGTCAGAGCTGTAAGGGACATGGTTAAGGGTCAGTGTACTGACAGGTTAACCTGTAGACATTGGATAAATAGATCCCAGGCTGGACGTTGCCCTTCAGAGGTCAGGTGACAGCTGAAAATCTGGCTAGGCTGGAACAGGATATTGTGGGGCTGAAAGTCATGTTTTTAAAAATAATCCTCCCCTGCATCTCCCCAAAATGTTCTTCAGAATATGTGCTTGACTATGAGATGGAATGTGTTGCTGATTATATATTAATAAGCAAGATGATTTATCTCTGGTATAAATGCTCAGACATGCAAGAATGTGATGAGAGACGGTCTACGCCTCTCAGAGACACTTTTATCGGTTCCTTTTGGACATGGCTGCAGCTGTTGACAGCCTTTGCACTCTTGTCACTTTTTAGAGCGTTGGATTGTGTCCTAATGGAGTCATGACATGCGCCATTGAGATTTCTGTGTCCTCTTTTTGGCAAAGCTGATGGATGTGGCCTTGTCCCCATTTAGAATTAAGCGCTCTGTCTCTCTGATTTTCTCTTTTCTGATGGCTACATTACAATTTGCATACAAAATATGAGTCAGTGTTGATATTGCAAACTGCAACTAAGACTAAAACTATTTAAAATGATTTTAATTAATTGAAATAAAGCTAAAATAAAAATTACATCTAAATATTTAATGAAAAACTTTGCCTGTTGCCTGAAACTAATGAAGAAATGAATGAAATGTTGCCCGTTAACTGAAATAAGTTCAAGTACTAAAACTGCTAAAACTAAAAATGAAATAAAAATGAAATCTAAATAGAAATATTAAAAATAAACGAATAAAAATTAAAGTACAATTAAAACAAACTGAAAATATAAAAATAAATGCTTATTTAAAATATGAATAAATACTATAATAGTATAAATAATACTAAAATTACTCTGCCCCAAGTTAATATGGAGTCACGCACTGCTGCATGTGACGTGCAGGTTTAATCTGTAATTTTCAGAGTAATGGTTTACTTCACTCAAGATGACCTACAAAAGAGTCCTGACAGAAAACATAACGTCACATCTCAACCCTTTGATCTGACCAGAGTCATGTGAAAACAGAAAGAAGTGAAGAAAGGTGAGCTGATATAATTACGATTCTTGTCAGCCTTGGCCTCAAGCAATTCAAGTGTGTTTTTAATTCCACTGAGCACTGAGGAACATGAGTGAGCCAAATGCTTAATACTGCAGAACATCTGGAGTGTGTTAAAAAGTCCATGTTTTTGTTGTTGCCATGAATTCCTGCTGTTTTCATTATACGGTGCATGCTTATGTGCAGCATAGGCATGCAACCAAAAAACACAGACAACAGTGGCGTATGTTAATTCTGTGGGGCCCCTCCATAAAATATGAGAGGGGGCCCGCCCACGAGTAGTGATATCATGAATGAGCATCCTTAGTCTTCTTTGTGAATTTTTGCCATTTGAACAGTTTAAATATCGCTGTTGTTATTCGGTGCATATCACATATTTTTTTGTTTATTCCAAAAATCATCATTAATCAGTAATGCATTACAATAAAGTTTCATTGGTTAACATTAGTTATGAACAATACTTTTACAGCGTTCATTAATCTTAATGTTATTTTCAACATTTACATTTTTAAAGGCAGGGTGGGTGATTTGGTTCAAAAACATTTTTTTGTTATGCTGGTTGAGAGTCTCTTCACTTTATGATACCAATCACAAAGTTAAGAGGTCTATATGTATTTATATCATCTGTGAAAGGCGTAGGACCATAAAATGTTTGTTCACTCATATCCCTTGGTCCGAGGATTACGATAGGCTGTCCTACCTGCCTGTCAACATATGTATTTGCATATCTCCACGCACCCTGTTCACGCAGACATTATACAGCATCAGTGGGTTACATTATGCTATTGCAGACTGAGCCAGAACGGACGGTATTATTATTGTAATTTTAAGTGTTTTATATTGTAATGTTTTCTCATGTTTCTGAATGAAATATGAGGTAATCTGACAGCGTTGCATTCAAACTTCTACCAACGGCATCTCTCATCATGGTCTGCCGGTATGTGTGTTTGCTATTGCTATAGCTTGCTATTGCTATAGCCTCTCTGAAATCGCCTACCCTACCTTTAAAATCAAAAGTTGTATCTGATCGCATTAGTTGCACAGTGAATTAACATGAACAAACAATAGACAAATGTATTTTTATTTATAAACCAACATTAACATAGCCTTAATATATGCTGTAAATAATGGTTATGCATTAACTATGGAAGTCGGTTTCCACCACAAAATAAAAAAAAGGTGATTGCGACATTTTTTATCTCACAATTTTGCGAGTTTATATCTTGCAATTCTGACTTTTCCAGAATTGTGAGCTAAAAAGTCATAATGACCTTATTTATTTATTTATTTATTTATTTATTCATTTCTATTCTATTCTATTCTATTCTATTCTATTCTATTCTATTCTGTGCTATATTTTAGAATTGTTTGGGGATTTTTAATACAAATCAGACATGTTTTTGTGTTAAGCTGGTTGTTTAGTTATTTTAGCACTTCAAATTAAACTAAATGAAGATTAAAAATGTTGGCATGGCAACCAGCTAAACTGTGACAGAAACAGGCTTCCATAATTGACAGGTGTTAAATATTTGTTAAATGTTAAATCTTTTAAGTGTGTGTTCAAATGTCCAAACAGTGGAAATTATATCAGAATTAAAGATAAATAAAGTTACAATTATGCAATACAAGGTCACCAAAGCAAGAAATAATGCTGCAGCTACAAGAATTAATTTGCAAAAAAAAAAAAAACTTCTAGCATTCAAGTGTTCACAAGGCACTTTTACTCTGCCACAGGGGCGGTGCCAGAAAATTTGAACGCAGGTTCTGAGGGGGTGCTAGATCATTGACAGGGGGAGCTGGGCAATTAATAGTAAATATAACCAAAATAGGTTATTTTAATTTTTTTATATGAATAATAAAATAAACATAAGGAAAACTCGCCCACTCGATTTTGTAATATTTTCTAATTATGTAGTCCGTATGAAAAGGTGCATTTCTATTAAAGGCACGTCCATGTGGAGATGGCGAGTCAGCGTCGGCATTCGGCAACTTCATCTTTGCACCCGACGCAGAAAGCACTAGTTTATTAATAAATAATTAAAATGTCTTCTTTTCCCCCAACACATTCATAATCACTTTGCCGGTGCTATGAGGCAATTGCGTTCTGCGCGAGCTTGAGCACGGAATAGGCTATAATACGCCTGCCTATATATTAAAAGATGGTTTAGTATATTATTATATTAATCAATTTAATATAACGTGCGACTAGTTGACTAGAAAAATCTTTAGTCGGGAGCAGGCCTACTTAGCACAAGGAAGCACTCCATTTTTAAAATAAAATGCTATAATGACATTACGAAAAGTGCGACAGCTGCAAATCACGTCGTTATTGCATTGCACGAGTCACTTTTTTTTAAATTATTATTTATTTATTTAGTTTCTTTTTTTATTATCAGCTTATTTATTAAATACAATTGGCTACATCATGATTCCAGGAAAAAATCCATGGGGGTGCTTTTGTCTTTCTTGTGGGTGCTGAAGCACCTGCTAGCCCCTCCCTAGCGCCGCCCATGCTCTGCCATATACTGGTGACACACAGGTTAAATGGGTCTGGGTGGTTGTTAACAGCGTTTGTTAAAATTATTCCACATAGTTATTTATTTATTTATTTATTTACTTACTTAAATCATATTCAACTAATTGATGCTGACTGAAGTGAGACAGACCGGGATATGAAGTAACATTTTTGTGTCTGTGGTTGGAGTGAAGTCAGTATCACATTTGCAGTGACCACATCAGACCACTACACTTCACATACACCAATCATATGAGCAAATATATATATATATATATATATATATCGTGTTGCATGTCTGTTAAGTCTGATCGTGGTTGTCAACTGTTTTCCGTTATTGTGGTAATTCATTGTGATTTTGTTTAAATTATGAAGAAGATACAGTAGTATGATTCGTGCAACAGTCCAGTATAAACCATGTACACAAACACACAATGGGGCATTCTGTCATTGTTGACTGATGAGGTCATTTCCAGTCTCCTCAGGGAGATTCCAGGCATGTGTAGGACAATGCATGTGGACCGTCTGATGAAGGAATGCTTAGCCTATGGCCTCAGAAGCTTTCAGTGGCGTGTCAATGTGTACATGTGAAAACAATGGGACATTGAATGGTTGTGTGCGTGTTTAATGTTGGCGACTGTGAGAAATGTCCTTTCTGACTGCGCCACTGTAATGCTGGGAGCAGATCACATTGCAGATGTGCACAGATGTTAGTTAGCAGCATTATAACAATGCCGCAAATAAGGAGTAGTGATTTCATCCAAAAATGGGATAATCCCAAAGCTGAATCACCAGATTTCCTTCTGTTCTCCTTGCTGGAGAGATCTTTTCCTCACTGGCGGTGCTCATGGCTGCGATAGTAGATCCAGATTAGAGTCTTTTGTCAAGTGCTGAGAAAAATATGCTCCTGTAATGAATCAGGATTGGCTAGGAAAGCCATGTTTCCTGTTAATATAGGATGTTATGGTCCTGTATTGAACAAAGTGGAAGTAGTGGTAGGAAGCATCCTCTGGGCATTTATAATGCAAGCTACTTAAGCTCCATATTGTTCCTTATCTTTCCATATGAGCCATAATAGCCTAATGTATCAAATATTATACTATGTATGTATGTATAATTATTATTGATATTATTTCTATTAGTTGCGGTAGTAAAAATTCCATTAATTTTCCCTATAGGGGAATTGATTTTGAATGATAACTTATAAACCTTTGTAGAAAGACTTACTGTGAGATACAAGGTTGTTAATCAATGGAAGATGATCTTTTTTGCCTGCATTATTTCAGCTTAAATTCTTTTTTAATCATGTTTAGCAGTGGAACCAACCAGAGAACAAAAACAAGCAAATTGAATCAAAATAACTCTTTAGCGTCCACCCAGTCCCATGAAGCACCGTGAATGATGTCAAGCTCTTAAATATTTGTGTGCATTTGCATATTTTGCAATATGTAGAATATGTCAATTCTGTATACACATTGAACATCATTAAATTAATCATTTTATTTCCATCGTATATTAAATGCAATATAAACTGCATTGGATGAAAGCATCTACCAAATTCCTGTAAATGTAACATGTCCCACCCATCCTTTCTGAAATATTTCAAAACAGGAAAGTAAACTGTACTCATCAAGCAATTTCGTGGGTTCTTTAACATAAACTTTACACATTACATGTACTTACTATTATAATAACAATAAATTATGCATAATTACATGCAAGTAACCCTAAGCCAAACCCTAATCCTAACCAAAACTATATAGCAAGTACATGTAGTTAATTAATATTACTCAGTACTTAAATGTGTAATTACACTGTAACAAGAACACCTTAAAATAAAGTGTATCCCTTTAAACTAATTTGTGCCAATATGAAGTTACATGAAACTCAAATGTGAACTGGAACAAACACATATGAACTGAAAAGGACTGACACACAAACCACCCATGATTTTTTCTTCTTTAATTCAAAGGTGATGAAACATCATTCCAGCCTAATTCACTTCTCATAACAGACATGCTTAATGGTCAGCTCAGTCCTGCTTCTCCATATTAGGAGCATGGCCTAGTTTCTCACACTCTAAACTCTGACTGTTACTTTTATGGGCAGTTTGAGTGTCTTACAGGCTCAGTTTCCACCTTAAACCTAATATGTTGCACTTAGCTTTGACTTGCTAATGACATCTTTAGCAGAGCCCTGTTTAATGTGGTAACACTATCTTAACGGCCTCCATATGGCGACTGTAATCGGAGGTCTGTTGACAGGAATGTCATGCTGTAAGCCTGATTTTTTATGCACTGTTTTGGTGTGTTAGAGATAAAGACCGGACATTCTCAAATCCTTCTGCAAATGTCAGTTTATTGAACATATGAAAGGTTAACAGGTTTATCGCAGTGTTTCGCTCAATGCATTTCTATCTGTAAAGGAAGGAAGCACCCATAAGCTTTACAGATATGAGCAGCAAAAGGGACTGAATGTTACATTTGGCAGGTCACCAACAGGAAAGCTTTTGTTTTAGTTGTTGTTTCAGAAAACAAAAACAACAACAATACTCTGATTCTCTTTAGATAAACGAACCACCCGATAAGTCACCAAAGTAACCAGGCAATCTTCAAGAAAGTGCACTTACACGTTTAAACTGCAAAAAAACAATCCTGTGACTGTCAGACTAATGCTCTCTCATGCTTTGGCACTGTCTGCTTGTGCATTTCAGTTTAACATTCCCATACAAGGGTTTCAATTATTATGCCTGCCTCTAGAGGCACCAAATGGAATTGCCAAAAAAATATTCCTTACTGTTTTCAAACATGCACTCAAACATTCATAGCAATGTATAAATCAACCTACAAATTAGCTTAATTTTAGCTTAATATATTAAATAATACCACCTGAGGTTTGATGGAAATGCATTGTTATTTTAGTGTTATTACTATTATAATTTTGTTAATTTTTGAATTTGATTTGAATTTGATATTTTTCATAATTTCTGTTTTCACTTTAGTTTTAGTTCAAGTTTAAGTAATTTTGTTGCGTGTTCTTTTTCCATTTTTTTCAGTTTTTATGTATTAGGTTTAGTACTTGAAGTAAACTACTGTACATTAACCTTTTACATTTTTTTATTTAATTTCAGTGAAAATAATTTTCCTTTTTGAGTACTGAAAATGATAATAATGCTGTGTCAGTGTTGTTTAATCATGACATGCCGATCAAAGAAATGAAAGAAATGTCATTTTGGGGTGACAATTCCTTTAACATTAGAAAATGTCAAACTTCGTCTTGAAAATCTGATTGTAAATGTAAAAATTAGTTGCTTACTGTAGTTAATTACTTTTTATATTTAATTCTTGAACCACATATCATATAGTTTTATAGTTTTTTGATGGATATTTTACAGTAATGAAATCTCTGTGTTTTATATATATATATATATATATATATATATATATTCAAGACAATATTCCTAAGATGTTATGTACTGGTGTTTCTGTTAAAATAAATAATCGAAAAAAATATATTGGTTTAATGTTATACATCTTTATATTTTAGTGTTTTTGGTGTCTTTTTCAGCATTGTAATTAAGATTATGTTAAAATATCGGGGTGACGTAGCGACCAGGAAGCTTAAAAGCACGTGCGGTGGATACAGCGGAAACTTCTGGGAAATGAAGAAAGCGCTCACAGGGATGCCGGAAGTATGTCACTGAGACGAAGCGTCTCATTCCCTCGGGGAACCAGGGTTACATGCGTAACCTAGAGACGTTCCCCTTCAGGAACTCGAGCTGCGTCAAAACGCTACGGGAACGCCTCCAGCATGACCACGCTCTGAATCAAATGTGTAATCAGTCCAATGGATGGGCGAGACGTCACGGGCGGGGGGACGTAGCGACCAGGAAGCATAAAAGCATGTGCGGCGAAACCGGCGCCCGCTTACACAGCTAGGGCGAGAGAACAGAAGAGCCCGGAGTGGCTTGCATATTGAGGCCATAGAACCTGATGAACGTTAGGGGTGTGGACCAACCCACAGTATTGCAGATGTCCTGCATAGATACACCTCCCAGAAAGGCCTTGGAGGCCGCCACACTTCTAGTTGAGTGAGCCTTGACCCGCAAGGGCGAGGGGAGATCAGAGGACTCATAGGCAATGCAAATGGCATCCACAATCCACCGACTGAGGGTCTGTTTAGTAGCAGGAAGACCTCTCTTGGCGGGACCATAGCACACTAGCAGTTGGTCCGTCCTTCTCCACAGGGCAGCTCTGTGGACGTATGTGCTCGCACTGGACACATACATTTAAGCTTCTGCTGGTCAGGCTCCCGAAAGGGAGGAGGACAGAAGGCCTGGAGTACAACAGGCCGTGGTGTAGAGGAGGGAACTTTAGGTACATAACCCGCTCGTGGGTAGAGAAATGCTTTGGCCAGACCGGGCACAAAGTCTAAATAAGAGGGGGCCACTGAGATTGCCTGCAGATGCTCAACTCTCTTAAGAGAAAAAATCGCCAAAAGGAAGGTAGTCTTAATAGTGAGATGATGATCAGATATCTCCTCTACAGGCTCGAAAGGAGGTTTACAGAGAGCCTCTAGCACCACAGCCAGGTCCCACGGGGGGATGTGAGATCGTACCGGAGGCCTCAGCCTCAGCGCACTGTGGAGGAAACGTGTAACTAGGGGGTGTCTGCCTACTGACTGACCACCGAGAGGGGCGTGGTAGGGATCGACTTGATCCGAGCAGGAGACAGACGTGCCTGCATCGTGGTCAAATCCCACACCACGCCCAGATAAGTGGTTCTCTGTAATGGAGAAAGCACACTTTTCTTGGCATTTAGTCTTAACCCCAGCATGTCAGTGAGAACGACATCTCGATGCCGAACCGTAATCTGCTCTGATTGAGCTAATATCAACCAATCATCGATGTAGTTGAGTATGCGGATGCCCTGGAGTCACAGAGGAGCCAGAGCAGCATCCACACACTTCGTGAAAGTGCGGGGTGAGAGTGCAAGGCCGAACGGAAGAACCTGATATTGGTAAACTTCGCCCCCGAAAGCAAACCTCAGGAACTTCCTGTGATGGAGATATGGAAGTATGCGTCTTTTAGATCGATCGTGGAAAACTAGTCCTCGGACCTGATCTGAGACACGACTTGCTTGATAGTGAGCATCGTGAACTTCAGTCGCATGACTGAGCGGTTCAACTGACACAGATCTAAAATGGGACGCAACCCTCCATCCTTCTTTGGAACAATGAAGTACCGGCTGTAGAACCCGGACTCTTTGTCAAGAGGAAGGACCACCTCGATTGCCTCCTTCCTCAAGAGAGTGTTCCTCATTACCAGAGCCTGCTCGGGGCCCACCAAAGTGTGAATGACCCCGTTGAAACGAGGCGGAGGAGAACCGAACTGAACGCGGTAGCCTCTTTCTACAGTGTGCAGGACCCATTGAGACAAATTTGGCAGAAGTTTCCACTCTGCCAAATAGTCTACTAAGGGAATCAGTCTCTCAAGACTGACCTCTGGTGTAATCAGAGTGGCTAGCTCCGTGCCCTGAAGCGGTGGACTGGCAGGGGACGGGCGAACTAGCTGCTCTAGAGACCACTGCAGAGGTAGCGAGCCTCTTAGTACCGCTACGTTTCCGGGCGGTGACTGAGAGAAGCGCTCTCTGGAGACCGCTGCGCCCTGAAGCACCGTGGGTGGCAGAACGATCTCCTGAGGGCACTGAGGAGAGATGGGCACCGTATGATGAGGTGTACACCGCTCTT
>NW_015540887.1:277479-278439 GCF_001515605.1 Sinocyclocheilus anshuiensis
TAATGGAGAAAGCACACTTTTCTTGGCGTTTAGTTTTAACCCCAACTCTTTCATGTGAATGAGAACGACATCTCGATGCCGAACCGCTATCTGCTCTGAATGAGCTAATATCAACCAATCGTCGATGTAGTTGAGTATGCGGATGCCCTGGAGTCGCAGATGAGCCAGAGCAGCATCCACACACTTGGTGAAAGTGTGGGGTGAGAGTGCAAGGCTGAAAGGAAGAACCCGATATTGGTAAGCTTTGCCCCCAAAGCGAACCTCAGGAACTTCCTGTGATGAGGAAGGATGGAGATATGGAAGTATGCGTCGTTTAGATCGATCATGACAAATCAGTCCTCTGACCTGATCTGAGACCAGATTTGATAGAGTGGAACATCCTGAACTTCAGTCGCATGACTGAGCGGTTTAACTGACACAGATCTAAAATGGGACGCAACCCTCCATCCTTCTTTGGAACAATGAAGTACCGGCTGTAGAACCCGGACTCTTTGTCAAGAGGAAGGACCACCTCGATTGCCTCCTTCCTCAAGAGAGTGTTCCTCATTACCAGAGCCTGCTCGGGGCCCACCAAAGTGTGAATGACCCCGTTGAAACGAGGCGGAGGAGAACCGAACTGAACGCGGTAGCCTCTTTCTACAGTGTGCAGGACCCATTGAGACAAATTTGGCAGAAGTTTCCACTCTGCCAAATAGTCTACTAAGGGAATCAGTCTCTCAAGACTGACCTCTGGTGTAATCAGAGTGGCTAGCTCCGTGCCCTGAAGCGGTGGACTGGCAGGGGACGGGCGAACTAGCTGCTCTAGAGACCACTGCAGAGGTAGCGAGCCTCTTAGTACCGCTACGTTTCCGGGCGGTGACTGAGAGAAGCGCTCTCTGGAGACCGCTGCGCCCTGAAGCACCGTGGGTGGCAGAACGATCTCCTGAGGGCACTGAGGAGAGATGGGCACCGTATGATGAG
>NW_015540887.1:278805-282045 GCF_001515605.1 Sinocyclocheilus anshuiensis
ACTGCCCTCTGGTGTAATCGAAGCGGCAGCCCGGCAGGGGACAGCCGAACTAGCTGTTCCAGAAACCTCTGTAGAGGTAGCGAGTCTCTTAGTACCGCTACGTTTCCAGGCGGTGACTGAGAGAAGTGCTCGCGGGAGATTGCTGCGCCCTGAAGTAGCAGGGTTGGCAGAATGATCTCCTGAGGAAAGATAGGCACCGTGTAATTCGGTGTACACCTCTCTTCTCCAGAAGGGCCTGCCCTCAGAAGTCCTGAGCCACAAGCATAAGGACTTCTTGGCCGAGGCCTTCTTAGATGTAAGAATGGGCCGCAGATCTGGCTTTGTCTTAGAAGACCCCGGTCTAGAGTGTCGCTGGGGCTCCTGGTCCCAACGCGGGGGAGCACGGGAGTCGCCGCTCTGTTTCTGTACCTCCCTGTATGAGGATCTGGTACACGGAGGGGGTTGTTCCCGCCTGGCAGCCCCCAGAGCCAGAGAGCGGTGAGGGAGGAACCGCTTGTTTACGAGCCTCCTGTTACCTCTCGGCGACAGAATTAACGGCGTCGCCGAACAGGCCAGAAGGCGCAAGCGGGGCGTCCAGGAGGAAGGGCGTCCTCTTTCATATCAGACAGGGTGATATCAACCACAGGTGTCTCATAGACCTGCCGATGGCTCGTGCAGTCTGTTTGGTGGCACGGAGAGACAGATCAGCGGATTCGTCTGAGCTCTGTGATATCCTCAGACTTAATCTCCTCGCCCTCATCCAGCTCTTTTAGCAGGTCGGCTTGGTAAGCCTGCAACACCGCCATGGTGTGCAAGCAAGCGCCAGCCTGACCCGCTGCCGTGTACCCCTTGCCCACCAGCGCTGAGGTGGTCTGCAGTGGCTTGGAGAGCAGTGCCGGAGCCTTCAGGGACGATGCCGCGCCAGGGGACAGATAGCTCGCAAGCATCTGCTCAACCAGGGGCATCACCCTGTAACCATGATCACTCAGCCCCGCCACGTTGGCATAATGACTGGAGGCGGGACTGAAGATACAGGCAGAGAATGGTCTAGCCCACGACCTCAACACCTCGGTGTGGAGGTCAGGGAAGAAAGGCAGGCTCCGACGTGGAGGTGGTGGCTTGCTCCGCAGAAAGCGTTCATCTAGCTTGCTTTTCTGCGGCTCAGCCTCTTTCTCGGTGGGCCACTCGATGTTCAGCTTGGCCACAGCACGAGTGACCACCTCCAACAGCTCCTTATACTGGGGCGATTGAGGGGGCGAGTCCTCATCGACGCCCTCCACATCAACCTCCTGGAGAAAGACAGGCGGAGCGTCGAGCCCTCTCCCCGGGGGGAAGTAACCGCGGAGTGGGCTTCCGATCCCAGAGAGCGGGCACTGGATCTGGTGGGTGAGGAAGAAGAAAGGGACTCGCCCGTCTCCATTCCCTCCACCAGGTCCATCTGCGATCCCCTCGAGTACAGGGGCCAGCACCGCGAGGAACGCTGGTGAAGGCTCCCTCGTCAAAGAGAGCCTTCCGGGAGCGAAGCGTACGCAGCAGCAGACACTCGAGAGCTGACTCTATGTGCTTCGCTCCCAAGCAGACAACGCACAGCCTGAAACGCTGTCTGCTCTCGCCCAAATGCTTTGTCTTATCGTTCGACTTTGGCATGTTTAAGTGAGGGACAGACAACACTAAATAAGACTCACAAACTGATAGAGACTGACACACACACACAAAGTGCTTGCTGAATGACAGAAAGCTGCTGCTGTATCCACCGCACGTGCTTTTAAGCGGTGGTTGCTACGTCACCCCGCCCGTGACGACTTGCCCATCCATTGGACTGATTACACACGTGATTCAGTGCATGGTCACGCTGAAGGTGTTCCCATAGTGTTTTGACACAGCTCGAGTTCCTAAAGGGAGTTCCTTAATTAAATAATAAAGTTTTTCAAGGCCCCGTAATGGGCCCCGGCCCCTGGTTTTAGGAAAGCAAGCTGATCCCTGATATATTTTTAATGCATCGTGCTGTTGTGGACTGTAGCTTTTAGGCAGTATGCAGTGATTTTGAAGAAAAAAAAAAGTGTTTTAAGGTTTACCCAAGGCAAGATTCATGTGATGCTTCTGCCCAGGCAAAAGATCTATTGATAAATTATAAAATAAGGTTAACTTGTTATAACTGTGTGCTCCCAATTAAAGCCTTAGTAAATAGCATTTGCTGACCTTTCAGGTTATATTTTAGATTAATGTGTCAAGTCGCCAGATGCGATTAACAAGAAATGTTCTCTCTGTTACATAATGTATATGACGTGAATGATTTTATACACTAACTGTTAGTTTTACTGGACAGCTGGTATCAGTCTTCCTTCTTTCCACTGCTGTATCCTGTCAAAAAGAAAGACCCATCTGACATATGACACAGGCTGTTTCTCTCTCTCATTCTTACATACATTATACATTACATCTGTCTTCCACACTGTTTAAGCAAAAGCAAGTCTGTACTGGCTTCTCAGTGCTGAAATACACATGGAGGGAAGCCAGACCGACAGAATCCACCCAAACTGTTTGTACCTCAGGGATTTAGGGGCTTCATTTCACAATCTTTTTGACTATTTTACACGCCCCTGCTCTTGCTATCTGCACTCATTAAGTTAAAATACCGAGTGTCGCCTCAAAGTGGCCTCTAAATGCTCCCTCCCTAAAACACCCTCCCTGCAGTCTTTAATTGAACACATACTTCCCACTCCTCCTTAACCTTTATCTTTTTAAGATCTGATGATTTTACAATAACTCTCAGAAAATGTTTTCAAACTCTAAAGAGCATGTACACATGCTGTTTTTTTTTTTTTAGTTTAAAATATATGAAACATAATTTACCCATCAGTTTCACCTATTCGGCTGATTTGCGGAATGGTTAAGAACATAACAGGATTTTGTCTTGCTTTCCAGTACAAATGTCTTATTTTTTCTCAACCCTTGTGCTATGCTGAAAACTCTTTACCTAATTTGGTGTTCTCTCATTATGCCAGTGGCGGGCCGTGCATTTTACACCTAGGCCTTCAGTGGGGTCCTACATGAATTAATCCATCTCTTCATACCATCATAATGATGCCACGGCTATAGAAACCATAAATATTACACAGTAATGCAGTATAACAGGGCACTACATAACAGACAGGTATCTTATGTAGCGAGAATGAATGTCATTACTAAAGAAAGAAACCCAATTAACAATTGCGCAACACATCATCTGTAGCTGAAGCATTAACCTAACAAAATGACACA
>NW_015540887.1:283795-324490 GCF_001515605.1 Sinocyclocheilus anshuiensis
CTCCAGAAGGGCCTGCCCTCAGAAGTCCTGAGCCACAAGCATAAGGACTTCTTGGCCGAGGCCTTCTTAGATGTAAGAATGGGCCGCAGATCTGGCTTTGTCTTAGAAGACCCCGGTCTAGAGTGTCGCTGGGGCTCCTGGTCCCAACGCGGGGGAGCACGGGAGTCGCCGCTCTGTTTCTGTACCTCCCTGTATGAGGATCTGGTACACGGAGGGGGTTGTTCCCGCCTGGCAGCCCCCAGAGCCAGAGAGCGGTGAGGGAGGAACCGCTTGTTTACGAGCCTCCTGTTACCTCTCGGCGACAGAATTAACGGCGTCGCCGAACAGGCCAGAAGGCGCAAGCGGGGCGTCCAGGAGGAAGGGCGTCCTCTTTCATATCAGACAGGGTGATATCAACCACAGGTGTCTCATAGACCTGCCGATGGCTCGTGCAGTCTGTTTGGTGGCACGGAGAGACAGATCAGCGGATTCGTCTGAGCTCTGTGATATCCTCAGACTTAATCTCCTCGCCCTCATCCAGCTCTTTTAGCAGGTCGGCTTGGTAAGCCTGCAACACCGCCATGGTGTGCAAGCAAGCGCCAGCCTGACCCGCTGCCGTGTACCCCTTGCCCACCAGCGCTGAGGTGGTCTGCAGTGGCTTGGAGAGCAGTGCCGGAGCCTTCAGGGACGATGCCGCGCCAGGGGACAGATAGCTCGCAAGCATCTGCTCAACCAGGGGCATCACCCTGTAACCATGATCACTCAGCCCCGCCACGTTGGCATAATGACTGGAGGCGGGACTGAAGATACAGGCAGAGAATGGTCTAGCCCACGACCTCAACACCTCGGTGTGGAGGTCAGGGAAGAAAGGCAGGCTCCGACGTGGAGGTGGTGGCTTGCTCCGCAGAAAGCGTTCATCTAGCTTGCTTTTCTGCGGCTCAGCCTCTTTCTCGGTGGGCCACTCGATGTTCAGCTTGGCCACAGCACGAGTGACCACCTCCAACAGCTCCTTATACTGGGGCGATTGAGGGGGCGAGTCCTCATCGACGCCCTCCACATCAACCTCCTGGAGAAAGACAGGCGGAGCGTCGAGCCCTCTCCCCGGGGGGAAGTAACCGCGGAGTGGGCTTCCGATCCCAGAGAGCGGGCACTGGATCTGGTGGGTGAGGAAGAAGAAAGGGACTCGCCCGTCTCCATTCCCTCCACCAGGTCCATCTGCGATCCCCTCGAGTACAGGGGCCAGCACCGCGAGGAACGCTGGTGAAGGCTCCCTCGTCAAAGAGAGCCTTCCGGGAGCGAAGCGTACGCAGCAGCAGACACTCGAGAGCTGACTCTATGTGCTTCGCTCCCAAGCAGACAACGCACAGCCTGAAACGCTGTCTGCTCTCGCCCAAATGCTTTGTCTTATCGTTCGACTTTGGCATGTTTAAGTGAGGGACAGACAACACTAAATAAGACTCACAAACTGATAGAGACTGACACACACACACAAAGTGCTTGCTGAATGACAGAAAGCTGCTGCTGTATCCACCGCACGTGCTTTTAAGCGGTGGTTGCTACGTCACCCCGCCCGTGACGACTTGCCCATCCATTGGACTGATTACACACGTGATTCAGTGCATGGTCACGCTGAAGGTGTTCCCATAGTGTTTTGACACAGCTCGAGTTCCTAAAGGGGAACTTAACTTAATTAAATAATAAAGTTTTTCAAGGCCCCGTAATGGGCCCCGGCCCCTGGTTTTAGGAAAGCAAGCTGATCCCTGATATATTTTTAATGCATCGTGCTGTTGTGGACTGTAGCTTTTAGGCAGTATGCAGTGATTTTGAAGAAAAAAAAAAGTGTTTTAAGGTTTACCCAAGGCAAGATTCATGTGATGCTTCTGCCCAGGCAAAAGATCTATTGATAAATTATAAAATAAGGTTAACTTGTTATAACTGTGTGCTCCCAATTAAAGCCTTAGTAAATAGCATTTGCTGACCTTTCAGGTTATATTTTAGATTAATGTGTCAAGTCGCCAGATGCGATTAACAAGAAATGTTCTCTCTGTTACATAATGTATATGACGTGAATGATTTTATACACTAACTGTTAGTTTTACTGGACAGCTGGTATCAGTCTTCCTTCTTTCCACTGCTGTATCCTGTCAAAAAGAAAGACCCATCTGACATATGACACAGGCTGTTTCTCTCTCTCATTCTTACATACATTATACATTACATCTGTCTTCCACACTGTTTAAGCAAAAGCAAGTCTGTACTGGCTTCTCAGTGCTGAAATACACATGGAGGGAAGCCAGACCGACAGAATCCACCCAAACTGTTTGTACCTCAGGGATTTAGGGGCTTCATTTCACAATCTTTTTGACTATTTTACACGCCCCTGCTCTTGCTATCTGCACTCATTAAGTTAAAATACCGAGTGTCGCCTCAAAGTGGCCTCTAAATGCTCCCTCCCTAAAACACCCTCCCTGCAGTCTTTAATTGAACACATACTTCCCACTCCTCCTTAACCTTTATCTTTTTAAGATCTGATGATTTTACAATAACTCTCAGAAAATGTTTTCAAACTCTAAAGAGCATGTACACATGCTGTTTTTTTTTTTTTAGTTTAAAATATATGAAACATAATTTACCCATCAGTTTCACCTATTCGGCTGATTTGCGGAATGGTTAAGAACATAACAGGATTTTGTCTTGCTTTCCAGTACAAATGTCTTATTTTTTCTCAACCCTTGTGCTATGCTGAAAACTCTTTACCTAATTTGGTGTTCTCTCATTATGCCAGTGGCGGGCCGTGCATTTTACACCTAGGCCTTCAGTGGGGTCCTACATGAATTAATCCATCTCTTCATACCATCATAATGATGCCACGGCTATAGAAACCATAAATATTACACAGTAATGCAGTATAACAGGGCACTACATAACAGACAGGTATCTTATGTAGCGAGAATGAATGTCATTACTATAGAAAGAAACACAATTAACAATTGCGCAACACATCATCTGTAGCTGAAGCATTAACCTAACAAAATGACACAGATACAGTCCATCCGATGTTCTTACAGACATGTATTCACCCAAACGCATTTACACCTTACAGATAGCATTGGTATAAAACAAATAAGGTGATTACATGTGTTTTAAAGTTGACCTAACAATTTAATGTTCTCTTACTTCTTGACTTCGTCTTCACGAGTCTCCCCGCCGGTCTGCCAGCGCACTGCGGGAGGAAAATACTGGTTAGCACAGCTTTACTAGGAAAGTGAGCAAGTAACATTATAATAATTCATACAAGACAATGAAGAAAAGTGTATAGATGTGTTTTAACGTACCTCTGTGACTGTCATCTCCCCGCTGGTCTGCCTCTGCCAGCAGCGCTGCGGCCGGAGGAAAAGACCGGTTAATACAGCTCCACTCGGGAAACTGAGATATTCTTACGGAAACTTAAACCTGGCTTTATATCGCGCAAATAACATCAGCATACAACGCATCAAGCGATAAAAGAGTCAAAAATGAAAATTAACCTACCATACTCTAGTGGTTTTTCATCTTCACGAGTCTTTCACAGAGCCGGTGCCGAGGAGGTGTGTGGTTGTTTTTCGCAGTCATTAGGACTACTGTTTTTAGATTTACTAAATATAGTAGGTAAATATTTTTTCAAAATGCACTGACAATCTAAACCTGAGAAACAGTAATAAAAGTTTTACTAAGTTTTAATAAAATGATTTACAGTGATGCTGTTTGCTAGCTAGTATGCTGACCATCCAATCAAAGGACGAGAAAATGCTGACGTTATCGTTAGCCAGCTAGATGGCCCTGGTGCTGCCAACTCGAAATCTGATTGGTTAAAGCAACGGTTTCATTGCCATTGATTTAAGCTAACAGACGCCTGCACTGTTGATTCGGAAGGCCTTAAGGCAGATTTCTTTGACCCTGGCAACACGATTGCTGAAATATGATTGGATAAAAGCTCTAATATAAACATACACTGCTGGAAGCAGTGCAACCAAGAGAAAAGCTATGAAATGAAGAGAATAGACTATTGGAAATAATTTAATACACATTTGTGGAAAAATATATTAAACTAAATCAGTGATTCTGAAAGTGTTTAGGCCAGCAGAGAAGGCTTTGCTGGCCCTGACGGCCCACCACTGCATTATGCCATATTATCACCTAAACTTGGATTAAACCGTTTTTTAGCATGTTTTCTTTCAATTAGCACAGGTTTTGTATTTAATTTTGGTAGTAGTAGTGATCATTTATCTGAGCTTAAGCTCCTCAGTTTTTGAGTGAAAAAAAAAAAAAACACTATTCATGGATAATTTTAATTATGTTCACTTAACATTGATGTGCATATGCTCAGATCAATGATGTCTACAACCAATCAGTTCCAAAAGAAAACAAAAAATAAATAAAAGTAAATAAATAGAAACCTGTACTAATTTAAAGAAAACATGCTGATAAAAAGATTGAATCCAATATGATAATAATATAGCATAAGGAGAGATTTATAAGCAATTTCTTGTAGCATTTTTGAATGGGAACACCACCAAGTGTAACAAGGTGGATGAAACAATTTACAAAAATTATCAAATTTTTCTGGGGGGAGAAACTACCAAAATAAAATAACTTAAGCTTAGAACAAGAAAAAAAATATGTCAATGGGTCAGAAAAATATACTTGTTTTCCCTTTGAATTAAGTTTATTTTTCTTACCCAAACGGTAGATATTTTTTTCTTGTTTCAAGTTTATACTCACTTCATTTTGATAAATTTTTTCAGAAAACAAGACTTCATATCTCATATTATTCTTTTGGCTTATATCTTGAATCTTTAGATATTTGCACTAGAAAACAAAATGAGTAAACAAATGGTAAAATGGTAAATAAGAAAATAATTTATTTTAGCAGTGCAGGTGGCTAGTGTCCCATTGATGGAGTAATTAGTCAATCATAGTGGTATTTATATTTCTCTGTATCTGAATTTCCCCATTGCATCCCAAACATTCACATCACATTCATAAATGTGAACACAACAAGCTCAAGGGAGGCAAGAGAAGAAAAACAAATGTTAGAAATGGAAACTGGCACACACAACAAAACAAGCAATTCAAATCAGTTTGTTTCAATTGATTAATCATTTGTTTCCATGCATTCATGGAAAACAAGTCAGTCCAACATTTATTTATTTTTCTCAAAGAGCCTAAAAATCATAGTTCATTTAGAAATAAATGTCTATACATGTTTATTATACAATCTGTCGAAGCCTGAAACCAATTATCTAAGTCGTTCCATTCAAAATATTAGCAAATCAGTTCTAAAAGCCAAATAAACTACATTAGGGTTTATAAAACAGCCTCCTTTCACACTGATGGTGTCAAATATCTCACTTTTTGTACCAGAAACCAGCACAGAGGTAAAGGTGAGGACAAGTTGTGTCTTTGTGTTTTCACGCCAGCTTGATTTGTATTACTTTCACGGGTTGTTTGTTCTGAGAGCAATGCAGAGACACCCTAGACAAAACCAGAAGAGAGATGGTTTATGTATCACAGGCCAAACACAAAATCTCACGATAATGCCTTTGAAAGCAATGACTTTTAAGCATTCACATATTTTCACATCTATAAAAAGCATTACTTGTTAAGAGTTTTATCAGCACTCTTGTCTGCTTTTGCTATTTTTCTGCTCATGTCATGTTTGGGTTTGTTGGGATGCAAGACTGACCCGGGAAGGAAAAACAAAATTCCCATTTCAAAGCAGTCCCCCTGCTGTGCTGATCCAGGCTGCAGATTAGCACACTGTGGTCTGAACCGGACGATATCGCAGGATCTCTGAGTGCTAAAACATACATTCGAACGATAAAGCAATATATACTCATGTACAGAGATCACACTACTCATGCATGTCGGCAGGGGTGGGATCTGACCTCAGTCATGCATTGGAGAAACTGGAATGTCTGATCCTCAACAGATCTGACTTTGGCCTTCAGAGATCTGCTGGTTGTTTCTAACAGGATGAATGAATTATGACCACTTTCCACAAATAGGGTACAAAACTCAAGTTTACATTCTTGAAACTAGTTGGACATACTGTTCAAAATCTATGTTATTTTATGCTTGCCAAGGATACATTTACTTAATCAAAAATACAGTCAAAATATTTTAATTGAAAATAACTGTTTTCTGTTTGAATATATTTTACGATGTAATTTATTCCTGTGATGCAAACCTGAATTTTCAGCATCATTACTCCAGTCTTCAATGTCACATGATCCTTCAGAAATCATTCTAATATTCTGATTTGCTGCACATATTTGCCAGGAATCTGTAATTAATAGAAATTGCAATAGAACAATGAGTTGGAAGTCTTTTGTAACAAATGATAAATATCGTTATTGTCACTTTTGATCAGTTTAATGCACCCATAAATTTATTCATTTTGTTAAAAAAAATAAAAATCTAATGACCACAAACTTTTGAATGGTAGTGTAGCTTATTTAAAATATAATTAAATAAAATAAACAATTCATTCAAAAATGTATTTAATCATTTATATTTGGTAACAGACTGTTTCTGTAAAAATTTTGAAATTGGACTGATATTATCCTACCGGTTTTCTCACCTTGCTGAAATAAGGTCTATAAAATAATATAATATAATATAATCAGGGATTGAAATTAACTTTTTCACTCACCAGCCAATTTGGCTACTAAATTTTTAAGTTACCGGCCATTTATAACTTCTACTAGCCAAAAAAAAAGACAGAAATACACCAACAGTTTGAGGCCGTCTACACTGGGCATGACAAAGCGACTGTTGCAAATCATTTTGTCAGTACTAGGGGTGTGCGATATTGACAAAAAATAATATCTCAATATTTTCTGTGATTTTATCAATAAAGATAATTAGACAATATTTTGCTGAGTGTGTTGTGCTGATATCGTCTAGGTTACTTGTGTAACCCTCGTTCCCTGAAGGAGGGAACGGAGATGTTACGTCAGTCGAGACTGACGAATTGGGATATCGCTTCGATAGACCAATCACCTTCGAGTGTTAACTAAACAAGCCAATGACAGTTGGCGTGCGTGTTTCGCCACGCGCACCCCGCCCCGCAGCGCGGGTATAAAAGGAGAGCGCGTGCAAACGCACATCAGTTTTTCGCTGAGGAGCCGAGACTATGTGCCCCGACCGTACAGCGGTGGTACAGCAACTGTGGCGACGGAACGTAACGTCTCCGTTCCCTCCTTCAGGGAACGAGGGTTACACAAGTAACCTAGACGTTCCCTTTCAGTCAGTCACGTTCGACGTTACAGTACTGTGGCTGTGTTTGGAATGTTTTTTTTTGTTGGCGATATAGCACAGAAATAGCGTAAAAACAGCCAATATGGTGTCTAAAACATAAGTCTCTTGATATTAACTTATTGTTTATTGAACTGTTGTATAAAATAAATATCACATTTGTAACCATGCTGATTTTTTAAGAAAAAACGGACTCTTTGTGTGATATTGATTAACTATATGAATTGATATAAATATATACGTTTTCTGCCTCCTTATCTTGAATTATGTGATCATTCTTAATGCATATTAATAGACTGAATCATGCAGTGAAAGAACCACTCTAAAAGCGCACGCGCACTAAAGCCTGTGTTGGTCTAACCAGACTTCATCACGTCGCGTGTGTTTTGTTTAGCTTTTGCAATATACTCGATAATGTCATGATGTCTCACGAGTTCAGTATTTGCGCTAAACCTGCACAGATTTGGCCTGCATGAACTTCCCTAAGAAATGAATGAGTGAACATAATTTACGAAAAGTAACCCGCCAAATTGGCTAGTGATTTGACAGCGTTACCCGCCACAGCTGATTTTTACCCGCATTTGGCGGGTTGGCGGGTGTTAATTTCAAACCCTGAATATAATATAATATAATATAATAATGAGAGGGAAATCATGCAATAACAGTATTGCCCAAAAAAGTAAAATATCTAAACTAACTTTGTGTTTTAGTAATTAGAAATTTAGTACAATTTAGTCAAATTATCACATTATAATGGCATTGCTATACTATTTTAATTGTTGGATACAGTCACGATGGCACACGCTTAAATGACCTACTTTTCATACTACCCATTTAATAGTGTTGACGACAAAAACATAGCATTTGTGTTTCTCAAAAATTCTTTAAAAAGTCCTGAAATGCCAAAGTGTTACTGGAAAGTGCCTACTTGTTTTAATGGACTGAGTGACTGTTAAGAAGTAGGTCAGCACTATGTTAAACAGTTCAAAAACAGGTGTGATAGTGTGTGTGTGGGTATTTTCCTTACAAGACATCCAGTTCCCTTGCAGAAAAGGAACACTTTAGACTGTGAATTGCTGGAAGAATGTCTCTCATTGGCACTGAGATTGCATTAGGGATGTCAGATCTAACGTTGTAGCCAGAGCTCGGCCTGTTCACATACAGAAATGACACTCCAGGGATGGCGGACTTTTGTAGAAATGGCTAGAGCGGGTCACGCCAGAGGCGATATTTGAGACCGAAAGCAGTGATTCTCATGGTCCTTAGCACCCACATGTTGATTCAGTTAGGCCTTTAGGAGGGCTCACGGGTGGGGGCAGCACGGTCTCAGGCCGACCCCGGCAGCTGGTGCTAGTCCTCGCCAGGCCTGCTTCTCCAGATGTGCAGACATTTGGCTGCCTGCCTCACACGTGAGCGAGAGAATGGCTGCAGTGATAGAGGGATGCGTGGATGGAAGAAATGGGTTCCCAGGGTCCAGTATCATGCTTAGACCAGCTGTCCATCTAGTGATATCTAGTAGGACTTTAGAGGTCTTTATTTGAGTCTTAACAGCAGAACAGGTCTGTTAAATTCTTGGCCTGATGCCCCTGTTTGAATTTACAGGTCCCTCTCTATGGTATCTGTCATCTTTCAAGATAGACCAAACAATCTGTATGCATGCCAACTACCTGTTTTATCTTCACGGTAACATACACATGTAATGTATATATGTATGCAGCATATTGTGTGTGGTATGAAGATTTTCTGCATACATCAGTTCTAATTGCTAAAATTCACGGGACCTCTCTCTTTTGGGATGAATGATTAGGGAACCATAGCTGTCTCGCCTCATCCCAGGGCCTGAGACAATAGTCCTGCATCGAACACAAGGATGATGATCTACTACATTTGCTAAAATGTGAGGAATACATGTATATGAGTATACTGAACATACTATACAGTGCATACTTGTATAATAGTAGGCTTGACTTGACCATCCTTTTCCATGTAAATATCAGCTGTGATTTTACCTTATTTAACATTCCTTTAACTTATATCTACACAACTAACTGTAAAATAACAGAACAATTGAACTCAATCTTTAAATATTTTATTAATTTATTTACAGGAATCCTCCGAACAAACTGATTTATTACAAAGAATCAGACTTTCCAATGTTAATTATGAAAAGAGAGAAGCGCTACATTGGAAAGAAAGCTAATAAGGTTGTTTGTTTGTTTAAGTCTGCTCGTTCAGAAGAGAAGTTGCTTGCACAAGTTTACAGTGTACAGTGGCTCTTGGTTGCGTCACTCACACCAATAATCGTTGGGAAAAGTAGATTGTTTCTGGAAAAGCTACACTGTTTTGAAAGCAATTGAGGTCATTTTCAGCTATTGAAAATGTAGGCAAGTTAGTAATGTTGGAATTGTTAGTTAGTTGTTTCCCAAAACTGCGCGGATGCAGGAATAAATCATCCAGACTACTATTACTTCACTTTATGGTTAACTGCGTTATTTGCACTGGTGTTGTTGTGCATGTTGCCCCTTTAAAATACCCAAAAAATATCAAGTGCAGTTTCATTAGGATCACCACAAAAAGAGCAACCTGTGTACATCTAACTGAAATCTTACAAAATGTTTTGGCTGAGTGAAATCTATGTAGACAGGTTCTCTGTAAATATTGTATGTGGTATGTGGCTTATTAGGCAAAAATATCTTAAATATCTTACCTGTTACTGTAAGAGAAGTAATCATAGTAAAAAGGAGACAAAACTGCACAATGTAAGCAAAGAAACAGCAGTCACGTCTTTAAGCTCAACTTTCTTATTTACATTTTTCAAAGTATACATCAAAAATTGTCCGCATATATGCAAGCTGTTATTAATGTGTCATGTTAATTTCTTATCATTAGTATATTCCACCAGTTTTGACTTATTGGTCTGATGCCACCCTTATGTCACCCATAATGTGGTCCAAAGCTCTTGTTCTTGAAAGACATCTACTCTTATGAACCTGTTGCTGATGCCAATATTATGTGTTTACTGCCTCCTTCAGTGTGGAACTTGACAGTTATGTTCTGCTTGCAGGGTGGATGCTCAGGGTCTTCATGTGGTGGATGTGACTGCAGTGGTGTTAAAGGTGCGAAGGTGAGTATGTTTTCCTCTGATTGCTCCTTTATAATTATTGTTTCTGTCAGATACCTTCACTTGCATTAACTCACTTATAAAAGTCATTTATTTATATATGATCCTCAGAAAAAAAGAGGTTGAATTAGAATAGGAATAGGCGGGGGGGGTGGGGGGTTGTGAAGGTGAAGATTAGAATAGGGATCAAGTGGGTTATGAAAAGTTGTTGTATATTTTGGATGCACTGTAAACACCCACGTGTGCCATATTACAGTTTGGATGTTTTTCCTAATGTCAGAGCACTAATCTTACATAGAAGGATTTTTTGCACCATCTAGTGGTGTGGTTATGTTAACAGCATATACTCTGTCCTATAAGATCATCAGTGAATGTGTATGGGGGATGCATATGGAATTTGCTATGTGAAAAATGCTGCTTTATGAAGAAAAGGTGGATAACACTAATTTATTTTCAGTCATCATCTTTTGTTCATCCTTATTAGGGTGAGGTTGGGCTCCCTGGTTTGATGGGCCTCGTGGGATTTCCTGGATTACCAGGGCCTGAGGGTCCCCCAGGGCCAATGGGACCAAAGGTAAAGTACTATACTGATTTTGAAGTTTAAAAGACAATTAGCTATCCAAAATGTCCCTTTTTGAGAGTGCGTGTGTCCTACATACAAGTACAGTAATGAAAAATGCCGTAATGAAAATGCCTCACCTCACACAGTATGTGTGGAACCGGCTATTTTTTTAGAAGCACACATTAGTCCAGCTAAGTACAAAACATTACCCAAAGAAGTGACTTAGTAAGCTAAAATGAACTAACAATGAACAATACTTATTTTGTACATTTGTAAGCAAAAGTTTAGCATATAATACATTTGTAACATATGAAAAGTTTCATAAATGCCAAGTCCTGTCGTGAAACTCTACATGACGCAGGCTGATGGGTCATTTATGCAAACTGATGATATTCAAAGCATTACACTACTTGGCTCAAGCTAGTTGGTTCATGTTGCATATGCAGCCAATTAGCTTACTGCTTTACATTTAAATAGCTGGTTAGCATTCACTAGAGCAGTTCGCAGTGCGCTTTCAGAGTTCCTCTGAAACACTCCACCTTACCCAGCTCCACTTGTATAGATCTGCTTCAGGTTATTATATATGCTACTTGTGCAGCAGCAGTATGTCTGAAATACTCTCAGCACCGTATTGGCAGCAAGTTCTGGTACTTGCTTTGCAGCAACAGCAGCAATAATCTACAACTACAGCAATAACCAACAGCAGCAGCCAGGGCCATCCTGGGGAGGGGGGTGCAACAGGGCCCCGTGCCTGAGGGTACCAACCATTTTACAAATGGTGACAAACACTTTGGTGTTATAGCTATACATAACCCTATATTTATGTATAGTTATAACAGCAAGGTGACTAACTAAGTAATGACCTTAGTTAGCAAATGCAAATTAGCAAAAGCAAACATGAATTGCAGTGTTCTTTCAATATGTTTTTCTGTGTTCCCCCAGGGAGATTCAGGCGAGCCAGGAGCTCCAGGACTTAAAGGAAACAGAGTACGTGTCCATAAATATCATGCTAAATAAATATCGTATGTTATAATATAGTCATATTCTGTAAGGCAGCTAAATAAAAAATTAATTAATTTTACATAATAGCAACACTATAACACTGTATATACAATTAACTTTTACAGCATTATTTATCATAGACATTTTTCTTCTTGTAGGGCCCACCCGGTGTGGCTGGTTTCCCAGGACGCCCAGGTATTCCAGTAAGTTGAACTTCTTTTCAAAGAAAATGGATCATCATTAATAAATTTTAGGAAAAACATAAACTTTCTGCATCTCTGTATGCTTCTGCTATTGCTTTGATTTTCTGCAGGGTCTTCCAGGTCTAGAAGGTGCACCAGGACCTCATGGAATCCCAGGCTGCAATGGAACAAAGGTACACCATGTTTGTTGTTTTATGAATTTTTTAATCCTTAAAATGCAAAGTGAGCCTATTGGGATGAGCCACTACTTCAACAGTCTTAAATTATTCAGAATATCCTGAGTGGGTTTGAATAGAGGATTTATTTTGTGTTTTGCAGGGGGAGCGTGGTTTTGACGGAATTCCAGGGGTTCTGGGAGTGCAGGGACCACCGGTATGAGTAGTTTTATGTCATGTGTAACATTATGTGTTATAAGTCACTATATATTGTTAATCCAGTCCAACAAAAGATTCCCAATTTAACAAATATTATTCTGAATCTTTCTCAGGGCATTCCAGGTTTGAAGGGAGTAAAGGTACAGAGCACATTCTAACTTAGTTTTGCCAAGTCATGAACGGCCATATATTACAGTGATTTTACCACAAGTATGGGGTGTTCTTAAAGAGGCAATTCACCATTGGCTTTTAATTACACTTGGCTGTATGTGAAGCAGAAACACATGTTTTTTTTAATATCTGGGTGCAGTAACATGGAAAAAGAGTACACATTAATCATTTACCTATACTACAATATAAAGCTGGTTGAAAATTGAAAAAAAAAAAAAAAAAAACACAATGAAAGCACAACGTGAAGCATGAAGAGTGTCTAAAACAATTGTAACCATGGTAAAATCAATATAACATACGGCCTTGAGTGCATAGTTGCTTTTATAAAATGGTGGTAATATGGTAGAAGACATCACTAATGATATAATATTAATAATGAAAAAAAGCATTCATGTTAAGTAGTATAGATCATTAGTTATTGACGTGTTTTGAAAATGGTGGAGTGAAGTTTGTGTGCACTCATATTTTCCTCTCATAGGGAGATCCAGGTGGTATTACTGGAGTACCCATCCCTCAAAAAGGAGACAGGGGTTTGCCAGGACAACCTGGTTCACCAGTAAGGATTTTAATGCACCTCTTTGTGTTAATGTTGAACATATGCATTTACCATTTATATCTTCCTGTCTTGTCTGTATACGTTAACATGTTCCATTGTTTCCAAACTCTATCTTATTCTCTTCTTTTTTAGGGACTAATAGGTAATCCTGGACAACAAGGGCTAATCGGCCCACCTGGACCAGTGGCACCTCCAGTAAGTCTGAAGTTAAAATATCTAAATTAAATTGTAGCCTAAAGCACAACAAACCAACACCAGTGAACTTGCTCCTGAATCTCACACCATGCAATTTTTCTTTGAAGGGAAGGCCTGGTGAACCTGGCCAAAAGGGAGAGCCGGTAACTGTTCCACTTATCTGAAATCTTTTGAAAATTTGATAACATTTGGGTCTAGACTTAGTGAAATGACCAGAGTCTGTCTTAACTGTCCTTGTTGTAGGGTGACAAGCTGACGTTTGAGGGTGAGAAAGGACAAAAGGTGAGGAACCACGGGTTCAAAAAAACATCTGGCATTAGAACCTATGGCACTTGCAGCATATGCTTCAGCCAGGCAAACACAAAGTAATAAACTAGATCTGCCTAAGTACTTCCTGCTAATGAACATGACTGGAAGCTGACAATATGATACAAACAATAAGCATAAGCATCGAACTCTGTACCCAATTTGCAGCCCCCACCTGTTGCATCACCAAAGCTGATTGGCATCTTTACAAGTTTAGCCTCACTAATTATCATAATCATGTCCTGTTTCTTTTTTCAGGGAGAAAAAGGTTTAACCGGTCCCCCTGGTCCACCAGGGAGATCAGAGGAACATGAAGGCCCTGGAACAACAATTTATATTCCTGGAACACCGGTATGGTATCATCAATATTTTTACGTGTGTTTTAAGTGTCCAGATACATAGGGGCTACATTTCTTTTATCTAAGTTACATTGTTCAGTGTTCCATGTGTCTTGCATATTTTCTAGGGTGAAATAGGCTCTAAAGGAGAGAAAGGGGAAAGGGTAAGTGGCCGCACAAAATTGTGGACTCAAATACAAATATAACCACATTGTACAGAATAAATTCTATAATTATAATAATATTATAAATTCTATTATACATTTTGTATATATTAAAATATATTATAACATCATACAAGTTTGTAATTACATACATACATACTACTACTACTACTACTACTAATAATAATACACGTATGTGTGTGTGTGTGCATGTCTGACCTGCAAAACAAAATGTAACCTTTGTTTAAATCTTCGATTTTCTGAGTTTGTCTAATGATAGCTGCTTTGAAACGATATGTATTGTGAAAAAGGGTATAGCAAAAACAATTAGTTTTGCCTTTGCCCTCATTTCCAAGGGTTTTTGTGCACCACATCAACATGGAATGAAAGGTGAACCAGGACCACCAGGGCCAATCGTAAGTGACCTGTACAACAACACAAATATTTACTTATTAAATACACTTAGCATAAATCAGTCAGCTTTAACTCTTATAATTTCATACACCGCTAGTGAAAATGTGCTTTTCTATTTTAATAAGAGGTTTTTTTTTTTACTTATTAATTATATTGTTAGCACAACAAGTTAAAGGTTAGTCTGAAGAAAATTTTAAGAGTTTGAGAAAGCTGTAGTATTTGCTTTGTCCCACATTTGCTTTAGACTGCAGCACTCAAGCTGCATGAACTCCACAAGTTTGCATAAAACCTGATGATCATCTTCATAGTGCATCTTGAACCTCTGTACAAAGAGCCACATTATCAATGTCACTCATTTACTTTGTGCACTATTTCAAGGTTAATAATCAGTCTTAAATAACATATTCATTTAAGCCATAAAGTGTCTTTTAGGCCTCACTGTACATCTTGTTTTTTATTAGAAATGATTGTTGACCTACTATCTCATCATACGATAGTATTTTATATTATGTGAAATCTGAACTTCACTTTATGTTTTCAAAGGGGAAACCAGGGAAAGAGGCACTGAATGGAGAAAAGGTATGGTGATCTTGAACAG
The DNA here is from genome assembly GCF_001515605.1 of Sinocyclocheilus anshuiensis. NCBI lineage: Eukaryota > Metazoa > Chordata > Actinopteri > Cypriniformes > Cyprinidae > Sinocyclocheilus > Sinocyclocheilus anshuiensis. The sequence goes on from NW_015540887.1 coordinate 299,078, forward strand.
TGACTTCAGATCTCATCAGCAATGTGTTTTTGTTAAATTTGATTGTAGTTAGTCATACTGTCTTATTTCAAATACTTGAATCAGATTCTTTTGAAATCACTTTGATTGTGATAGGGGGATCGGGGCTTCCCTGGTACTCCTGGCTTTGATGGCTTTAAGGTAAGAAACTACTTCTTGAAAAGTCATGATGTGCCTCTAGACATATAAATTTGTTTTATTTAATTTATTTCTATTATGCTTTTGTTCATGTTAGGGGGACAAAGGAGAAAGAGGACCACCAGGATATGTAAGTGGTTATCCAACTCCATAAAAACTAAGATAATGCTTGCTGTACTGAAACTCTACTGAAGACTATCAAAGCAACACACTACTTACGCACCTGATTCACTTAGAACAATCTTATGGACTGGTCTTGGCTAATTATAATATTTATCTTACAGGGTGGTGGTCGTCCTGGCCCTCCTGGTCCTTCTGGCCCCCCTGGAGCAGAAGGAGAGACAGGTGATGTCTGCATAATGTCTTGTCAGTATCCGGTTGTCCTGTCGAATTCTGCAGTGTCTTTATTTGTTCATCTGTTTTCTTCATTCATCAGGTTATCCAGGAGAACGTGGAGATCCTGGTCCCCCAGGTGAGAAAAGCACACTCTGATTAATTGTTAGAATTAGGTTGGCATAATGTAGTAGTTTACAAAAATTATCCTTTTTCTTAATTATCATGGTTTACTGCAGGCCGGTATATTCCTGGTCCTCCTGGACCTCCTGGCTTCCCTGGAGAGATTGGCCAGAAGGGCGATAAAGGAGCTGATGGACTGTCTCTTGAAGGTCCAAGAGGAGCTGATGGACAACCTGGCCCCCCTGGACCGCCAGGACAGATCAGTAAGAACCTCTTAAACAAAAATAACTTCTTTTTTTTGTCATGCTGTAATATCATAAAAACTCATGGAAAGAATGGAGTGACCATGTCATCGTAAAGAGAGACTCGAGATATACATATTCACTAAATCCATTGGGTGAAAGGCTAGTAGTGAGGAGACAAAACGTATAAAGATTCTTGTGTGGTTCCTTTGATTGTCCATTCCAAAGTGTCACTGGTGTTGTTATTTCTATTTTAGATGAAGACTGTAATATTGAAAAAGGAGCTCAAGGCCCTCCTGGACCTTCTGGGTTGCAAGGAGAGATAGGACAGAAAGGTGAGGAGGTCATTCAATCATCCATTTGTTTACTGTAGTTTTGGTTTTTATCAAAATTTGATTTTTTTCTGCTCTTTCAGGTGATCAAGGTGAAACATGCACAGAGTGCACTGTTTTCGGTCCACCAGGTTTGCCTGGTCCTCCAGGGCCAAAGGGTCAGCAAGGTGAGAAGCAATGAGCAAGCCTTTGTTTTGGTATGTTTGTTCTTTCTGAGATTATGCATCACGCTGGATGTTTTCATTTTAGGTTATCCCGGACAAGCGGGGAGTAAAGGAGAGAAGGGTGTGACAGGACTTCCTGGGCCTGCTGGAATTCCTGTATGTATATTTTCCATCCTAATTAAACATTTATTACTTAGTATGTCAGTTTTTTGTGGCACCCTGGACACAAATGCATCAGTAATGCACTGTACCCACCAGGGGTGCCACCATGGTTTCTGGACCCCATGAAGAGCATATTTACTCGTGCCCCTTCACGCTCCTTTCCCCTTTCGTAGAAATCATGTTCGGGTCCCCTCTACCTTGTCGGGCCCTTGGAATCATCCAAACCTTCCCCTCCATTATGGCGCCCTTGGTGACCAATATAAATGTGGCTGTAAACACTACAGAATCCTGTCAATATAAATTTTACTTTTCTTTTTGCTTGTCCTTCAACTTTAGGGTCAAGGTGGCTCTTCAGGTTTAATGGGTGCCCCTGGTGCTCAAGGTGAGCCTGGTGATGTCTTTGTGGCTCCAGGGCTGAAAGGAGATAAGGGTTTACCTGGCACTACTGGAGACAGAGGGTTTCCAGGTGTTGATGGGTTCTCAGGGAAAGATGGCTGGCCAGGGCAACCTGGACCAAAGGGAGAGCCTGTGAGTACAAAGTCTGAAAGATTCACCAAAACAGGCTTGACAAATAGCTGAATCCACTTTTACAGCTAATTTACAGTGTATCTGAATCCCAAAGTCTATACTGCAATGTTTTATTAACCATGGACTAACTGCTGTTTTGATTCATAAATCTTTTTTTCTGTGATTAGGCTAGATTTGGTATTAAGGGTGATCGTGGCCTGGATGGAGATCGTGGTCTTCCCGGTCCTCCGGGTGAGAGAGGTCCCCCAGGTCTTGCAGGCATAGGTCGGCCAGGTGAACCTGGTGATAAAGGCTCAGCAGGTTTGCCTGGTTCACCAGGAAGGCCAGGATTACCAGGTCAGTGATTTAGACACAAAATGTGCTTATCCACTGGTTGTCATTGTTCTGTTCTTTAAAACAATCACAATCTCAAATATCTTTGTAGGAGCTAAAGGTGAAGCTGGTAAAACTATAAGTTTACCTGGACCTCAGGGTGCCCCAGGACCTCGTGGAGAGACTGGCAGACCTGGACTTCAAGGTAAATTCAGGTTATGCTAGCGTGTCATCCTGCTCAAAAATTGGACTCAGTGCTCTGATGCAGAGCTGGTTGTACTGACGTCTCTTTCACTTTATCACTCAGGTGACACAGGTTTTCCAGGTGAACGTGGAGTTTCAGGACTCCCAGGAGACAAAGGTGACCCTGGACTGCCAGGAATCGGCCTTCCTGGGCTCCCAGGACCAAAAGGCAAGTGCCATATATAGTGTCTATAAGTGTCAAATTTTGTTTTAAGGTGAAATGCACTAATACTCTGCACATTTAACTATTAAACCTTAAAGTTCATCATTGATAAAACAGCTATAGTGGCAAAGATTCTAGGTTTCCATGAATTCACATGTTAGTCTTTATTCTGGCTGACTGTAGTGAGAATTACTTTTGCATAAATGGGTGTGAAATTAGTTTCAATGATCTAATCTAGACTCTATCACCTTTCTAACTGTCCATCTTTCCCTCTTCTAGGATACTCTGGGATTCCAGGTTCTGCTGGGATTCCAGGAGAGCCTGGTCGACCAGGTCAGGATGGCTTGCCTGGTCGTGCAGGGACACCTGGGCAAAAAGTATGATGGTGGATGTCATTTAGACTTTTTCACGTATTATGGTTGTATAGAAAAGGGTAAAAAATTATATCACTTTTTCATTGAGCCTAAACTTTATCATATACAGGGTGAACCTGGCAGGGGTCTTCCTGGTCCTAAAGGTACCATAGGTCAGCCAGGATTGCCAGGATTTCCAGGGGAGAAGGGTAATCCTGGAATGCCAGGGGTTCCTGGAACTGAGGGAAGTACTGGGCCAACTGGACTACAGGGAACCAAAGGTACATTTACTGTGTTGGCTTCACATAATACTTTTGAATAGATTATTTACCAGATGTAAATCTGGTAGACCTTTATCGGGCGAAGAACCATATTTGGTAACTTAATCGACCATTCACAATAGCATTTGCATGCCTCTCCGTGAGCTCGTTTAAGCACGTGGATTTCTCCCAGCCAATCAACAGATATCAGTCTTCGTCACAGATAGTGACACCATGGCATCTGACCAATCAGGAGTTGCCTGGTGCATTTCAAACTTCAGCGTCCTTCCGGATCTTGTAAAGTACGGATTTACGGTCCTACCTACTCCCACAAATATGGAAATAGCATCAAAACAAACAATGGTACGTTAATGAAACTCACACATTATATGGTTGAATAGTTGTGTTAAATGTTGAGATAGCAGTTGTTTGCGTAGGATTTCTATAAATTAGTGAAAGTTGGACATGAAAGATGGTATTTGATCATATTTGATCATAAGTTCAGTTCAAGTTCAGGTTCAGGTAAAACTAGCGCAAGCGACAGAGTGACCATTTTTAGACATACGCCCGATGCATCTAGTGAGCCATGCTTAGGTCATTTTTTACAAATAATGCATTATAACGTAGGACAATAGTATTTAATAGTGCATTGAATGTTTTCACAGGTTGATATAACATTATACAGTGATCCAGTGAAAAACTTAAGCCATTTATTGAAATGATCAAGCCATAAATAGTGAAATATGTGTAATTTTGGTCAGTTTTATGACCTTATAATAGTTTTATTGTACTTAAATGGCATATATTGGTGTTTATTTTACTCTGAGACTTATTTCTGCTAAAATAAGTGGTTTCACCAGTACTTATAGTGCTATTTTTCACTTAATGCATTATAATGTAGGACAGTAGTACTCAATAGTGCATTGAATGTTGCCACAGGTTAGTGATCCAGTGGGAAACTTGAGCCATTTATGACAGCATGCCCAGGAGACTACAAGCTGTCATTAAGGCTAAGGGTCACCCGACAAAGTATTTATAGTTCTGACACAGTTTAACACAGTTTGAGTTCTTGTCATATTTTATTACCATTTTCTAAACTATAGCGAATAAACTGTGATAATGTGAGAAATGTTGAAGGTGTCTGAATAAATTTTGGTTTGACTGTATCTATTTGATAAATGAAGTTAACCAACTAACATTATACATACTCTTTTGGTTTCTGTACCCAATATTTAAAAAATTTACAAATGCAATGAAAATATTGGTATCGGTACTCTGTATCGGCAAGTACCAAAAATAAAAGTATCGGTATTGGGCGAGTACTGGAAAAAGTGGTATCGGTGCATCCCTACTTTCTAGTGCTATTTTTCACTTCTTATTATATATTTACAGTTTATATGTCAATATTCTATGTTTTCAGATCTGCACTTTACTGTTACTGTTTTTTTATTCACAAGTAATTCAAAGTGTGCTTGATATTGACTCAAAAACGTACTTTTCTTTTGCAGCTGTCTACACCAACAGCTAGACCTGCAAGTACTGCAGCAGGAAGCGGAAAATACTAAGGTCAAACATGGTCTACAGGGTCTGAAAGGTCCTCCGTGCCTCAATGATGAACGCAACTGCTTGATTGAGTACCATGAAGCAGTTGCCTAAGTGACTGGACTCGAATTGTGACACGTGAAAAATATATTTTTTTTCCTAAATTAGGCATGGGCCGATACCGGTTTCAAGGTATACCGCGATTTGAAAATGTCACGGTTTCAAAACCGCTAATATTTTCCATTATACCGTTCCTGTGGTATGTGCTGTTTTTCATGTCTCCTCAAAGACTGAAAGTGTAGTAATCCCTCAGGTTGAGTGCAGTGTAGAGAGTAACACGACCCTCCTCCTCCTGTTGGTGCGAGCGAGCAGTCAGTCACGTGTGTGTATGACGGCCGAGGCATGTAGTATAATTTCACAAAGCTAGTCAGAACATTCTGCTTTTGCTTCAAATTGGGTTATTATTAAATCAAATTATGTGTATGAAATTATATAACTAAATTATATGAAATGAAATAAATGATATGTATATGAATTATATAACTAAAATTAAATTACACTAAAAAGATCTCAGTCTTTATTTTTCTTCTTTTTAGGAAACAAATCAAAGAAAAAATAAACAAATTCTACTGTTCCTAATATTCTGTATGTTGCTCAAAAACAAAATATATTATGTTCAGTGGAAAAAAATTTATTTTTATTTTTTTTACCCAGTCATTTAAAAATAGCACATTTTAAAGCTGTAACGACAATACCGTGATACGGTGAAACCGTGATATTTTTGCTTAAGGTTATCATACTGTCAAAATCTCATACCGGCCCATGCCTATCCTAAATAAAAGAAAATAATTTCCTAAATAAATATACTATTAAGTTTATAAATGCTTTAATAAATACTTTTTATTATTTTATGTATGTCTTATATTTTTGTATATATCCACTTTTTGGAAAAACAAATTACCCTAGTTCGTCAAAGAAGTAGTTGCCTAAGTGACTTTGACACGTGAAAAAAAAGAAATGTTCCTAAATAAAAGAAAAAATGTTCCTAAATAAATATTCCATGAAGTTTATATATGTTTTATGTGTTTATTTATGTTTTATATCTGTGTCTTATATTTTAAATATATACACTTTTTTGGGGGGAAAAATGACCATAGACTGGCGAGGAACCATATATGATAACTTCATTGACCTTGATTTGCAACATTAAAAATGTTTTTTTTTTTTTAAGTCACAAAAGTTCAAAAGCCTTGTAATAGCCTCCAATAACACTGCAGGGTTGAAATTTTGAATTTCCAAGCATTTCAATGAGTGCCCTATAAAGGGTTAAAAGGTTCTTCACAGCGATGCCATAGAAGAACCATTTTTGGTTCCACAAAGAACTATTCAGTCAAAGGTTCTTTAAAGAACCATCTCTTTCTTACCTTTTTTGTAATTTGAAGAACCTTCTTACGCCACAAAGAAACTTTTGTGAAACAGAAAGGTTCCTCAGATGTTAAAGGTTTTTAATGGAACCATTTACACAAAAAGGTTCTTCTATGGCATCGTGAAGCACCTTTACAAGGTCTCCGGCCCCGCATCACACCCACCCACAACTAATCTGAACCACACAGGACAGGGACTGAGATGCCACAGCCAACTGGGGCCCAGAGGCAGGAAGAGAGAAAGAGAAAGAAAGAGAGCGAGAGAGAGGGAAAAAAGAAGAGGGGAGAAAGACATAGAGAGAGAGAGAGATTAATTAATCTTTTATAAGTGTTTAATTAGGTTTGATATTAGTCAGTGTTGCTGCCTCCTCCTAAGCCCCCTCCCTCCAATCTTGTTTAGATATCGATGAAGGTGTATCGTTGACGATGGCTTCAGACAAAGAAGGTCAGCGGATTCATGATTGTTGGAAGTTTATGAGAGATAACCAAGAGGGGTGTAATTCTAATGTATTATTTTGAATGGAAGTGGACAGGTTTTCCATGGATATGTACTCTATTAGTAAGTTTTTCCAAGATGCAATATGTATGGTATTCCTTCATGAGGATAGTTTTCTTGGTGATAGTTAGAGCCACTAGGAGTAATTGAATATTTGTATTGTTTAAATTGCATGAAAATAGGTGTCTGGGGTGTTTTGTGTACAATGTGAGCATGTTTCTGAAGTAAAACCCAATTTAAATAATTTACGTACAGTTATGTGAAATCTATGAAGTACTTTATACTGTATAAGTTGCAGGTTGGCATTTTTTGTCATGAAGTACATATTTTTGCAGATTTGTGTCCAGAAGGCGACATCTGGGGTAATAGATAAGTCTGATTCCCATTTAGCATTTAGTAGGCTTAAAGGGGTCATCTGATGTTGCTAAAAAGAACATTATTTTGTGTATTTGGTGTAATGAAATGTGTCTATGCGGTTTAAGGTTAAAAAACACATTATTTTCCACATACTGTACATTATTGTTTCTCCTCTATGCCCCGCCTTTCTGAAACGCGTCAATCTTTACAAAGCTCATCGGTCTAAAAAGCGAGGTGTGCTGTGAATAGCCAGCTATCCAGTGCATTGTGATTGGCCGAATACCTCAAGCGTGTGATGGAAATGTTACGCCCCTTACCACACTGTGATGCCGTCTCCTGGAGCGACGAGACAAAAACATTAAAACCCATTATAAATGAGGCATTTGTTGCATCCAGTGGGGACATAATTACGGATTATAATGACTTATACTAGCTTTTTACGTGTTGCATCGCGCCGCGTAAATATAAAACCATGTCTGCATTTGTGATTGGAGAAATGACAAAGAGGAGATCCCTCCCTGGTGGTTTATGTAGGACACCACAGTCATGCTGTCCGAGCGGACCAGAACATGGTGTCCCCTTATGTCCAGCAAGAAGGTCTGAAGGGCCCGACGCACTGCCAGCATTTCCGGATAGTTGATGTGTAGCCATTCCTCTGAATTCGACCAATGGTGAAAGTCAGTTTGCCGTCGCACAGAGCTCCCCAACCCATGTTGGAAGCATCTGTCAAGACAACCTTCCTCCTGCATACCATCCCCAGGGCCACGCCCTGCTCCATCCACTGAGAGTTTTTCCAAGGGGCCAGAGCTGTTACACAGGCCTGGTCTACATTGATACATAAGCGTCCGTGACGCCTTTTCAGAGGGGAAAAAGCCATGTCCATGCACTTCGTGAATGTGCGAGGAGCCAGAGAGTCCAAAGAGAAAGACCGTGTGTTGATAAGCCACTCCCTTGAAGGCGACTCTCAAGAATCGTCTGTGACGGGGGGCTATGTGGATGTGAAAGTAAGTGTCTTTCAGGTCCAGAGAAAAGAACCAGTCCCCTGGGTGTATTTGCGAGAGGATCTGCTTCAGTGTGGTCATCCTGAACGACCGTTTCATGAGGGCGCAGTTCAGGTGTCTGAGATCAAGGATGCCATCCTTTTTGGGGACGAGGAAGTAACGGCTGTAAAAACCCGACTCGCTCTGAGCTGGAGGAACCGTTTCCACGGCTTTTTTTGCCAGTAAATTCATCACCTCGGAGAGCAGGACGTGTGCGTCCTTGCTTTGAACCAAGTTGGGGACCACCCGCTGAAATGCGGGGGTCTTCGAGCGAATTGAAGTGAATAATCTCATTTTATTATCCCCAAAACCTCTTTTTGTGCTTTCTTTTTGTAAATGTTTGTGTTTTATTTTGCCCACTAAAACAGCGGCTCATTGTATGGGTGCATGAACGGGCCCAGCATTTACAACAAACACATTGTCCTCGGCACCCGGAACTGAACGGGGTGCTTGAAAGAATATTCGTGGCAGTTTGAGGGGTGGTCCGGCTGTAGCGAGACTTTGCCCCTTCCTCTTCCTGTCCCGCAGATCAGAACGACGCCTGCGACGCCGGGTCCAGCGCTACCTTGGGCTGGGAGCCCTGACGCTTAGGAAACGGGTAGTGTCTGGCTGAGCGGGAACGCTGTCGAGGCTCAGGCTTAGCTGGCTGGGTAGCGGTGGCAGCAGGTTCAGGCTTCACAGACTGCTGAGTCGGCTCAGACTTGGGGTGACTGGGATCAGATGCAGAGCTGGAATGCTTTGGCTGGAAGTACCGCATCGCTTGCAATGACTTCTGAGCCGTGGTCTTTGTGGCGCGTAAAGCCAGGTCGGTCGCGCTGCGCAGTTCCCTGAAATAAGCCGGATCCGGTCCAGACTCGTCCATGCAGTGGAGGAATTTGGCCTGAAAGACCTGGAGAACTGCCATAGAATGAAGCGCAGAGGCTGCCTGCCTGGCCGAGGAGTACACTCATCCAGCGAGGGAGGACGTTGTCCTGCACGGCTTGGAGGGGTGAGCGACTTTTGCTTTCCATCTGATGGCAGTGGGCAGGCAGAGGTGCGCGGCCACATACTCGTCCAAGGGAGGCAGATTTTCGTACACCTTCGCTTTGGTGCCATCTACAGAGGTGAGGACGGAAGAAGACGAAGCACGCAGGCGGGCTGAGTAGGGGGCGCGCCACGATCTAGTGAGCTCATCGTGGACCTCCGGGAAAAATGGAGAGGCTCGCTGATGAGGGGCTTGATGGCGCCGCGGCAGGAACCATTCATCCAGGCGGCTGCGAGTGGGCTCCTCCAGGGAAGACCACTCCAATCCCAGACCGCTTTCGAGAGGATGCAGAATAGTTCAACGTCCATTCCGCTCAACCAGCTCATGACCCACTAAGGACCAGTTAAAACAGCTCAAACCAGCTGTCATGCTTCAAAACATACCTAACCAATATTTGGGACATGATCCATGCCAAACACTTTCCTCAGGTTTCTGGCTGACTGAGATGATGCTATTGTTTTCAGACTGGCAAGGCATGCAGAATTTCTCGCACTGATTGTGGGGCCTTGAAAGGCAGGCAGAACAGTGTGTTGTTTTTTATAGATTTGTCTGTGAGGTAGGACTTAACCAATGAGGTGCAGTTTCTATGAGGGCCAGTTCAGACAGGAGGATCCATTCCTTTAAGGAAGGTGTCAGACAATGCTTTCAATGCCTCAAGTGTTTGCACCTCAAACTGGAAGAGAGTGTTGGAGAAATGGTTTGCATGAAATCAAAGGAGATGGGTTCAGTGGGTGTAATAACATTACATTTATTTTGGATTTGCAGGTAACCCTGGACCACCTGGAGCTCGTGGTGCAGTGGGGCCGCCAGGTCCTCCAGGGCTTGGAGAACCTGGACCAACTGGAGCAATGGGGCCACCTGGAGACCCTGGACCCCTTGGTGAGTTTTTCTATTGATTCGCACCCACAAAGATGTACAGTATATGCATACACCTGCCTAGATGTTCACATGTTACATGATTTATAACAAGCCTTGATGATGTCTTAGGTCGGATCGGTATAAAGGGTGAGAAAGGTTATCAAGGCCTACCTGGTTTAGACATACCTGGCCCTCCAGGAGACAGGGGTAGCCCTGGTGTCCCAGGTGTCCCAGGATCTAAAGGTTTGCCAGGGGAACAAGGACCTCCAGGAAGAGATGGCTTCCCTGGTGAACGTGGTGAGCAGCCATTATTCCTGGCATTTTCCTTGCACGTGCTTGTATACCTTAAGCTGATTCATATTTTGATGTTTTTTTTTATCTTTCAGGTCCAAAAGGAGAATTTGGAATCATGGGAATTACAGGACACCCTGGACCTTTAGGTCCTGTTGGAAACCCTGGAGAGCCAGGACCAAAAGGTAATAGAACACATATTTAAAACAATTTTTATTATTTGGACTAAATATGATACTGTTATCTTATTTTGACAGGGGCACATTCAGAGTTGCATTAGCTAAAGTTTTATGATGTTGTTCTGTCTCTTTCAGGTGACCCTGGTTTGACTGGGGTCAGGGGAGTGTTTGGTGATCCAGGTCTCAAGGGTGAGAGAGGAGAGCAGGGTCTACAGGGGCCACCTGGAAACATGAGTGATGTTGACATGGAACACATGAAAGGGGAGAAAGGAGACATCGGAGACAGAGGTACAGAGAGAGAGAGGTGTTTGTCATAGAGGTTTCAGGACCAAAACTAATGGTCCTATGTTTTGAAGATGATCTAAACAGATACAATAAAATAACATTAATCTTTGTTGGAGTTTTAAGGAAGCAGACATCTCTGGATTGTTGGCTTCTATTGGTGGCTGGTCGCCATCAAAGATTTTGCTGATTTATGTTGAAATTCAGTGAACTATACACTTATTAGTCTTTATATTTTAACCTTAAATATCAGGTGATCCTGGTCCTTCCGGAGAAAAGGGGTTTCCTGGAACGCCTGGAGACCCTGGAATGTCAGGAAAAGATGGAATGCCAGGTTCACCTGGACAGCCAGGTTAGTTTCCAGGCAATAATCTGAAGTCAAATTAACAGTATAGTTGCTGTTAAGTAACATGATTCAATAATGATATAATGAGGACATTATTTGATTACTGCGGCTTCACTGCAGGTGCAAAAGGAGACCCTGGAGTCCCTGGGGAGCCAGGACAAACTGGAGAACCTGGAGACCCAGGTTCGAGAGGAGACATGGGATACCCAGGTAAATATAGTGCTCTCCACTTCTGCATGTGTGTTGATTTTGCGTTTATGTTTTTGAAAAACGTGTCTGTTGGGTATAATTTCCTGTATTATACAGTATACCTGCATGTTGGTTGCATCACATGACTTCACAGTAAGATTTTTCAAATATTATTAATCAGTGAAGCAGTTTTGTTATATTTAATGATTTCTTTTTTTTAACCATGGTTGTTACAATAAGCTATAGTGTAAGTTTAATGTGAAAAATTCTGGTAATGTTGTTTATGTCGTTTGATGAACAATTTGTGTTCATCAGTGAACATTTTGCGGTTCTTTAGGTTCAGTGGGGCCAAAAGGTATTAAAGGTGTTGGTGGGTCAACGGGTCACCCTGGATTTAAGGGTTCTGATGGCTCCAAAGGAGATAAAGGAGAGCCTGGTGCAGCAGGGATAGGCATCCCTGGTCCCCCTGGAGAAAAGGTTTGTGTTGTTGTATTAGTATAAATATCATGACTAAAAATTTGCACATTAACAATACAGTATATGTCTTCCTTGGTCTCATCTTATACTTATGGCCACGTTCACACAGCAGCAGAATATGGTTGTCAGTCATGTATTTGAGTCCTTAATATGGTTATGTTCACACACTGTATGGTTATTTACATGCGTGACAACCGCATTCTGTAACCGAACTCATACCCGTAAATTTTCAGGACTCACAACCGCATTCTTCGGAAAACACGCTGTGTGAACGGAACAGGACTGGACAACTAGTTGTCTGTCACGTCATTCAGCGCGAGAGAGTCGCTCTGCTGCACAAATGTGTGTCTACCATGTGTTGCGTGTTTTCTTCATGTGTGGTTTCGGTAACTTACAGTGATGGTGAAATGAGCTCTCCTGTGTGTCATCTGAAAGTTTCATATCCAGTCAGTCAGTGCGACTCAGATGCTCTGTTCTCCACCCAAATATAAAAGCTGCTGTCAGTTAATGAAGACTTGATGGATGAACTTGCGGCTCGATTGGATTGTCGTGTCAGTTTTATGGATGTCACCATCTTTGATATTACTTTGGTCACTGTCGCTATGGTTACTGGTAAGGAATATGGTCTTGACTCCCGTTGCACGTTCATACAGACAGTATTCCATACGCAACTGTAAATTGCTGTGTGAACGGGACCTGTAAGTAAATGCAGTTGTCAATCCCAAAAACTGACAGTGTTAACATAGCCTATATCTCATACTTACAGGGAAATGTTGGTGCCCCTGGTTTCCCTGGTGATCCTGGACATAAGGGACAGAAGGGTACACTGGGCATCCCAGGAACTTCTGGAACTCAAGGACCTAAAGGAGACACAGGATTGATTGGTTACCCAGGCAAGATGATTACAATGTCTAATCCAAATTACATTGATATACACTTTATTACTAGCCAGTGCTATTTACACATTGGGAGAATAATATGATATTTTATTATAATACCAATCATATTATTTTCTGAGCAGGCAGTCCAGGGAAACCAGGTGAGAAAGGTGTCAGTGGGTTTCCAGGGTCTCCAGGAGAACCTGGGTTTCAAGGACGTCCAGGTAAGTCAAACTGAAATTCTCCTTAAGATTTGTTTAGGGCACCCATTTAATGTCCCCTGCTGAAAAATCCAGCATTGCTGGTCACCATAATAAGGTATGTTTTGCATGCTGGTTGCTGGTTTGCTGGTCCACAGCACGATAAGCAGGTGTGCTGGTGGACCAGCATGGTGTTTTGCATGCTAGGACTAGCTTGGGATGCTGGTGTGCTGGTGGACCAGCATTTGTTGTATTTTGGGTGCTGGTATGATCCCAGCAAGACCACAACAAAACTTGTGTATGTGTTACATATCATGTTTCTTAATGTGTGTTCGTTAGTTAAAGAACAGTTTTCCAAATTATTTTTAATAATTTATTTAATAAAGATAAACACATGTTGCTGGTTACATGTTTACACAGTAAAATCCCAAGTGTTAAACAAACACTCCTCAGTTTTCATATGGTCCTGATCTATAGAGAAAAAAAGAAGGATTGAGGCAGTGTTGTAGTTAGTGAAATAAAGTAGGTTCACTCTACAAGTCATGACTGAGCATTAGTGATGACACCTGCAGTTAACAAGCAGAATCACTGAGGATAAGAGGAACAGCAAGAGCAGAACAAAGTGAAGATGTGAGCAGAAACACAACAACTACAACTGACTTACAGCCACACAGACTTAGATGAAATCAAAATCTCACCAGAGGATGATTAACCCCAACTAACTCCAAAAACAGAATTACCATATTCACTTATTACAAACCAGTTTGGCTTTATTCCTTTCTTATGGTACATATAAAAAGGTTGCTGATGTCTGTTACCATTATGGTGATTCGTGTTTCCTTTTGTTGGACCCTTGGCCATTTTGCCCTTTTGACTGACAGCTGGATTTGGACATACAGTATGTGACTTCCCAAATAAGTATGAAAGTCTTTAAAAACAACCACTTTCAGAACTTCCATTATATTAAAAATTTCAGTTCTACTTTCAGCAGAGGGAGCAAAATAAATTATCATATAATCATATACAGTATAATTCATATAAATCATATACAACTATCATATTATCATATAATCAAAAAGAAGTGATCATATAATTCAATAAATCATATGTTTTAACCTTATGTTGTTTTCCTTTGCATCATTAATGTGGTAAATAGAGAAATATGCAAGCAAAAACAATGTTTGTCCCCAAAACATTGATTGCATACAGACAGCTGGCCTACTGACACTTAACCATGCAAGACAATGCTGGTGAACCAGCATCATCAGCTCCATTTTGCTTGAGAACAGCATGAATATGCTGGTCCACCAGCTAGACCAGCACTATACTAACATATACCAGCCTGGACCAGCACTATACCAACACTAACCAGCATAAACCAGCCTGGACCAGCACTAACCAACATAAACCAACTTGGAATCCATGTTGGTTTATGCTGGATTTTTCAGCAAGATCACTAGACACATTTGAAAAGTTTCTCTACATTAGAATCCTTCTGAGGAAAAACAAAACGTGTGCATGAAATTAATTTAAAGCAAGCTTCAAATGGGCCACATACATTTAGTGGTGAAAATAAGTAATTTTGTATAAGAATAAATCATTTTTGCATAGGTTTGGTTTCAGTTCTTCCTACATTTCATAAATTGTGAATACATTTATAATTACACAAATAACTGATTAATCATGATTTGTTTGTGAACATGTGTATGCCATCTAGTGGTGAAAATCCTAATGATTTTTTTTTTCTGATTAGGTGACCCTGGTCTACAGGGTCCACCAGGTCAGCCTGGGGAGAAAGGCGAACCAGGGGTAGATGGCATTCCTGGATTCGTAGGAGAGAGAGGAGAACCTGGTAAGATTATGTAGCTCTAAAAGTGAAAGGTAGCTCAAAAAGGGAAATGCTGTTAATTTAACATGCTTTAGAGTAATGCACATATCTTGGGCTATTAAAAGACTCTTTTAGGGACAGTGGCTATCTAATTCAGTAATACCTGTGTAGATAATTTGTTTTAATATGCACAGCGTGCGAACATGAATTGGTTCTTAACTTTGTTCTAATGTTCTAAATCAGAGAACCACGCGACTTTTGTTCCTCTTTTGAATGTAAAGGTTAGTAATTTGCTTAAAACACACCCAAACCAAATCCATAATAGGGCTTTCCGTGCAACCTATCAAAGCAAACGTATGACGGTCTCTAAGGACGTGCTCTTGCCTGAGAGTGTGTGCAGCAAGATCCTCTATCAATGCCAAGTGCGCCATCCTCAAAACTAGTGTAAACACCTTAGATTACAAGATTATAAGATTACAGATGATGGCCCTCTCATTTGTATAAAAGTTCATGTTTATATGTTTATAAGGCAAGAATAAGTCATTTTTTCATAGGTTTGGTTTCAGTTCTTCCTACATTTCATAAATTTTGAAAACATTTAAGTACACAAGTAACTGATGAATCATGCTTTCAAGTTGTGCCATTTTCATGCACAAATTTGTGCATGCGCACAGTGATCTAAGACAAACAATTATTTCTCTTCTTCAGGTATACCTGGTACAGGTTTGCCAGGAACCCATGGAGAACCTGGCAGCAAAGGTCAGAATCACATATCTCCAATAATTAGGTTGTGGAGCACTAGGAGGTCTACTTAAAATGAATACATTTTTAGTTAATTATTTTCAATGTATAATCTAAAGATATTTTAGTGAAAAGTAACTAAATTAAATTAATATTCTCCTCATCTCCACACAGGTGACCAAGGCAACCCTGGTCTTCCAGGCATTCCCGGGAGTCCAGGTATTCCTGGAACCAAAGGTGAGAAGGGTCTGACTGGATTCCCAGGGGACCAAGGGTGGCCTGGAGAGAGAGGACTTCCAGGAGCATCCATGGAGGGGCCTAAAGGGAACCGGGGAGCTCAGGGACAGCCAGGAGAAAAAGGTGAATCCTTAACACCTCACCATACAGGACGTTCTGCCACAGAATATTCTCTTATTAGTAGTCTATCAATTTAAAGGTGTCATTATGGTAATAAAACACAGTTGTCACTCCTGTTAACCAAAGAACTGTGTGTGAACTGTATTGAACTGTATTTAAGACTCCAAAACAGGACTGACAGATGTATTCTGCTGAATGTGGCCTGTGTCATCTTATACCCACATCACATTTTTACCACAGGTGCGACTGGTGAACCAGGCACATCTGGCATACCTGGCAGTGCTGGAGCTAAAGGAGAAAAGGGAGATGTGGGCTTCCCTGGCCCACAAGGCTCTCAAGGGTATACAGGAGACAAAGGTTTCACTGGTACTCCTGTGAGTTTGTTAAGGCTTCATCTTCACAAATAAATAGTGTGCCTTTAAAAATGATAGGGGATCCTTTAATACAGTTGTGCTCTGTAGGGTGAGCCTGGATTGCCTGGTTATAATGGACCAAAGGGTGAGATGGGACCACAGGGTGTTGCTGGTTTCCCTGGTAAGACTCAAAATCAAATTTAACTTGACAGAATATTGCAGTACATTTCTGTGTGCTTTTTTGAGCGTCATCCTTCATATTTATAAAAAACAATGCTCAATAGAGATGGTAGATTGAATGCCACTGTGTCATTCCAGGTACAAAGGGTGAGCAAGGAGTGATCGGTCCTAAGGGTGACGGAGGTGACAGAGGATTCCCAGGTCTTAAAGGTATGAACAAAAACTTGAACTCAGATTTCTATTGAATATTATTATTAGTGTCTATCCACATTTATTCAAATAAACATTTGAATTGTTATAGATAATATCACATTGGTAGCGTAATTTAAATTTATTGCTTTGTTTTACATTATTGTATACAACAACAACAACAATAATAATAATAATAATAATAATACAATAATTTAAAATATCAAATAATTTAATATTAATGTTGTATAATCTTGAAAAAAAATAATAACCATTATTATAAAATCATATTTATTAATATTCATATTCCATACCCTTTTACTTTTGAATTTGCATTTTTATGAATTGATTGTGAAATAAGTTGCTTAAAATATATATAGAAGAAGAATTACACATCAGCATCAAAATTATATATATATGTATACACACACACACACACACACACACATATACAGTATATATACATATATATATATATATATGTGAAGAGTTCAGATGCAAAAACTTTTAAGTGCCATTTGAAATTTTCTTCTAAAATTAGCATTTTTTTCAGGCTCTTATGTGTATGTTCAGTAATTTCACTTTAAAGGCAATGGATAGGTTATTTTCATTGTAATTTAAATAAAATAACTGAACATAAACATAGGAACCTGATAAAAATGCTCATTTTAGAAGAAAATTTCAAATGGCACTTTGAGGCTTTTGCATCTGAACACACAAAATATTTTGCATATACACACACAAAATATCAGAACACATTTTGTGTATCCACCAAACTGCTTCTTCAAATCCTTATTTGATCATTAGTATATGGTGAAACATCTTTACTATAATAATGGACAGTTTAGGTCTGAATGCTATACTCATTGTAAACATTGTACTACATTTCTGCTTTAAAATTTTTCATTGAAGGCAGAGAAGGCCCCCCTGGACCCCCTGGGCCACCCACATATATAAAGGGGGATCCTGGTCTTCCAGGACCTCAGGGTCCCACGGGTCTAGTTGGAATTCAAGGCTTCCCTGGTCCGAAAGGACAACAGGGTGAGTATTTGAAATATCTGAACTTACAAGTTTATGAAAATAGTCATTTGACATCTAACACACAACCTCCCTCCTAGGTGTGACGGGACTTCAGGGTATAAAAGGATCCGATGGAACACCTGGCTATAATGGACATCCTGGGGCCAAAGGAGAGCCTGGACAAACTGGACCCTCTGGTAGGCGCACGGACACATAAAATATTAAGAGCCATTACCAATCCCAGACAGCAGAAAAGTTCTGCAAATTTCAGCATAAGATTGCTTATGCTTGCCGATCCCTATTTTATTTCCTAAAATCTCTATTCTGTAGGCCCCAGAGGGTACCCTGGACCTCCAGGACCTAGTGGTTTCCCAGGTGGCATCGGCCCTCCTGGCCCTGCCTCAATGGACCACGGCTTCCTTGTAACCCGCCACAGTCAGAGTGTTGATGTTCCACAATGTCCAGAGGGAACGACGCTGATCTATGATGGATATTCGCTGCTTTATGTCCAGGGCAACGAGAGGTCACATGGACAAGACCTAGGTTAGCACGACAGTCACACAGATCACGTATTTATTCTGAAATATTAATCAACGTTACACAATCCCTGACGTTCTGCTCTTTTTACCCAATAGGTACAGCTGGTAGCTGCCTAAGGAAGTTCAGCCCAATGCCTTTCCTCTTCTGCAACATCAACAATGTATGTAACTTCGCTTCTCGTAATGACTATTCCTACTGGCTCACCTCTCCCGAGCCCATGCCCATGAGCATGGCCCCTGTTACCGGTGAGAGCATCAAACCCTTCATCAGCAGGTTTGTGATCTTTTATGAATCGTTTGATATTTCCATGAGTAAGAATTCCTCATCCTTCTCATGTGCATGCATGTTTTCCTGTGACAGATGTGCAGTTTGTGAGGCTCCTGCTATGGTGATAGCTATGCACAGTCAGACCATCCAGATCCCACCTTGCCCTCGTGGTTGGGATTCTCTCTGGATTGGATACTCTTTCGTCATGGTGAGGAGAATAAAGAAGCATTTTTAGGACTGCACAATATATCAAAATACAATTGGTATGGCAATACGTGTTAGTCAGCTCGCTAATGCATTCATTTTAGTTAGATAAATTATGAGCTGCATGCGTATAAATGAACGCAGTGCTGAGCTTAATTTTTAAACCGGCAGCACATATCTTTATTTGCCTGAAAACGGACAAAATAAGAGCTCTATGTTTTAATAAAAATCAAGAAATTATAATTTTACAGTTGTACTATAAAACATTTTTTATTTGATACATTTTACAGTACAATTGTGTTAGTGCAATATAATTATATTATCATTATATTATACTTATTCAACCCTAACTTTGTCTTTATTACTGTAAAATCAGTCTCAAACTAAAGTACAGGATGCTTAACCCTGTCAACCACTCTGTTAAACACTAAGGTCATTACTGTATCACCAAATAATCACTGACAAGAAGCCAAATCTGTTTGCTTCCATCATTTTCAATGAGGATTATATGAAAATGTGAACTTGTGACTAGTGTGTAAAGGTCTAACGCTGTCTCTCTGTGTAACAGCACACCAGTGCTGGTGCTGAGGGCTCCGGTCAGGCTCTGGCCTCTCCGGGTTCTTGTCTGGAAGAGTTCCGCTCGGCTCCCTTCATCGAGTGTCATGGTCGCGGCACCTGCAACTATTACGCGAACTCCTACAGCTTCTGGTTAGCCACCATAGAGATAAACTGCACTGTTTTTTTTTTTTGTGAATCAGAATGTGGCCTTTAGACTGAAAACTTCCATTTATGTATCTGTGTTTTGACATTTATGTGTGTTCATATGTGCTTGCCGCTGTGCCTGGTCCACCTTCCTTTTGGTGCAGAAATGTTGTCATTACTCTTGTTTAATGGCACAGTTTCAGTCTCTGTTTTCCCATGATGACATTTAACTTCATTTCCATTCTCACATAGACATATACAGTCCCTTCAGTATCTGTTTATAGCTCTAATAAATATAATCAGACATCAGATGTTGAGCAAGTGCACTAGTAAGTCAGTTGCCTTTACACTTATTTGGTCAGGAATTCAAGCTTATTACACCTTGTTTGTTGACTCCTCTTTTATCACTCTATTGACTTGAACTCATCAGCAAACTCACATGACTTGATTTCAACCACATCTATGACAAACTTCAAGAGGTTATCCAGAATTTATGGTCTGTGTCTGAAGTAAGCATTGTTAATTTGAACATTGCCTATGGATTCTGTTATATGTCCTGAGTTTCTTTTGTCTTAATGCCTCAGATACCAGACCAAAGAACCTGCACATGCCCCCCTTACACAGTGGATTTGTTGCTCGTTGTTTTATTTTATTTCATTTTTTTCATTTCATTTTACACTGATAATACTTGACTATGCAATCTACACTACTTGCTACAAAACCTTCCCCATAGTTGACCTTTTAGTTTCAAATTGTTCTATTGCTTTATCCAAGTAAATAGCTAGTTGTGTTTAAATTTGAAAGTGCCTTACATGAATTCAGTTACGGATGTGAGCCCAAATATCCATACTTTAATGTCACTGATCTCGCACACATGCTGTATCTCTGTGCATTGATGTGCCCATGAAGTATTAACGGCTCTTGTTTTGGAATATGTTGAATAATACAGACATTGATTGAAATTTGTGAAAATATATATATATATTTTTTTTTTCAGTGTCAAATGATTTCAGTGATGTCCCCACCCCATACTGTCATACAATATCTGCCATCATTTACTCACCCTCAGCATATTCCAAACATCATTATTTTGTATGACAGTGTTGTTTGGACCTCACTGTTCTTTTTTGTTTCACAAAAAAAAAAAAAGAAAAAAAAAGAAAGTCTAACAGGGTTGGAACAAAATGAGTATTTTGTAGTAGTAGCATAGATTTTTTGGATGTACTATCCCTTTATGTTATTGATACGTAATTGTTATTTTAGTATTTCTATATACTATTGTAGTATTTATTAATATTTTGAATTAGCTTTTATTTTTCACATTTTTTACATTTTTTAATTTAGTGATTTTGTCATGTGCTTTTGTCATTTTTTATTTTATTTTTTATTTAGTTTACTTCAATTTTAGTTTTTGTAATTTTAGTACTTTAACTTTAAGTGTTTCATTTAATATTTATATTTTCCTTCATTTCAGCCTTATTCCAATTAGCATACCTGTCAGCCTATTTATTTAGTTAGTTAGTTAGTGTCAGTACCGATTTTGACTGTTGTCTGTTGACTAGTGTCTGCCATCAGGGGACCCTCAGGGAGCTGCAAGCTTGATGGAAAACAAACAAACAAATACATGTTTTAGAGTTGTCAAAATTAAAGTGTTTACCTGAGATATTAAATATATTAAATGCAATCATTTCAATAGACTTAGTTGGGAAGATATTTAAAAAGGGAACATATTTTATTTGGGAAGGTATTTAATTTGACAATTGCTATACTAATAAAAAAGATTACTTTTCAGGCTTATAAATCAAATATGGCAGTCTTTTAATATGGGTTTTCTTATGACTACAGCTAATTACAAACTGTAATGTTCATACTTGTCCTTACTTACATTGGCCTGGAGAGGGCGATCTAAGTACACTCAGTTTCTCACAGTGCATATCATATTACAAAACAAGGCTATAAATTATTTATTCTGAAAACCTTTCTTAATATTTACATTGCTTTACAGCTTCCAAATGAATTTTGATCCAGTTTAGGGGGTTCAGATTAAACTCGATAACACAACTGTCATCCTCTATGTACTCACAACAAGTCATGTCAATGGTAAAAGTCAGTATGAGTCACAAAACACAGGTGTATCCCTCATGCAGAACGTTTCACCCTGTATGACAATAAGTGTGCGACTAAAACTGGATTTCCAATAATATATTTCCAGCATACTCTGAGAAACTACCTTGCCAACTTCACATTTTCATTAATAGGAAATTTGTGCCCTTCCTTAATTCTGCTAAGGAAAAAAAACTTTTTCAACAAAGGCCTCCAGTCTGACACTGTCATGAAAGCTCATTTTTTCATAGGTTTCCTTAGTTTTCCTAGAAATGTTTAAGGATAATATCTAAGTTCCCACTGGCCTTCAAACATGTTTGCTCGCTCATAATTATTGACTCAGATTTTAAAACCCTCCCTCTGGTCTGAATGGATGACTGCATTAGGGGACAGGTCTGAAGTGTGCTACTTTTTATTTTTAAGCAAACTTGCTCCACTGTGAGCTCGTCGTCAGTTTTGTGGGGTTATCAGCATACTGATATGTGTAAAGTGGTGTGTGAGAGCACTTAGGCTCTGGGCTGTGCACTCAGACCAATGAGTACGAGAAGAGATAACCTTTCTCTTTCATCTCTCTGTTTTTATAGGAATCTTATTCTCTTTCTCTCCCTCTGTTTGCCTTTTGGACAAACATAGCCTTATGACGTGTATGAATGGATGACCTTTGACCTTTGAGTGAAGTAAACTAGTTAGAAGAGTTTCAGGATACCTCTTGCAACATCTGTGGAGACTTTCATCAACTTTAGACATTATGTACTTACTGGAATATATATATATATATATAATGTCAGATGATTTGTGCTTATCTTATTTTGGCTATATGTTTAAGTTCTTGTCCCACTTCAAAATGACCTTGAGCACACAGTGATCTCAGTGTGGGTGTTTATGGGGTGAAAGGAGCAGCTGAGTAGAGTTGTTAATCAGTGAAAGGGAACACGCTGCAAAAGAGGATGGCAGTAAATTGAGGTGAGGGGTCTGTGCTGTCACCTCTAGGAATGGAGACAGACATGCCATCGATCTGTTTGGATCAGTTTTTCAAGGAGACTGTACTGAGCAGGCAAATACATTTAGAACCAAACTGTGGATTCATACTCTTATTATAAAGCTTGTGAGAAAGAGAAAGAAAGGCAAAGCAAAGAACAAATGTTTGTGACTGGCCAATGAGCTGAATGAATGTGGTCACATGACCAAGAAAGGGAAGCATTGGTAAATATTCAGTTCAAGGGTCATTTTGGGAAACAGTTAATATGTTGGATAAAATATTCACAACTTTTAATCATTGCAAATTATTGACTATGTTTTATGTCATATTTGACATGAAGGGAACTGGCCATTCTGTCCTTTATCTAAACAAAATGTTTCAAGCACAATGCATTTTTTTTAGAATATTGTTTAATATATTGTTTAATTGCTAATCAAGGTATTGTTTGTTGTGTTCTCAGTATTATTTTTCACAGGAATTAGTCCTGTGCCAAATTATACAATTAATGTCCTCTCTTTATCTTTAGTAATATTGCTTTAAGATATTTGCTCAATGACATCACCTTACTGGAAGTTACATTATTTTGGAGGGAAAAAAATAGCACATACATAAAAAAAAAGTCAGATGTGGATTTAATCAATTTTGTGGACCCCAACCACCCCAACCTTATTAATAGTTAGTAAGGTAGTTGTTAAATTCAGGTATTGGGTAGGATTAGGGATGTAGAATAAGGCATTAATATGTGCTTAATTAGTACTAATAAATGGCTAATATTTTAGTATTATGCATGCTAATAAGAAACTAGTTAAGAGACCCTAAATACTTCCTTAAAGGGATAGTTTACCCAAAAATAAAAATGTACAATAATGTTTTTACTCTGTGGAACACAAAATATGATATTGTTGACTTTTATTGTATGGAAATATAATTTATAAATTATCAATATCTTAAAATAAAATATCTTTGTTTGTGTTCCACAAAAGAAAGTCAGCTTTAGTAAGCAATTGATAACGGAATTTTCCATTTTGGGAGAACTGTTTCTTTAAATTATAACATAAACATATTGATTGTTAGAAGTTATGGAACAAGGCACAAATTAACTGAAATCCCCTCCTGTGAAACCTTAGTTGTCAGCGGTTGTGTTTATTTTGTAGTAGCCTATTTAGAAATGTGCTGTGCATAAAATCCTATTTGAACTGTAAAGCTACAACTTGTCTCTTTGTTGTAATGACTGTTATGTATAATTATCTGTTCCCCTTAAGGAACAAGACGCTGTGTCGAGATCGCTTTGGGAACGCCCCTGCGTGACCGCGTTCTGAAGCACGTGTCAAATCCGTCCAATGGAGTAGCGAGACGTCACGAGTGGGGTGACGTAAGCACCAGAAAGTATAAAAGCGCATCCGGCAGAGCGCAAACCAGCTTCTGCTCTTCAATAGCGCTCTGTGTATGTGTCTGTCTATTTACTGTTGTCCGTCCGCACAAGCATATATATAAACAATCATGAAAAAGTCTATGGCGAGCGAACGGCATTACAAACGCTGTGTTCCTCCCTGCCCACGATATCTGGTGGCGGGGGATACACACGATTTGGGTGTCATTTGTTTGGGAGCGGAGCATGCACGGTCAGCTCTTGAGGGGGCTGATCGGCCGTTCAATGGCAGCAATGGTGGCCACGGAGCGGCATCTGTGATTCAATCTGTCCGATATGCAAGATAAGGACAGATTCTTCCTTCTAGACGCCCAGCTTTCGCCCTCTGGCCTTTTCGGCGACGCAGTCAACACTGTCATCGAGAGGTTTCAGGAGGCGAAAAAGCAAGCGGCGGCGTTTCAACGATTCCTCCCTTGTCGCCCCCAGGCCCATGGGGCTGCTGAGCGGGAGCAGCCCCAGCCGTCAAGCTCCTCATACCGCCAGTCACAAAGACAGAGCGTTGCAACCCGCACCCCTCCGCAAAAAGAACGGGGGTCGGGCCGACGCTCTCAGTCGGGGTCTTCTAGACCGAAGACGGATCTGCGGACCGTTATTTTGTTGAAGAGGACCTCGACTAAACGGTCCGGACGCCAACATCGTCAGGCCTCTGAGGGCAGCCTCACCTGGGGAGGAAAGGATAACACCTCAGTATACGGTGCCCAATCCTCCTCAGTGCCCTCACGGAGGTTCATTGATACCCCTGTTCTCACAGCCATGAGGAGAGTAAGAGAAGGCCAGTTACTCACTGTCAAACAGTTTCAGAGGCTGTTGGGCCTGATGAAAGCGGCGTCCAACGTGATACCTTTTGGCCTGCTGTACATGAGACCCTTGCAGTGGTGGCTCAGAACCAAAGGATTTTCCCCGAGGGGGAATCCGCTTCGCATGATCAAGGTCACGCGGCGATGCTTACGTGCCTTGGACATGTGGAGGAAACGTTGGTTCTGGATGCCTCTCTCACGGGCTGGGGAGCGGTCATGAGTGGCCGCTCTGCCCAGGGTCTGTGGGAAGGCCATCATCTTTTTTGGCACATCAACTGCCTGGAGATGCTGGATGCTGGCCGAGCCCTGACACACTTCCTTCCAGACCTAAGGGGGCATCATGTGCTTGTCCGCACAGACAACAGACAACTGGTCTCCTACATAAATCGGCAGGGGGGTCTGCGCTCGCGCCCCCTTTACAGGCTGGCACACCAGATCCTCCTGTGGGCTCAGGAAAAGTTCCTCTCATTAAGAGCAGTCTACATCCCTGGGCATCTCATTTAGGGAGCAGACATCCTGTCGAGACAGGGGCTGAGGCCCGGGGAGTGGAGACTCCACCCAGAAGTGGTGGACTCCACCCCGAGGTCATTTGGAGGGAATTTGGCCAGGCGGAAGTGGATCTATTTGCGTCGCAGGAAACGACACAAACGACACTCTGGTTCTCCCTCACGCATCCAGCTCCACTGGGGCTGGATGCCACGGGGCAGACGTGGCCGAGGCTTCTTCTGTACGCTTTTCCCCCAATCGCTCTGCTCCCGGGAGTTCTGGAG
>NW_015540887.1:326557-328478 GCF_001515605.1 Sinocyclocheilus anshuiensis
AGCACTGGATGCTTACGCACACAGAGCTGCCCCGTGGTGTAAGGCAGATCAGCTGTTTGTTTGCTTTGGTCCGCCAAAGAAAGGATCTCCGGTGACCAAGCAGACTTTGAGTAGGTGGGTGGTCGAGGCCATCTCTCTAGCCTACGAGTCCTCTGGCCTCCCGTCACCTATGGGGGTCAGAGCGCATTTGACCAGGAGTATGGCGGCCTCCAAGGCTTTCAACTTGGGTGTGGCCTTGCAGGACATTTGTGCTGCGGCGGGCTGGTCCTCTCCGCACACTTTTGTCCGTTTTTACAACCTAGACCTGGCATCTACCCCAGGTTCCCAAGTTCTCTCTTCGTGATGTGCTCGCAAGATACACACACAGGCAGGTACTTGGTAGTATGGCGCAGTGGGTATTCTTGTTCCCAAAGCGATCTCGACGCAGCTCGAGTTCCTGAAGGGGAATGTCTCTAGGTTACGTATGTAACCATGGTTCCCCGAGGGAACGAGACGCTGCGTCTCTTTGCCATACTCCCTGCATCCCTCCAGGCGCTACTTCATCGAAGCTGGTTTGCGCTCTGCCGGATGCGCTTTTATACTTTCTGGTGCTTACGTCACCTCGCTCGTGACGTCTCGCTACTCCATTGGATGGATTTGACACGTGCTTCAGAACGCGGTCACGCAGGGGCGTTCCCAAAGCGATCTCGACCCAGCGTCTCGTTCCCTTGGGGAACCATGGTTACATACGTAAGCTAGAGACGTTTTTCACTAGGACAGTTCTGTTCAGATTATTGCATGCTGTGAATAAATCATATTCTAACCTTGGTTAAGGCTGTATTTGTTCTGGTAGCACTGCTGTGCATTTGATAAGTTTGGGGCACTTCTGTAGTCTTACGTTAAAGCATGTCTATCTGATATGATTTTTCTGTGCCCTGAATGTGCCCATTCTATGGATTCGCAGCATGTTCCTCCTCCCCCTGCCTATCTTTTGCCAAGAGCGCACAAAGGGCATGTCTCAACACTCCACACTCTTCTCCTTTTTTCCTAAGGTTACTCCATTCTTCCAAACAAAGAGCTGTTTCTGCTGCCCTATGCTCATGGAGCTGTGAGTCATGAGGGAAGTCTGAGGTAAGTCTTGGTCTGCTGTAGCCTGAGGCTTGTTGGCATTGCCAACTCCCACTGCTCTATCACCCGAGTTCACCTGCGACTGCTGTGGGCATGGACAGCAACATACATCAGCGCCAACCATCTATATGTCAAACGAGTACCATCTGATTTGTTCCATTGCTTTTCCATCCCCTCAGTTATTTAGACATTCTCATAATTTGGGTTTATGCCATACTATTGTTGGAGGTTATTCTCATATGAGTGTATTTTCTACTATCACGACCATGCCAAAATGTACAAACCATTTGTGGGTTGATTCCCTCAAAAACGGTGGCTCTGTGGCACAATCAAAGCTCTTTAAAGTGTTACGACCCATGGCTCAAGGGAAGCAACAAACAGAGGAGACACACAAAACCAAATTGTTGACTCAAAATATAATTTATTAAAAAATTAGAGTCACATGAAAAAAGTAAAGAAAACCACCATGTATTGGAAAAACATCAGTAATGTCAGTGTGTAATGGGAAATGCATGGATGTAAGGAGATGTAGTGTACTGCGGTGTTGAAGTGCGAGGGCAAAAGCAAACCAAACAAGCCACAAAACTGAAGCCCCACTCTGGCTGAAGCAGAGGCCTCTTTTAAAGGTGTCATATGATGTTGCTAAAAAGAACATTATTTTGTGTATTTGGTGTAATGAAATGTGTTTATGCGGTTTAAGGTTAAAAAAAAACACATTATTTTCCACATAATGTACATTATTGTTGCTCCTCTATGCCCCGCCTTTCTGAAACGCGTCGATTTTTACAAAGCTCATCGTTCTGAAAAGCGAGGT
>NW_015540887.1:330475-338207 GCF_001515605.1 Sinocyclocheilus anshuiensis
GAGAATAAAAGTTACGCCTTCTTTCTTTGCGTGAACATTTGGGGCGGCGTTATGCAAATCTTCCCACATCGTGACGTAGACATGTGGGGGTGTGTTAAAATGAGCCGGTTTAGGTCGGCGTGGTTGACTCTTTAACTTTTATAAAGAATATCTCTTTGGATTTGAGATTTTAGTCTTTGCAACTTTACAGATCTTCTTTATGCACCAAGAGCTTGTAAAAAATTGAAATCGCATCATATGACCCCTTTAAATCGAGCGGCTGCCAATCAAGGTAGTGTGTTGGCTCAACAGCGATTCCACGAACAAACGACAGGGGTCGTCACACCCCTCCCCATAAGACAGGGACTCCCATAAAGATCCCTGTAACGAAATATCAAAACAAATCAGTCAAATAGCATACCAGAATCAGAACCAAAGACAGCTCCTAAAAAAAAAACACTGAAAGAAGAAAACATCCAAATTAGCCCAAAACCATAGCAACATTATGCATCCGGAGCGTGAGACAGCACATCGGCTACCACGTTTTCCGAACCTTGGACGTGTCGAATATCCAGGCAGAACGACTGCAAAAACAGAGAACAGAGTACATCGAATCAGCCTCTGATTCGGACACTGTAAGGAATTCAGAAATGTCAGTGGATTATGATCCGTGTATATCACAATAGGGCACTTGAATTTAAATAAACGGCAAAATACTGTAGTGCCAAAATAAGCGCCAACACTTCCTTTTCAACCACAGAATAGTGAAGCTGATATGAGGTAAACTTTCTTGAAAAAAGCTAACTTGATGATCTACTCCATCATCATCACGCTGCTGAAGGACGGCTCCTGCTCCCACGTTACTGGCATCAACGTGCAGCGTAAAAGACTTATCAAAGGACGGAGCCCGAAGCACAGGCTCCGAATACAGCAGAGACTTAACATTTTTGAAAGCAATCTCACAGCTAGGAGACCAAATAAACTTTACCTTGCCCTTCAACAAGTCTGTAAGTGGTGTGACTACAGTTGAACAATTACAACAAAAAGATCGGTAGTACCCTACCAGTCCTAAAAACCTCATAAGTTCTTTCTTGGTTGTCGGAGAAGGAAAGTTCTGGATGGCTTGGACCTTTGCATGTACTGGACGCACTTCCCCATTTCCCACTACTTTCCCAAGATATGTCACAGACGTCTTGGCAAACTCATATTTTCTTAACATGTGAACCCTGTGTAAGACGTTTAGATTTATTTTTAAGAACAAAACAGTCTGCTTTCCAATGTCCTTTCTCATGACAATAATTGCATATTTTATTTGGGTCAAACTTCCCTGTGAAAACACGACTGCCTTTAGGCGAAGACTTCACAGGCACAGCAACCTGCGTCTCACGAGTACGCCAATCAGCAAAAACAGTTTTGTGTGTCAATACAAAATTGTCAGCATTTTAACGTTATGCTCACCGATGTATGTAGCGACACGACCTGGGACTGAATTTTTAAATTGCTCTAAAACCATTAAGTGACTTAAATCATCCAGTGTTTTTACATCTACTGCTGTGCATCAACGATTAAAGTGTTTTCTCAGGTCACGCACAAATTCTAAGCGAGTCTGCATCTCTTCTTTCTTCTGTAATCGAAAACACTGTCTATGCGCTTCAGGTACACACTCATATACTTTCAAAACTGCAGCCTTAACTATGTCGTAATCTTTATAATCATCAAGTGACAAAGAAGAAAAAACAACTTGTGCTTTTCCAATTAAAACACACTGTAACAGCGCAACGCGATTCTCATCTGACCAGTTTCTTAATTCTGCCACACATTCAAAAAGAGTCAGGGTCTTCTTCATTAAATTTCGGAACGAGTTTTAAACTTGAAACAAGTGAAAAAGACATACCTTGTTCTTCCGTGCAGTTAGAAAATTTACTCTCACTCATCAAGTTCAATTTGAGAACTTTTACTTCCAACTTTGCTTTTTCCAACTCGATCTTACCCTGTTCAGAACGGTGTTTCAATTCCTCATGCTCCATCTGTAAAAATAGTAGTTATTTTTGTTGTTCAAATGACATTAGTTTGCAATGAAGACGCAACCGGTACAGACTCTTCAATTTTTTAAATATTTTTTCCAATCAAATTTGTTCTTAAAATTACTTTAATATTTTCTTTGAGCCTCTTATCGGAAATTAAAATTTCAAATCGATCCGCAATTTTTAATAATTGTTCTTTTGTATATTTTTCCAAAAAATTACAATAGGGCGAATTAACAAAGGAATCAATATCAGCCATGAAAAACAATTGCCAGAAATCAATTATAAAGTGCAATTAAATAACGAGAGTTTTCCCTCTACCTATATTTTAAACAACTACCTACCTCAACCTTAGTCTTCATGCGATTACTTGTGGGGGGTACTTACGTACTGTAGCCCGCTGGGTGAAAAACGCAACTGGTAAAACCAGCGACGCCTTACGCCCCATTCACACAGGGCGTCAGCGTCAACGCCTCTCATTTACTTTGAATAGAGTGACGTCAAGCGTTGGCGAAATGAATTGTGGGTCCGTCACGTCGCGTTGGGTCCATTGCTCGCGGCAGAAGTTGACGCCAACGCAGGCGTCAGCCAATCAGATCGCCTTATGCAAATACCCTAGCGCAGACGCTAGCCAATCGCATTCATGCAACACCAGAAGACTAATGTGATTGGCTGTTGTCACTATGATGGTCATCAGCACCAAGCTTCAGAAACGCCCTCCGTCAAGCATTAACGCTGACGCCCGTGTGAATGGGGCGTTACACACCACGGATGTGCTCCCAAGATAAATACTACTACCCACGTTCACCGCAACACTACAGAAAAACAACAAACTCGACACGTCTCAAAAGAAACATGCCGCTATGCCTAACAGGGAAAATCCCGTTCAAACAACATTGCACAACATAATTACTTACCACCTGGCGACTTCACATGGCGACTAATTTACTCCGGCACAAACCAACTCACGCGTGTCTCAAAATTATCAAACAATATTCAAAATCAAACGCATTTAACAAAATAAATTAAACAAACAAGGACAAGCCCCCAATTTGTTACGACCCATGGCTCAAGGGAAGCAACAAACAGAGGACACACGTGAAACCAAATTGTTGACTCAAAATATAATTTATTCAAAAATTAGAGTCACATGAAAAAAGTAAAGACAACCATAAAGAAAACAACCATGTATTGGAAAAACATCAGTAATGCCAGTTTGTAATGCGGAATGCATGGATGTAGGGAGATATAGTGTACTGCGGTGTTGACGTGCGAGGGCAAAAGCAAACCAAGCAAGCCACAAAACCAAATGTCCAAAACGAAGCCCCCTCTTGCTCAAGCGGAGGCCTCTTTTAAATGGAGCGTCTGATAGAGAACAGGTGTTTCAAACAGCTGCCAATCAAGGTAGTTTGTGGGCTCAACAGCGATTCCACGAACAAATGACAGGGTGTCGTCACAAAAGCAATAGAGTGCAGTTTTTGGAAGTAAAAAGCCATTCATTTTCTCCATTGGGGAAGTGATTTTTAGTGTAAACCTTTAATGACCGACCTAGCCAGTTTTGAGCATTTTGATTTGGAACCACCCTCCGATATGGTGGCCATGATTGTTATAACTCTGAAGTGCCCTTTGTAGGCGGATTTATCCTGTTTGGATGTGTAAATGTAAAATATTGTCATGCTGTAATGTTTCTATACACATATTCAGCTTATTTAAATCAATACTTATATTGTGTATATATTAAAGGAGACCTATTATGCCCCTTTTACAATGTAATATAAGTCCCAGGTGTCCCCAGAATGTGTCTGTGAAGTTTCAGCTCAAAATACCCAACAGCTCATGTATTATATCATTTTGAAAATGCATATTTTGAGTGGAAGCAGAAACATGCTGTTTTTGTGCATGTCTCGTTAAATGCAAATGAGCTGCTGCTCCCCGCCCCCTTTTCCAGAATATGGCTGTGCCTTTACAGCTCGTACCTCAGACACTCTGCTAAACTCATCTGTTTGGTTTTGACTATCATGTCTATCATGCATTTTAAAACATATTCGTTGAAACTTCTGATATACGGTTTTCTGAGCGCACACATCTGAAGCACGCACAAAGAAAGCGGCTGTCACACATCATGTGAGTACTAAACTAAGTTATCTTTCATGTCTTATTGCGATTTGGTATAAGGCTTACCAAAACAAAAAATACTGGGTTGTTCTTTTTCACGTTTTCTGGGATGGTAGTTGCACCGGGGACCCGTTGGGTAAGGGGACATTTTGGGTTAGTTCACCCAAAAATGAAAATTAGCCCATAAATTACTCACCCTCAAGTCATCCTAGGTGTTGAAAAAAAGTGTCTCACACGGCTCCGGGGGGTGAACAAAGGTCTTCTGTAGCGAATCGATGCATTTTTGTAAGAAAAATATCCATATTCAAAACGTAATTTGTACACTGGAAGCAGTTCTGGGCAGATGACATATGGAGGTCGGCTTTGCGCATGCGCCGCTCAGAAGTGATATCCGCCCGGAACTGCTTCCAGTGTACAACAGTGAGCTCAAGCTGCATTAAAGTGATTATTATGTTCTGAATATGGATATTTTTCTTACAAAAACGCATCGATTCGCTACAGAAGGCTTTTGTTCACCCCCCGGAGCCGTATGAGACACTTTTTTTTTTATGGATGGGCACATTTTAATTAAGTGCTTTTGGACTGATGCATGCAACACCCGCTGAGTGCCATGAAACAGCTTGAAAGATCAAAGACACTTTTTAATATAACTCCGACTGGATTCGTCTGAAAGAAGAAAGTCATATACACCAAGGATGGCTTGAGGGTGAGTAATTTATGGGCTAATTTTCATTTTTGGGTGAACTAACCCTTTAAACATGGAATAAGTCAAATTTTCATGAGATGTCACCTTTAATATATTTATCTCCTATCATTTTTATGTCGTTTGCCAGACAAACACACCTATTATTTTTGCAATTTTGTTTGGTGATGCTAGTCGTGTCGTGCACACTTCATTTTTAGCACTGCTGTCATTATACAGTGCTTGTCTGACAGTAGCATGGCAGTTGCAATGGAATTAAATGTTTAGCTATAAAGTAGGTAGTATTTAAGTTGTGTAATTTGAGTGAAAAGGTCCAGACAGGGTCCAAAACTAACGTTCACTGGCTGCCAAATGTGAGGAAAAACTGGCTTTGGTGCGTAAACCTCTTACTCGCTAGTTGGCAGGTAATTTTATTAGGAACTGTAATGTAATACATGGTTTGGAATTGGATAGTAAGAATTAACCTCACTGATGTAAAATATGTGTATTTACTTATATGGATAATTCTCTGCTGGCAAGGTGGGCTTTTAATAAAATCTGTCTGAAATTGATTCTAAATGTTAAGAGGAAAACGAAAAAGACTGGACATTTCATTTTGCTACGATGCACCCACAATGCACTGGGCGCACGTTTTGCATCATCCGGCAGACTTTTGCTGGCAAATAAACATGGATATTCAGAACTCTGATAATATTTATCACAATTTCCACAAAATATATTGAGCAGCACAACAGTTTTTTCAATATTGTTACATTACGAAAGAATAAAATATAATAAAAACATGTTTCTTGAGCACCACATTAGCATATTATAATGAATTCTGAAGGCCCATGTGACTTTGAAGTTGACTGGACCCTGTGCATCTGTCTGTATATGCATGACTTCACTAATTTAAGCTCTGTAGGGGCGGGTGGACACAAGGTCAGTTTATACTGACTGAACATGTCCTTCTATAACCCTCTGACCACATGGCCCCTAGCATGTGCTAGCCACAACTGCAAATCACAGTTATACAGCAAGATACAATACATTCACTGAATGTGTGTGCACTGAATCTGTAAAGCAGGACATCCTGCAGGACATTCAACATTGTTGTGCACATGGAAGTGTCATAGCAGTTTTCTGTCAACCTGCTCTCATAACACTACAGCATGCTCTCATTTTATAGCTGTGGATTTCTGTGGCTAGTGTGCAGAATAGGTCTGTAAATGGTTTTAAAGGCTGCCTTTCATTTAGCATCCAGACATTAGTGTCGCACAGCCTCTGGTTCATTGTTGACGGGTAGTGATTCTATAACCGCATGTGTGAAATGTGGAATGGCTGGATAACTTGGTTGTGTTGAATTATTAATTGGGTGTAGCATAAGCCATATGCAATGCTGCCAATAAAGCATCTACAACATCTCTTTCTCCTCATCTTCCCGTCTGTTAATTCTATGACACGTTCTCTCAGAACAACTGAATACTCAAGTGTTTTTCTTCTTTCTTTTGTTCTTTAACTTATTGTTATGGACTTTCATCTTCATGGTGTGTAAGTCACAGAAATAGAGTATCCCTGCAAGCTCTCTCTGTCTCATATTAGAGTAGTGCCAGGTTCAGTCAAGGTATTTGAGCTCGGCATGAGCACGCTGTTCCAGGACTGGATGATTGCTCCCATAGCTATTGGAACACTCTACGTGTATGTGCCAAACAGCTCTCAGTCTGCCAAATAACTCTGCTGTTGGCAATACCCAGAGAGAAACCTTCCCCCAGCACACATGCTGAAAAGACCAACAGGCTGGTTTATGCTGGTTAAAGCAGGTTTGGCACTGGTCTAGCTGGTGGACCGGGATACTGTAGTGTTCATCTACAAAACGACAAACCAGCATTGTTTTCTGATGAAGCTGGTCGACCAAGTTCGTCAAAGATGTATGGCAAGGGGCCTTACAGATCAATGATCCAACATTTTGTTGGGGTAGTTTTCGCGATTTTATGTTGTTATTTTGAATAATTTATTTAATTTATGCAGTGATTTTATATTTTGTATATAAAGTCAAAATGCAATACCTGGCAAATGGAGAGTAAATGACATATACGACGTTTAAAAGCTTGGGGTCAGTAAGATATAAATAATGAATGTTTCTTGAGAAGTAAATTAGAATGATATCTAAAGGATCATGTGACACTGAAGACTGGAGTAATGGTTCTGAAAATATGCATAGGACTATTGTTCTTATAATAACTGGTCAAAAACGTTTTATTTACTGTCAATTTTGGAGCTTATGCAGGACTTTTTATAGTACTGTAACCCACTCGTTGCTTTGTCAACACTTGACTCAACACATCTTATGGAAAAAGTGATTCACACAACCAGAGGACAGACATGATACTGCTGTTAAAAGTCTCCTACAATCCTTAAAGGGAAAGTTCACCCAAAAATGAAAATTGTTATTAATTCCCCACCCTCATGTTGTTCTTAACCCGCAAGACCTTCGTTCATCTTCATAACCCAAATTAAGATATTTTTTATGAAATCCGAGAGCTTTCTGACCCTCCATAGACAGCAACGCAACTGAGTCGTTCAAGACCCAGAAAGGTAGTAAAGACATTCTTAAAATAGTCCTTGTGACATCAGTGGTTTAACCTTAATGTTATAAAGCTACGAGAATACTTTTTGTGCACAAAGAAAACAAAAATAACAAATTTATTTGACAATTTCTTCTCTTCCGTGTAAGTCAACATGAGTTCACAAGAGTAACATGACGTATGCGTGTGGTGCTGCACAAAAGAGTATTCTCGTAGCTTCATAATGTCCTTACTACCTTTCTGGGCCTTGAACATGTCAGTTGTGTTGCTGTCTATGCAGGGTCAGAAAGCTCTCGGATTTCATAAAAAATATCTTAAAGGGGTCATATGATGCTGCTAAAAAGAAC
>NW_015540887.1:338430-351556 GCF_001515605.1 Sinocyclocheilus anshuiensis
AACATTTGGGCGGCGTTATGCAAATCTTCCCACATAGTGAGGTAGATATGTGGGGGCGTGTTAAAACGAGTCATTTTAGGTAGGTGTGGCTGACTCTGAACTTTTATAAAGAATATCTCTTTGGATTTGAGACTTTAGTCTTTGCAACTTTACAGATCTTCTTTATGCACCAAGAGCTTGTAACACTCCAAAGAGAAAGGAAAAATTGAAATCGCGTCATATGACCCCTTTAATTTGTGTTCTGAAGATGAACGAAGGTCTTATGGGTTTGGAACAACATGAGGGTGAGTAATTAGTGACAGAATTTTCATTTTTGGGTGAAGTGACCCTTTAAGTCAAACATAGTTTAATAACACCATTTTGTAAAGCTTTGGTGCTAGTCTAGCTGCCATTCTTTTCACCAGTAAAATTTAGTTGTTGATTTGCCAAGGAATCTCTACTGATTTAGTAAGAAGCCTTTTAAGGGCACCTTAAATCAGCATCCAAAGTTAGTGAATACTGGTCTCAGGTAGGAAGTTAGATCGCAATATCATTGATTGATTGATTTTGATGCTTTGGATAAAATGGTTTATGCCCAGTGTTGTGCTTGTTGTAACCATTACAAGAAGTTAGTCACTGTTTTTGAGTATGATCTACTACATTTGAACCCATGTTGAATTCATTTTGAATCCAAAGTAAGACAATACTTCACATTCTGTACAAAACCTGCATCCAGAAAGCAACCCACTGAGTGTTATATATCACACTAAATGTTTGTGTATGCAGCACAATTTGATTTGGCTTGGTAGTGAAGTCAGTGACAGATTGGACAGGTTGAAAAGATCTCTAACCCTTTTCAGCCTAGTAAAGACATCAGCCAATGGGTTCACGGCCTTTACAGCTGAACCCACAGCACATACAAACAAACTGAACTTTCTCTTGCTGCACACACACTATTAAAGATCATCTCCCGCTGTGTGAACTGAAAAGTGTGTACTTAGTAATTGTGTATTGTGCAGTATGCATTAGTATCCGTTGAATTAATTAAAATGATTAAATATTCATGAGTCCCATGTAGAGAGGTTTTTGTCTCAGAAAGACTCACAAATCATTGGTAATTACTGTGTGTACTTGTGTAAAGCTACAGTGCCAAGATGGATGAGGTTGTTTTCTCATTCATTGTGTGTGCTCTTATATCTATGTAGAAATCCCAGCAGACCTGAAGTGAACGCAGTGTGACAGATTGGAGAGGCTGTGACCTTTGATCAGTCCAAATCAAACGAAAGGCTCTTCCTCCAGGTCAGCACCTAACCACTTGAGCTTTTCTGTTCAGGGATTACCCTCTCATACATAAGCAAACACACACACACACACACACACACACACTTCCACGAATCTGCTGGTGAGCAATGAAAGTTTAGGACACGTGGGGATGAAATTACAGGCTGATCTGATAGAAATGTCACTGGGTTCAACGCTGCATATAGCACTTCAACTTCTTAGTTGCACCTCACAGCTGGGACGCTGGGAAGGGCAGCTTGACACAAGGTCACATAAGTGCATCACGGGGTGTGTCTAGACTTTCCAGGAATTCAACTGTGTAGCATTAGGATGGTAATGCAAAGCAATGGCAATCACAACACGGTCAAATTTCAAAGGCTCACATGATTTTAAAATTGACAGGGTTTTAAATTTCTCTGCTAAACTCCACACAAGGTCAGGGTGCACATATATACAGTACGTACATCTTGTAGTTGCCATGGAGATACTAAAAATTGACATTTATTGCAAGGCCTCCTTATCCAGTGATAGCACATCAGGTTTAGTATAGAGATGAACGTACAGTATGTCCCCAACAATAATAATGGTAATATTTTTGTTTATCCAGTAGTGTAGTGTAAAATATTTTATCAAATTAATTAATGTGAAAACAAGCAGCACACTGTTGTCAAAAAACTTTTATATATTGCTGCAACATTTTAATTCAAAATCTGATTAAATATTTAGCTTGATGAAATATTAAGCAAATCCCTATTTGAGTTCGAAACATTGCAGCAATATAAAACATTTTTATTTTATTATTATTATTTTTTTCATATTTTTGGTTAAGATTGTTTTTGACCAAGTACATGTTCTAGTTATGCTGGGATGTGGACACACTGTTACAAATGTACAAATTAATCAATGTAACATCTAAAGTATTTATTTTTGTTAACTTATCTTTTATTATTCAAAATTAGTTACAGTCCTCTAATCTGTTTGGTCAAAGAAGGTTTGATGTTAACACTTTCTGGGGGGAAAATAATATATCACAGGCAATATGCTATTTTATATATTAAAATACTATTTAAATCAAATGAATGAATGAATGAACCAAAATACCAAAAGCCAGCTAATATAAATCTTATATTTTTATGGAGTTCTCAGTTATGTTTAATTGAAATTATTCTTCAAATTACAGCTAGAAATCTCCATTTAATCTCACTGATGTCTAGGATAAACAAGTGACATATTAAAGAGAGCTCATTTATAAGCTGAGCTCACTTCTCTTTCTTTTGGGTAGTGTTCTGAATCCATCGGAGAGAAAATAAATGAATCTGAATTGACCAAGACTGGTTCACATCTCTCTGGCTGGAAGTGTAGACTCTGATTAAACAACCTTCATATCACACTGAAGTGGCTTTATGATGATTGGACTGGGGCCTGTAAGAAAATGGTCTGTTCAAAGCTGTGTGTTGCTTAATATATTTGAACAACAAGATTAATAATTTTATTTAATTTTTAAAAGGGCACATGTATTAAATAATGACAAAACATTTTTCATTTTATTTTTATTCTTTCCCAGAAGTTGTAAGAAGACACAAAGCAAATGTAACTTCATGCTCATGCAAACAGAAGAAACAGTCAGTGTAAAAGTCATGTGTGTCAGCACACTAGCTTAGACAACCGGGCTGTTTTGTTAGCAAAATTGACATTTGTATAATTTGTCAATAAATCCTGCAGCGAGAAAGCATGGCAATAGATGAAATGTCATTTCTACATGACACGTCAACATAAGAAATGCCCGATTAACATCAGAAAAACTCAAAATAAATAGAATTAAAATGCAAAGATCAGCACTTGGTATAACATGCTATCAAAACCTCTATCCATCATGTTAACACCTGACAAGCATGTCTTTAAAGTAGGGTGTGACAAATAGCACAGTTATAAAACATAACTTTATAAGTACACTATTGTTTGACATCAAACACAGCAAATGAGAGACTATGTGTGGCCTGGGATGTGAGATCCTACCAGAGTTGTCTCAAGATCCCTACTGCTGCTTACTGCAATAACACACAAGAGAGTCAGACTCACACCTCCTTACAAAGGTGAAATATGATGACATCAAGTCAGATCAAGTGCAACTGATATATATTCAAAGCCTACTGAGCTCCCTTGCTGCTTACTTAGGTGCCCTTGAATCCTGTAGCATCCTAACTGAAATGAAAACTCCGAAGTAACTGATTTGCAAGTCTATTTGTCATATTAAGAGAGCTCTCACGCAAAATGCACAGGGGATTTTATTTTGAGTTTGCTGTTAGCATGTCGCTAAGCTAATTACATGATCTGGCCAAAGGCAGATGGTATGAGATAAAATATCAATATAAGATACTTATTATTAGAATTGGGGTACTTGGACCTGGACTGAGAACGTACTTAGACTCAGTAGGACTTGGACTCGTACTTGACACGGACATTTTGGATAAGTAAGCCTACATACAAATCCACATCATGTGTAACAAGAAGGATAATAAATAACAACATTAAATTAAGATAAAAAAAGACACTAATAAATGTAAAAATCCATTCTGTTCTGGCTGAATTTCTAAATTACCTAAAATGTCTCGGTTTTGGTTTTGTTTTCCTATTGTTTTTGTACTTGCTGAATGTAAAGACTGAAAAATATTTTAGCCAGTAGCGTGCAGGGATTGTACATAATCGGCCAATTGTTGCATGCAAGTAGGTGGGAACTACAGAAAATGGTCAAAGCAATGCAAATATGTGTACATATAATGTATTAGGACTGTAGAGAGAATGTCATAAAAAAAAAAAAAAGCCAAAACCCTGACATTTTAGACAATTTAGAAATCCTGGCAAGGACATATTCAGGGGAAAAAATGTGTGGTCACCTTAACCTTTTGCAATACGCAGTCAGTGTTACCAGTTACCTGCTGTTAATGTGTTTATCCACAGTGTGCTGTTTCGTTTGAACTGGTTGCGTAAATGCTGTACAGATAGTACTATGATGTAAATAATTATATGAAAGCATGGGAAAGAAAACAAATTAACCTGATCTTTGATTCCAGCAAATTCCTGTTGATTTATTGCTCTCTAGATAGGAATGAAGCAAGGTGTGGCAAGAGAAGGCATGTTTTAGATTTACACACATGCAAACACACACACACGCACGCACACGCACGCACGCACGCACACACACACACACACACACACACACACATTAAAGTAAACAAGTTTCAGGGCAGGGTGGGGCTGTTGGCCCAGGTGTAATGTGTCATGACTTTTCGGTGGTTACATTCCAAAATCATAACAATAACCTGCTCGTCTTTGAGTTGTTATGAATAAAAGATATAATATACTACCACAAGGGAAGAGGAACAGAGAGGAGCAGAGAGCCACCGAAACTAGCAGACAGAGGAGATGGTCATAAGTTTCCTTCTTATGAGCCGCCTCTTAAACAAAGAGCAGGGGTTAGTTGACTTATGGATGTGAGAGTTTACAGTGGGGGCCACAATCCCAAATCTGGGATTCAAAATCCAGTTTTAACCTGGAAATGAGCAAAAAAATAATAAAAAGGGGGGAAAAGACTGAAATTAAGAAACACTATGAAATAATATAAAGAAAATATGAAACATCCTGCACTATTTCTAGGTCCCTAGGTCACAAATTGGTACATTTCTGCCATTTTTATAGACATGAAATCTTCTTGCTTCCATTGCCCACAATAGCGCCCCTTGTACAATGTTGATAATGTAATGTGTAGGCCTATCTGTGCTTGTAGTGTACAAGTTCTGTAGCTTGAAGTGAAGAGAATATTTGGTGCATTAATTACAAACATTCACACTCACTCTAAAGCAAATATACACATATGATATACACATATGTACTATCCTGTTAAACAACACTTTCTACATCCTCTACTTCTGTGTCCTTAGGCAGTTTTTCAGCCTTTCATTTTAGTGAAACTGTATTCTTCATACTGCCACATGAATTTCATAACTTTTAGTCACATACTGACAGCACGTTAGCTGAAAGAAAACTGTTAGCCCACCCACACAAATTCCAGCTACAAACAAACAAATGCATCCATCCACACGGCACGCAGTGTTTGTTTTCCACTGAAGGCAGAACTCTAGAAAGGTATAACTTTGGCATCCATATTAATGAGATCACAATCACCAATCCTTGCCTCTTCAATGTCCATTGTTATGAATATGTTAATGTGTGCAGAAAACTAGAAAACTCTCCTTCTGCATCTTTGCATACCAGCAGAGGTTAAATGAGGAGATTTTAAATTGCGCAAACAGGGACAGACAGTATTTGAAAAGGTTCATCCACGTATTCCAAAATCACAATAATAAAAAAAGGATAAATATTCATGTTCTTTATGCTGCCTTTACATGCGATTGGAATTATTGTAAATACAGAAATTGCACATGAACTCCCTCACATTGTAATTACGACTCAGAAACTTAGATCATTTTGATTTGGAAAAAGTCATTACCTTTCAACATGGAGGAGTTTAAATGGTATGTTTTATAAATTTTTACAAATACGGCTACCTTGTTGTTTTGGTCATATATCTATATCACATTAAACAAAGAAAATAGCTTGTATTTATCCAAAATTCCATTATTATCAGCAAGCTGTCTAGCTTAATAGCGTAAATGTACTGAAGAGAGTCTGCTAGCTCGAGATATGGCTACATTCTACACATTTTGTGTTTTTCTTTATTGAATGTGACTGTAAACAACATGCTTTTGTATTGTATAGCTAGTATGTGTCAATGATTCTGTGTCAAAGCAGGTTTTCCCCAAGAAATATGCTAGAATAAAGCACTTAAATGTGACATACCAGTAATTAGATTTCAGAAGTGGGGAGCAGGAACACTTTGATAGCATGTGAGGGCAGCATTAGTGTCAAGTCAGAATACATTTCTCATTATTACGTGTTACAGTGTAAGTCTCAGTAATGGGCAAAAAAGGCCATGTGTAGTGTGTTGCTCTTTCTTCAACATTAATTCCAGCTATTAATGAGTGATGGTGCAATAATCCTTAACATTGTGTGACCATAATACCACAGGAGACATTGTCCCGAGAAACAAGCTGGTCTCCATGGAAAGTATGATGTGTGTTTTGATAGGATTATGAGTGAGCTTCAGAAAAGGCTGTAACTCCTGGAAACCAGCCAGTTGAAATTGAAGCCTGGTACATCAGCTTGAGGTAACATTAGGACACTGATGAAAGATGGGAGCACCTCTGGATCCTGAATCCTTGTTATCGCAACCCAATCCAAACATGAATTGAAGTGCATGAAATGTGGCTTATACAACAAAATCTCTGACTTTAGAGAATCAAAACTTTTTATGAAGTGCATTTATGCCACCAAACATGGTGCGCTTTCCTCTTCCAACTCCAAGCCCAAAGCGTGTGACACTTCTGCTCATGGAAACCATTGAGAGGCTGGAGAGGAGGGTTTGCAGGGATGAGAACAGCGTGTGAAGCGGAGGAGTGCGGATGAATGGGGGAGCAGACGCCCACGCAGACGTGTGGGGGATTTAAGTGGACGTCACAGGGACAGAGTGTGTGTGGGAGAGGAAAGGAAAAGAAAGTGGGCGTCTAGTAGGCTTGCTGCCACTGATGCTCTTGTATAGTATGTTTCTTTGCTCTTGCTCCTTCTGTTTCTTACAACCGCCCTCTGAATTGGGTCAGAATACGAATTCATTTTCAGCTCATCATTTCATGTTCTTTCATGTTTAACATGTACATTTTTATATATAACATTATATATTTGTTGATATAATAGTGTGAGTCTGTTCTTCTGTTCCATCTGTGCTGTAAATGACTGTTGTACAGTGTGTATATGTGCCAGACGGACGTCTTTGGATGTTGTGTTGCGTCTCACTCTTTTTTTTTTTTCATGTCTTTCTTTCTTCAGTCGAAATGAAATTCCAGGATTTTTCTCCGTATAGTGAACTTCAATGGGACCCATGGCTTGAAGGTCCAAATTGCAGTTTTAATACAGCTTGAAAGGGCTCTACACAATCCCAGCCGGGTCTTATCTAGCGAAATAATCAGCCACTTTCTGAAAAAAAAGAGAAAAGAAAGTAATATATATTATAGGGGTGTAACGGGGTGTACACGTATTCTTATTTACCCGTTCGGTATGCATTACAAACTGAACGATTCGATTCGTTAGACTAGTCCTATTACATTTGGAAAATTAAACCGTTTAGTGTGCAAAATATAAAGTTCTCAATCCCACTGCGCTCAACAAGGCAGCCCAAACGACATAACTGACAACGTGCTGTCTGCCCAGTGGGAAACGTTAGCGGACGGGCACGCACTGCGAAAGGCCCCGTGATAACCTCCCCTTGCTGGGGTGCGTCTAAAGACAAGATCTTGTATCGATGATAGCCAGAGATATTGTCAAAAACATTAATTGTTGGCAATATTAAGATATTTGGCATTTCCAATTAATGTAGTCCTGTTAAATTTTTATTTTCATTAGGCCTATTATTATTATTATGAAGTTACTTTCATTATTAAATTAAAATTACAATTAATTTGCCCTGTAATAATTACTAAATAACTGACATGCTGCGAGAATAACAAAAGATTGGGCTATTTACTCCTCAATTAAAATGTTTAAAAAAAGGTATTTTAATACAGGTCTATTATACAATGAATTATAGGCCTACAATTAAAATATTAACACTTCAGTCATCAATAAAAATCAATTAACTAAAAAGCTTTTATTTCAAGCACCGACTTTCAAAAACAACCTGTTTAACATGAAATATGTTTCTTCTAATTTTTTTTTCACTATGTAATATTAGAAATATTAAGGGACTACATTAAAACAGTTAGCTACTCTATATATATACTTTTTAACCACAAATGCTCATCTTGCACTAGCTCTGCGATGCGTGTCCACAACTTCACACATTATGTAATCACGTTGGAAAAGTCACGTACGGTTCTTCGTCTCTGTACTCCAGTTCAAAAAGGTAGGGTAGGGCGAAAAACTCCATCTCATTTTCTCCTCCAACTTCAAAATCTTCCTACATTGTTGTTTTACCTGTTTTTGTAAAGGACGTTTGACTTTCTTTGCACGTTCGCTTTGTAAACACTGGGTCGGTACTTCCACCTATGTCACGCATGACCTTTACAATGTGACTACATAATGCATGAGGTCGAGCTAGTGCAAGACAAGCATTTTTGGTTAAAAAGTATATAATTTTTTATTTGTTTTAGAAACTGACCATTTATTTAGCTAGATAAGACCCTTATTCCTCAGCTGGGATCGTGTAGAGCCTTTTGAAGCTGCACTGAAACTACAGTTTGGACCTTCAACCCATTGGCTCCCATTGAAGTCCACTATATGGAGAAAAATCCTGGAATGTTTCCCTCAAAAACCTTAATTTTGAACATCTTGCATGACATAAGAGTGGCTAAATTATCATGAAATTTTTATTCTGGAAGTGAACTAGTCTTTTAAGTCCATTTAATGTAATGTAACTCTCATAATATAATATAATTTGATACTTTATCCTACATATGTCCACTTTTTCTGTATTGCTGCCCTGTAATTTGTTATCTTATAGCTGAAGTGTGGACAACCCATCTGACATATTGTAAGAAAAATGACGAGGACGATGAAGATCTCGATGAAGATGTTTATTGCAGCATAGCAGTGACAAAGTACATGTAGTACCTTGGGTTCCAAATCAAACCAGAGTATGCAATGACTAAATCTCCATCATGCATTTGTTTAGTTAAAGCCTTATCCTTCTCATCGAGACCCTGTTCAGCTTTAACAATGTGGTTATCTTTCCTTTGCATCAATGACATCAGCATATCATCCAGTTTTGGTAACTCAAAATCAAATTCAGGAATTTCTTCCACAAAGCCCAATTGTTCCTCTGGTTTTACTGACATTGCCTGTTGGGTCGTGTTTACATATGGAAAATGATAATTTCCTATAGACCAGGTTGATTCAGGGGTCATACAAAATGAAGTATCATTAATTGGACAGAATGTCTGGTTATTATCAATAAAAATGGAGAAGTGATTTAGAGTTGTTGTAATACATGTTCTCTTGTCTGACACTATTACCCTAGTAAAATGATTGTGAAGATTAGTTAAATTAATTTCACACGCTTCCGGCATGTAAATGAAGTTTCGTCTTAAATGTAAATTGCGGATAACAATGAAAGTGATAGCCTTCCGTTCCCACGTCTTTGATAGTCTTTCAGGTGGAAACAACCAAATGTTCAGGTGATAGGATTATCTAGAATCCCTAGCAATTATATTCAAGTACCCTTTTGGTCAGCAGATGGTTCTTGATGGCCTATTGCCGCTCCCACGCTATAGGTGACGATTGACGAAGTAACGTTCAGGAGATACTATTTACATATTATTGAGATCGGAAAGAATTATCTCTATGATAATTAAGCTCTTTGTAGAGAAAGGAGAATAGTTTACTTTGAGTGGAAGTTTGGTCGAGGCAGACTTTAATTTCTTACAGTCCCCTCTTTGATGCTCTTGGGCCGGAAGAAGCATCAC
This sequence comes from Sinocyclocheilus anshuiensis, assembly GCF_001515605.1. Classification (NCBI taxonomy): domain Eukaryota; kingdom Metazoa; phylum Chordata; class Actinopteri; order Cypriniformes; family Cyprinidae; genus Sinocyclocheilus; species Sinocyclocheilus anshuiensis. The sequence goes on from NW_015540887.1 coordinate 348,261, forward strand.
ATCCACTCCCTTACACAGATCACACCTCCCTTCCTGGGCAGGTGCCCAGTGGCGGTGAAGCCCTGGCTTAGGTCGATCCCTATTTATGGCCATCAGAGATTCTTACCCGTCATTGGGTCGACACCTCATGCACACTGGTTACAGCTCCGTTTCATTTGAGCAAAATTATCACAGGGTTTGTTTAAATTTGGAAAATGTTTCTAGGGTTTGGAAGAGGTAATCAAGAACCATCACAACCAACGGGAGCGCTCAATATTGATCATTGAACTATCTGCAATTTGACGTTTCACCATAGAACACATACAACATAACATCATGCATTGGCACATAATTAGAAAGATACAAACACAAACGGCAGTTTTAAAAGTTACATCCCAAATCAAACCAGAGTATGCAATGACTAAATCTCCATCATGCATTTGTTTAGTTAAAGCCTTATCCTTCTCATCAAGACCCTGTTGAGCTTTAACAATGTGGTTATCTTTCCTTTGCATTAATGACATCAGCATATCATCCAGTTTTGGTAACTCAAAATCAAATTCAGGAATTTCTTCCACAAAGCCCAATTGTTCCTCTGGTTTTACTGACATTGCCTGTTGGGTGGTGTTTACATATGGAAAATTATAATTTCCTATAGACCAGGTTGATTCAGGGGTCATACAAAATGAAGTATCATTAACTGGACAGAATGTCTGGTTATTATCAATAAAAATGGAGAAGTGATTTAGAGTTGTTGTAATACATGTTCTCTTGTCTGACACTATTACCCTAGTAAAATTATTGTGAAGATGAGTTAAATTGATTTCACACGATTGGATGTTCTCCAATTTCCATTGTCACCTCAGTTATCTTTCTCAAGTTAACCAAATTAGTCCCAGCAAGTCTAAATACAGCTTCCCTCCTTGCACCTTTGTCTGCTCTTTTGTCACGAACTTCCTGTGAGTTCCTTCCAAATTATCTCTTCAGCCTCGCAATTTCTCAATGACATGACATAGAATTTAGCTTGACAATTTAGTAACTTGTTTTCAGTTTTAATTTATTCTAATTGTTTCTTAGTTACCTTGTATGAGGCAAAAAGAGATTGAAGTGCATTAGCAACTTTTTGCTCTTTGTTTTTAGGCATTTTGGGACAATTTTTGAATTGAGACATAGCCCACTCGTAGGGGTCATCTGCCTTCTCTATCCCATCAAACATTCCCACTGAGCCGTGCTTAGCGATGTATTTAACTATCAACTCTGCCATTTTCACAATCTTATTGAATTGTAAGGGTCTAGTGATATCCTTCAGGTAGGCCAGGACCAGTCTCTCAACGTTTCAGGTGGAAACAACCAAATGTTAGGTTGATAGGATTATCTAGAATCCCTAGCAATTATATTCAAGTACCCTTTTGGTCAGCAGATGGTTCTTGATGGCCTACTACCGCTCCCACGCTTATAGGTGACGATTGACGAAGTAACATTCAGGAGATACTATTTACATATTATTGAAAGAATTATCTCTATGATAATTAAGCTCTTTGTAGAGAAAGGAGAATAGTTTACTTGGAGTGGAAGTTTGGTCGAGGCAGACTATAATTTCTTATAATATGTACTAGGTACAAACAATAAATATTAAATAAAAATGGAACATGAAATCAGAATGGATGCTTTTCACTTGCCTTATTCAAAATGTCTGTCTTCCACAGAATAAAGAAAGTCACAGTGTTTTGAAGTGTCATGAGTAATCTATGACATAATTTAAATATTTTGGTGACTATCACTTTAATGTCTGGCATGGCTAGAGATTCATCTCTCTAGACTGTCTGCATCTGCTATCCTATAAGCTGCGTCCTCCATGTACCGAATAGGCTTAAGAACTCCTCCTGCTAATACTGAATAAATTCTCTTCTATCCTTACAATTTCTTTTCTAGATTGACAAAACTAGCAAAAAGAAAGAAACCGCTTTTCTTACCTTTTTTCCTGCTTTTTGGAAACTCCTGCGCTGGGAGGCTCGCCAATGTAAGAAAAAGTGAAGACGTCGAAGATCTTGATGAAGAATAACTTTTATTTAATTAAGCTCTTTGTAGAGAAAGGAGAATAGTTTACTTGGAGTGGAAGTTTGGTCGAGGCAGACTATAATTTCTTACAATATGTACTAGGTACAAACAATAAATATTAAATAAAAATGGAACATGAAATCAGAATGGATGCTTTTCACTTGCCTTATTCAAAATGTCTGTCTTCCATAGAATAAAGAAAGTCACAGTGTTTTGAAGTGTCATGAGTAATCTATGACATAATTTAAATATTTTGGTGACTATCACTTTAATGTCTGGCATGGCTAGAGATTCATCTCTCTAGACTGTCTGCATCTGCTATCCTATAAGCTGCGTCCTCCATTCTGACTGGCTGATGTTTGATATTCAATGCATGAGAGTCTGCTTGAACCTCCTGTTATGCCACTACCATCAGATGGTTAGGGTGCCCATGCTTAACCAAATGTTTGGAAACAGACGCACATGTACCAACACTCATACAAACACACACTTACAATAGTGAGACAGATGAACTGGGAAGAACACAATCTGTCTATACGTGTGCGTGATATACTGGAGAATTAAGTTGTCCTCTGCATGGTGTGCTCAACTGTAGCTTGTACATTGCTGCAAGATTCACAATGGTTTGTATGGAGCCTTAATTTAAATATTGCATGTGAATAAAATTAAGGTTTCAGGTTTTTGCGTTGAAATGGAATGCACTATGGATTGACCCCAAGACTTTTTATAAAAATAATTCAGAATTTCTGCAGATCTGTTCTGGAAGATGACCTGTATTTGGCAGGGTGCATACTAATGTTACTTGAGGCTCTCTCAAGGTTACCATCCATCAAGAAAACCTTGGTTGTTGTTCAGTTGGTGCTCAGTCTTGCCCCTGACTGTGACCTCATTATCATTTCCAGGGTGAGGTCATGGAGCAGAGCCTAAAGTGGGTCACGGAAAAGCAACTATTCTGCTTCATATGGGAAAGCAGAGTCGGGGTACTTGGACTCGTGACTCAGACTGCAATTGTGAATGAACTTGGACGGACTCAGGTGGACTCGGACTTGGATATTTTGGACGCAGAAATTTTTCAGAGTACAGATGTCATGTGTAATATCAAATTATAATATAAAAAGACATTAATAAACGTCTCCCACTTAAACTTGATTGATTAAAAACTAGGACTCGACAAGGTGGACTCGGACCCAACACTGTGGGAAAGTAAACAAACCATATACAGTATATATATATATATATATATATATATATATATATAT
>NW_015540887.1:351862-359370 GCF_001515605.1 Sinocyclocheilus anshuiensis
TGTTTGCTTTAGAAGGTTCAGGGTTCAAAATTAACTTTTTCAACTAACAACGCTGTAAAAAATGATTGCTGCAAGTAGTTACCACAACTTAAAATTCAACATTAGAATAAGTAATAATGCATTGTTTCAACTTAAAAATGTGTTCATGCTTGACTTAAAATTATAAGTTTAGTTAACTTTAGTTTAGTTAAGTTGGATACGGTTATCTCAACAAATTTTAAGTTGTAATAACTAATGGCAGATTTTTTTTCATTGCATTCATTTTTATTTTATTTTTACAGTGAATCGGCTGCAAGCTCACATTCAGATCTGCCTCTAACTAATGGCTTCAATCAAGTCCTGCCTTACTTTTTTTTAATTTTTCATCACACTATGAAAGGAAAAATTGGTTGCTATTTCTGTTGCACTGGGATTTTACGTACAGTATAATTAAAATAGAATGAAATAACTGCTGTATATGTAGTTATTAACGATACATTTCATTTTATAGTAAGGAATACCTATAAACGTCATCAAGCACACAACATTACTATTAATATATATATATATCTGCAAAAATGTCAACGATTCTGTGTTTTTCTGTCAATATGGGGTGCTGTGTGTACATTAATGAGGAAAAAAAATTAACTTAAATGATTTTAGCAAATGGCTGCAATATAACAAAGAGTGAAAAATTTAAGGGGGTCTGAATACTTTCCGTACCCACTGTATATATATATATATTGAATGATAAGTGATACATTGCATTAATCAATGTTTGAAATTCCACCTATAGAAATATTCTTTACTAAGAAATGTCATGTTCTTGCTGATTTTTCTTTTTGCTTTTGTTTCACTGAAATAGAATGGTGTGTCATAAGGGTGCATAAATGATTAAAATGTTAATTTTCAGGTGAACTATCACTTTAATGAAAACTGGGAGGAGCATGTTCATATAATTCTGTCAGTCTGAGGACTAATGGGAAACTACATCCTCTAAATTTCTTACTCTATGGCTGTATCTCTCAAGGGCTACAAATTGTGTCACATCTCAGGCCCGTTCGTTATAGACAGCACATCAGACCTGTCTAGCCTTTCCCACTTCTAATACATTATGTATAGAAGTGAACTCTTAAATAATTGAATAGCTGACATGTTTGCACCACACACAAACATGCAGACAACAGGATTTAATGTATAAGCAAGTATACAGTACACTCCCAGATACATGCAATGGACTACATATGTCTACTGGAATTTAATATGAACCAGTATTGAATTTTTTGTCAGGTGAGCCACAGCTCATGCGGTTGCTTTTTTGCCATTGTTATTTGCTCCACCCATTATTGAGAAAAAGCTTGATTTGTGTTTGTTGTTTTCCTAACCCTGTCAACCTTGAGGAAAATGAGCCAATGGGAACATACATTAATTAATTCAGCAGACACAAAATTAAAACAACTGTATTATCATAACAGAATACATTTGCTGTGGCCATCTTACACTGCTCTCAGCACAGCTGGTGGTGCAGGACCTCTCAAAGTCACCAGGAAACGAGCATTTAAAAGCCCCCAGAGAAAGTACCGCGCATCTGATTACACATGCAAACCTGCATTAGAGCGAAATCCGCCATAATGCCAGCGATACACATGCCAGTGAATTAGATACAAAGGGGAGGGGGGTCTTTAAGGTATGGATACAGACACAGGCTAATGCTAATCACCATGTTTGGAATGTTCTCCAGGCGGCCATGTAAAAAAAATCTAATAAAAAAAAAAAAATCATTATAAATGATTATCTAGTGACTGTGGTAATCCTTTGGATGTCTGTCGCTGCTGCTACAGCCTTATTGGATTTGTCCCTCTTGCTCAATTGAAGCCCCTATTAGAAATAATGAGCCTTCAGCCGCTAATAAATTGTGCGCCTTTACCCCTGACTCATTCAGAGAGAAAGAGATTTGTGTTTGATGGCTCATCTCTTTTTGTGATCTCTTCAGTTTCTCTTTCTTTCTTTCTTTCTTTCTTTTTTTCTTTCTTTCTTTCAGAGTCCTGTGACAACACCATGTTTATTTACATGTACCAAAGTAATTCTATGGTATTCTTTGAAGTACTTTGGAGAACCGGTACATCAGTATGGTAATAATTCAGTATTAAGGTATACAGAAAATACATGGTGTTACTATCTCTGTTCTTGTGAAAAAGAAGTGCACTTAATTGTAGGCTATATGTGCACTTATAGTGTACATCACATCTTAAAACTATATATAAAAAAACCTAATATAATATATGTTATCCCTGAGCATAGATTGGTTATGTCTGTCAAAATGTAAGCTAAAAACTCGGGTAACAAAAAACATTTTTTTTTTTAAATGCGGATAGCTGTCTAGTGTGTGGATTAGCCTGTGTGTGTGTGTGTGTAATGGAGCTGAGTGTATAGAGTAGATAGGATGTTGGAGATGGTGGAAGGCGCTCAGCTGAAGTTGAAGGATGATGGTGCTGGGGATATGATTTAGACTGCAGCGATAAAGTAAACGTGAAGTATTATCACATCACTTCTTGTGCATGCAGACATCTGGTATTAGCCAGGTTAATTTAGCATACAAAAAACATACAAAGGCTACAGAGAATCTAGGGAGAAAAGATGCAGTTTATCATTCATGCAGTAAAATGCTTGAGTGCTTGGGGGTTGCCTATACTGTGGAGCTCAAATGTCCCCAAAAGGATAATAAAACATAAAATCACCCATATTGTGGGGAGCATCTAACAGCACCCATGAGGAAAATGGCTTAATAAAGATACTAAACAATGCATTAATGAACATGTAAAAATGCAGGACATTTCTGAAATGGTTATTTTAGAGTGGGGGATGAAAATAATATAATTTAAGAAATCAAATGTTCTAAAAGGTGTTTCAAAAAATTGTGGGTTTAAACTAGGGCTGTCACAACACCAGTATTTCATTACATGATTGTAGTGGCCGAAAGAATTAAAGATGACGATAATATTCAAAATATCTTTAGTAATAATATTAGGAATAATTAAGAATAATAATTTTGAATAGAAATTTTGAAGAAAGTCAAATTCCTCTCTAGCTTTGTGTTTTCTCTTTTTTGACCAATGAATCACACTCAAAATATGAGAATACATAGATGGAGAAAGAGTTTGTAATCATAACTGTGCAAAAGTGTACAAAAATAACTTACTAAATTTCCTGCAGACTGGGACATTTGATGTCTTTTTTGCGGAATCTAAAAAAAAACAAAAAACAAAAAACAAAAAAAACAATCTAAAAGCTCTCTTTTGCCTGTCAATTGGATTATTTACAATGTTATTATATGTGTAGAATTAATATGATTTTTAAAAAATATTATGGTTATTGTTAATATTGTGGTATAATGCAACACCCCTAATGTGAACAGCTCCAAATTAAACAAAATTTGCATAATATTATATCAGCCAAAATTAGAGATAATTTAGATAAATATTTGGTGTATATTTAGGTGATATAGAATATTTGGATATCTGTGCATGCTATTTCCCCGAATAGCCCAAAACAGTAACTCAACCACTGATGTGTCCAGTTCGCCCACACAATTAAAGATGGGGGAGTGTTCTGAAACCTGTTTGAAAAGAGTCTACACTCAGCTACCTCACCAAAGTGTTCACTTAAAGGATGATTGCAAGGGCTAATGGCAGAATTTGGGACAGGGCCTTGATCAGTGTCTCCCAGTGCTGTGTGTTTATACTAAGAGTGCAGTCACACCATCAGGATCAGTGGCGTGCACAGACCTCCGGAGGGGCAGGGGCGAAATGGCGATGCGAGGGCACAGTCGCCGACTGGGAGTGTGTGTGTGTGGGGGGGGTTCTTTATAATGCCGCTTTGACTGTCGGGTAGAAGTCTACTGCGGAGCTCGCCCTAGTGTGGGCTTGGGAGAAGTGCGGATTGAGGGCACATAACGGCCACAAAGGGGGCGCTCGCGAGCACCCTTCTGAACGCTAAAATGACGAATGGGACACCCTACGGTCTCGTGGACTTAACGGACACGCGCACGCGGCGGCCATTGTAAGTCCGTAAGACCACAAGTGCAGATGAAGTGTTCCATTTGGGACAGGAGGAGAAGGAGCGCAAAAATAAAATGACGCCCTCTATTCAATATTCCGTTTCAGCTGGAAATACGTCACTACACTGAAATAAAGTAGGCAGCAACTTCAGGTTCATGTGGACTTTAAAGTAATAATTCACCCAAAAATTTAAATAGGCTTGTGTTTTATTTTTATAACTTCATTTACTCACTCAAAAGTTGTTTTAAACCTGAATGAGTTTCCTTCTTCTGCTAAACGTAAACGCTATTTTGAAGAAGGTGGAAAACCAAACAATTGTTGGTCCACAGTGACTTCCATAGTATGTTTTTTTCCTACTATCAAAGTCAGTGATGGGAAAACTTGGCCCTTCCAGGCCACTTTCCTGCAGAGATTTGGTCTAACCCTGATAAAACTCACCTACCTGTAGCTTTCTAGTAGTATTGAAGACAATGATTAGCTGGTTTAGGTGTGTTTGATTTGAGTTGGAGCTAAACTCTGAAAGAAAGTGACCTGGAAGGGCCAAGTTTGCCCACCCCTGATCAAAGTCTATGTGGACCAGCAACTGTTTGGTTACCCAGATTCTTCAAAATATCTTCTTTTGTGTTCAGCACAAGAAATTAATTAATATAGGTTTGGGACAACATGTGAGTGAATAAATAATGACAGAAATCAAATTTTCGGGTGAACTATCCCTTTAATTACCGCATGTAGCCTACTGTCCCTTTAAGACCTGCACGCATCTAATATACAGGTAGCATCCGTTTCTCTCAGTTGTTTACTTTCATTTTAGACGTAATTGAGTCTATACATAAACCTTGTGTGTTTTCACAGTATTAGCACAAAACATAACTTAGTTCAGTAATCAGGCACTGTTTGATGGGCTTTTTCGTGCGCGCGCTTTGGGTGTGCTTAGAAAAAGCGCTCAAGAACAACACACAAATGAAAAATGTTTAACCAGTAAGGCTTTAAAGCAGATGCAAAAAATTTACTTTTATGATTCTGAATAAGTGCAGTGTCCCGTGAGAGTAACTCTACCGCTGAGTTAACGCTTATGTTAATGTATGTCGCGTTGTGCAGTATATTGATTCGGCGGCGCCAGAACTGCAGCTGATAGAATGTGCGCTGTAGCACGATACTACAATATTTCTTCACAAGCAGATCGTGGAGACACATCTTCCATGATAAAAACGGCAGAATCTCGGCAGAAATCACGCGGACCGGGCGCACGTAGACCGGACTTCAAGGGCACTTTAGCGTAGGACCTCAAAGGGGCAGGGGCTCAAGTAATTAAATGCATTACAACTTACATTAAACCAGGGTTTCCCAAACTAGGCTTAATGTTAGAACTGCAGTGGGTTTGTGAGTTGATAAAAAGCTAATCATCAATTAAACACTAAAAATAGAAATGTTAAATTTGTTTACATGCATGCCAATGTGACTATTAAGTGACACTGAACTGTAAATATGCGAATGTGTTGTTAAATTATTTAAATACTTGTAATAACTTGATTACTTAAATTTGTAAGGGAATTAATTATTATTAATTAATTCAGGTTTTGATAGGACTCGGCTTAATTCCTCAGGGATATTTCAAGAAAAGATTTAATGTCAAAGTGGTTTGGCTGACAAAAAATGTTTGGGAATCTATTTAAAAGAAGAATTAGTGAGAATCATTCAATTATTTACTGCCATTGTGTGAATAACCTGTAATCATGTAATCCATAAAAAGTAACTGTAATCTGATTATGAGCGCGCGCGAGTGCGTGTCTTCCTGTGTGTGTGTGTGTGTGCTTTGTACAATTCACAACATACAATTACAAACATACAAAATTTGCAACATACAAAATATAAACGCCACTTTCTAAAATATTAACATTTTCACATTTTCCCATGAGATTTAGAAAGAAGCTGAGTTTAAGCAGACTAAATGATTGGAGAAGTCCTGTATATCAGTGTTTCCCAACCCTATTCCTGGAGTCGCACCAACACTTTTGAAATGAAACACTTTCAAAAGTAATGAATTACAATAGTGCATTACTCCGGAAAGAAGTAACTAATTGTCTTACTTAGTTACTTTTTATGGAAAGTAATGCATTATGTTACTTTTTTTGTCAACTAGGCTGTGCTTGCTTATTTGTTTTTAATATAAAAAACCCCGAAAGTTTTATTTTTGGCAACTGTAAAGTCGCTTTCACACCAAGGGCCAGATTTATTAAATGGCAAATTAGCGCGAGAGCGCAATTCCAAAACAGCGCAGATGGGCATGGAAATTTCTGTGGGTGGTTTACTGACAATGCGCAAATTAAAGAACACAGACGTAAACTCTCATTTACATATCGACCAATGCAATATACCAAGCGCATCGCAAATTAGCGTAGTCGCAAATAAGCAGAGCCGATGCTCATTAGGTGCGGGTGATGTACTTATGACACAGGCACAAAATAGTTTAAGACATGCTTTTTGGGGGGCATTAAATAATGGTGCAAACACCAGTAATTTGACGAGCGCAAATGTTAGTAAATCATGTGATTTATTTTAATACTCTCCTCCCATAAATTTTGTCTTTGAAAGGGAAACTCCTACAAATGCATATTCAATAAGGTCAGGTGCAAAAATAACTGTGTCCATGCCTTTTCAGCGCCAATCCTTCACTGTGCATCTTTAGTAAATCCTGGCAGTACTATTTTAATGCCAAAAGATGGTTTGGGCTGGTGCATGCGGTTAGTAAATCTGGCCCCAAAAGTGAAATGAATAAGCCTCAGGCTGAAGGAAGTGCCTCTGCACCTCACTCCCAATTTCTCTCAACATGGGGACAGGAGAGATGTTAGTGAATAAATGGGAAAACAAAGTAACTTGCGTTATTTATTTGAAAAAGTAACTCAGATATTTCATTGCAAATTTAAAAGAAACACATAACTCTACATTACTTGAAAAAAAGTAATCTGATTATTTGTCATGCGTTACCCCCACCACTGATATTGGTGCATTTAGTTGCATGGAAAATAGCTACACAGAGCTGCACATTTTGCCTAACATCTTTTGTGTTGCATAGAAGAAAGAATATAATACTAGGGTCAGAATCACAAGAGAGTAGTTAAATGATGATAAATTCTTCATTTTGGGGTAAACTATCCCTTTAATAAGTTTTTTTTTTTTTATGATTTACTAAATCTGTGTCAATCGGACACATGTGAGGTTGATGTAGGTGTTTGTATCAGCATTCGTTCAGTACATCTGTCTCTCTAACCAAGCTATCTCAGAGAGTAAGAGAGTAAACTACAATCCTTCAAAAGGATGCTGACTCCTGATATTCTTCATATTCTGTGTGGTCAGTTCACAGCAATAATAGAAATTAATAATTTCCAACATTTCCAACAGGCATTTTTACCTTTAAGCCATTTTTTCTAAAAGTGTGCACCATCTTTTGAGTCAAATTCTTGCGTTTGGGTT
>NW_015540887.1:359513-364272 GCF_001515605.1 Sinocyclocheilus anshuiensis
GAAAACATTCAGTGTTGAAAAATTCTTTGGGCCAGTTTTACTAAACAGGGCAAATTAGCACGAGAGCGCAGTTCCAAAACAACGCCGATGGGTGTGGAAATTTCTGCCGGTGATTTACTGACAACGCGCAAATTAAAGAACACAGACGCAACATGTCATTTCCATAATGACCAACGCAATCTACCAAGCGCAGCGCAAATTAGCATAAGGATATTTTTGGATTCGGATAATGTGTTCTTCTGGCATTCCAAATAAATTAATATGTGTGGAAAAAATCGTCTCCCTTACCATGCGCTCTTTGTTCTCTGCGGTGCCTCCTCAGAACAACAACAAATGCAGCCAATCTCAAGCACAAAATAGTTTAAGACATGCTTTTTGGGGGGCATTAAATAATGGTGCAAACACCAGTAATTTGACGAGCGCAAATGTTAGTAAATCATGTGATTTATTTTAATACTCTCCTCCCATAAATTTTGTCTTTGAAAGGGAAACTCCTACAAATGCATATTCAATAAGGTCAGGTGCAAAAATAACTGTGTCCATGCCTTTTCAGCGCCAATCCTTCACTGTGCATCTTTAGTAAATCCTGGCAGTACTATTTTAATGCCAAAAGATGGTTTGGGCTGGTGCATGCGGTTAGTAAATCTGGCCCCAAAAGTGAAATGAATAAGCCTCAGGCTGAAGGAAGTGCCTCTGCACCTCACTCCCAATTTCTCTCAACATGGGGACAGGAGAGATGTTAGTGAATAAATGGGAAAACAAAGTAACTTGCGTTATTTATTTGAAAAAGTAACTCAGATATTTCATTGCAAATTTAAAAGAAACACATAACTCTACATTACTTGAAAAAAAGTAATCTGATTATTTGTCATGCGTTACCCCCACCACTGATATTGGTGCATTTAGTTGCATGGAAAATAGCTACACAGAGCTGCACATTTTGCCTAACATCTTTTGTGTTGCATAGAAGAAAGAATATAATACTAGGGTCAGAATCACAAGAGAGTAGTTAAATGATGATAAATTCTTCATTTTGGGGTAAACTATCCCTTTAATAAGTTTTTTTTTTTTTATGATTTACTAAATCTGTGTCAATCGGACACATGTGAGGTTGATGTAGGTGTTTGTATCAGCATTCGTTCAGTACATCTGTCTCTCTAACCAAGCTATCTCAGAGAGTAAGAGAGTAAACTACAATCCTTCAAAAGGATGAATGAATGCTGTACATTCTCCCCCCTAATCTTTACTTCCCCTTGAACCACGGGCAGCAAACATGCCTCACGCTCTATAAGGAGGATGCACGATGAACCAGCCACCCACCCGGGAGCTGAATGCCGACGGAGGGAGGGGGGGGGCAATCAGTAAATGTGCTTACACAAATCAAAAACACATGCTGGCTCGACACTATTCCAACAACCAACTGTCCCTCAATGTCTCTAAAGGAGCTTTTAGGGTAGAAATGGGATTGAAAAAAAAAAGCCTTTCCATCAAAAGCTTCACAGCTGACCACGATGGTCATATCCAGACCTCAACATTTTTTCATTTACAATGCCAAGAAACTGAGTTTTGTTGTGCATTTTGCCCACATGTGTCTTTGGCCCACACAGCATTATTTATAGTTCTGAGTACTTCACGTGAACTGGCTGAACACGTGACTGAAACATGCTTACGGCATTCAAATGTGATATTATGATGAGGTTCATTTTATTGCTGTAGCAGCAAACTTTCTCTTACATGAATTTGTTTGAGTATGTGTAGAAGATTTTTATTAATCCAAATAGGAATTAATCAAGTATAATCATTATGAATATAGCCTTTTAAATATCCAGTTATACTTCCATTATAATCCCATATGCCTGTGTGTAGAAACAGGCCTACGTGGCAGAATGTACAGACCTCAGATGAGAAACATCTGGGAAACATAAGTGGGGGCTTTCTTTCTTTACCATAACAAGACTTAGGGGGGGCTTCTCTCGAGGGAGAATTGTATGCACAAAGGAACCATTCTATGTATGGAAAACTGTATGGGATATATACCCCACGCCTTAAAGTCAGAACCGTATGAAAAGAAGACAAGATGATCATTCTGGAGATGTTTCGCTGCAAAGAGCATCTCCATTTTATTTTCATTGATGATGTAATAAAATGTATCTTCTGGCATCAAAACTCAAGACTGAGTGTGGTTCCTCAGACGAGCGGCAGACGACACCACAAATTGGCACCCCAGATGGGACTGGTTAGGAGCAGCAGAGTGGACGACCACTTTGGGCTGGATTTTGGCGAGCAACACACAACAATGGTGGCCACCAAACGGTAAGCAATTTTGCTTATATAATTGGTGTGTGTTGTTTGCCGGTCTGCTCTTAGTGGTAAGGACACTTAAAATCTGCTATTGTGACGTTTTAAATGTGTTTTTATGTCTTTATACATAACTGTGACAACCACAGGCAAGCACTGAACCAATTGGAAGCTCATGCTTATAAAATTGTTTTCTATAGAAGTAAGAAATTATGGAGACTGGATCTTTTACTCCCTTCCTAGTCAAGTGAGGGGGGAGACGTTTGGTCCTGATGCTCCAAAACCAGAGTGATACTGCATCATTTAGTCATTCGTAATAAAACAGAGTGATTTATTTAGTCACTGGGTAATGTTAACCCTTTAGAACCTAAAGCTAAAATAGGCCGTTTTCACTCATTTTGGTTTTTTGAGTATAAAAATGCTCATGTGTTTTGCATCTACAAGGTTGAAAGGCTGGTGTTGGTGCATTCCAGGGTCAGCTCAGAAGGTCAAGGTGAAAAGCAGCTCGCATGTGTTGTCGGTTAGTCATTCAGGAGAATTCTGAACGTAAATCTGTCATTGGCTTCAAGACGGAAAGCAAAGAACAGGTTAACAGAGCCAGAGTTATCGACAGAGCCACTGCCTATGTTCAGACCAGAAGACAGCAGACAAGTACTATAACAAGCGCTGTTTTTTTTTTTTTTAGGATGCACAGTTACTTAGGATGTTTATACTCTCTTGAGGAGATACTGGTCCTGTTTTCACTGATCCATTCTTCAGAATAAGTTGATAAGTTGTTATTTTTTTCTCTTGTTCTTGGTATAATTTGGTACTGTAGAAAAAAAATGGTTTAAAGGTGGCCTATTATGCCCCTTTATACAAGATATAATTTAAGTCTCTGATGTCCCCACAGTTTGTATGTGAAGTTTGAGCCCAAAATACCCAACAGATAATTTTTTATATCTTGTTAAAATTGACACTTTTAGGGTATGAGCTAAAACGCACCATTTTTGTGTTTGTCCCTTTAAATGCAAATGAGCTGGTGCTTCGGCCCCCTTTTCAGAAGAGGGTGGAGCTTCAAGAGCCTGCAAAAGCAAAATAGGACAATCTCACGCACTGAAAATGTCAGAAACTCTCAGTAGCGGTGTTTAGCCTTATACAGTATGTTCGAACCGGAATCGGTTTAAAAGTTGATTGTACTGTGCATAATAAATTCACGTTCATGAATTACACAGACGAGGAGCACTGCACGGTAAAAATAACGACATAGCTGGTTTCATGGTGCCATCACGTGCTATCACAAACTTTATAAGTCCCACTTGTGATTATGAGCTTGGCAAATTGAAGCGGTCGACTTCACATTGCATTCATATGCAAATTATTTCTACCACATTCCTATTTACAATCACTCTGGTAGCACTTGCAGGCAGCATCAGTGAAAACAGGCAGAGACAATGGTAGCTTTAGCAACATTAGCCTTACAGAGCGCCAAGAATCTCTTTCAGAAAGGCAATTTGGAAAACAAATGCATGATACTTACTTTGTCTGGAGCTGATGTTCATGCACAAAGCGTTGGTATTGATCCCTTAACATATAGGGGACTTTACCAATTTTTTTTCCTGGACATAGGACACAGTGTTCTCAGCAGCTCAGATGGAGTGAGTCTATGGAGACTCCTATGCTCGTTGGAGCATCCGAACACATGACACTTGTATATCTTGTATATATGTATCTATATCTCACACAGCTACAGCAAGAAAACATTAATGGCGGACTGCTCCTTTCAATCAGGGCTTTGTTTATGCTGCTAATAGGGCAGAGAGCGTCACAAATGGGTGGGACTTTTTTCCCTACGATGATGCGTACGTAGGGAGAAATCTGAAATTGCTTGTTCTGAGACTGTTAAAGAGCAGGTCATATGGTATTTTAAAGGGATCATATGATGCGATTTCAAGTTTTCCTTTCTCTTTGGAATGTTACAAGCTGATTATGCATAGATAAGATCCCTGAAGTTGCAAAGACTAAAGTCTCAAATCCAGAGATATTGTTTATCAAAGTTAAGACTCTGCCACGCCCCCCTAAAACGGCTCGTTCTAACACGCCCCCACATATCTACCTCACTATGTGGAAATATTAGCATAATGCCGCCCAAATGTTCACGCAAAGAAAGAAGGCGTGGTTTCAGTAACCACAGTTAGTGTTGAAGCAGCCATGTCAGGGAGATGCTGTGTGTTTCAGTGTGAAAGCAAAAGCACTTTATTTGGCCTTCCGAAAGTAGATGCATTTAGGAATCTTTAAGATTACTTACAACAGAACAGCAATGCATTTTATGGACGACCGTTTCGTGAACCTAGAAGAGGAGGTAATTTTGACTTTGCTATGACAATCTGGCACTTCTGAATCAGCTACTGTTTTGTTATTAGTTTAAGTATTTGCTATTGACTGTTCAAAAGCGGAGTTTTGCGCATCGTGTGTGTGTGTG
>NW_015540887.1:364311-364701 GCF_001515605.1 Sinocyclocheilus anshuiensis
AATTATTCCTTTTTCGCATTGCCTGAAAAACCACCTCATGCGAGCGTAAAAACTTTTTTTGTGATATATGGCCGTTTTTTGCGAAATTGACGCATTTACATTAGGCGTATTTTCAATTCGCAATTTCAATTTGCGCAATTTGAAGGGTAATGGAAACGCGCGTGTGTTTGCTGCTCAATATGTGTCTGCCTGTCACCATAGAAGAGAAAACTCTCAACCTGCCCTGATCTGATGTTTCGAATGTAAGCGAGATTAGCGGCAACCGCGCTGGCGATGCTAGCGGGCTATATGCTAATAGCGGAATCGGGAAGTCAAAAATAGAACTAGTGATAACAAGGCACTCTGATTGTTTTTGTTGTAGAATACGATAGGGGATATATTCACACGTTA
>NW_015540887.1:364716-371548 GCF_001515605.1 Sinocyclocheilus anshuiensis
GAGAGAGAGAGAGCGAGCGAGAGAGAGAGAGAGAGCGCGAGCGAGAGAGAGAGCGCGAGCGAGAGAGAGAGCGCAAGCGAGAGAGAGAGCGCGAGCGAGCGAGAGCGAGAGAGACATCTCTTTAATCACCAGAAAACATTAAACTTTTTTTTTTTGTTTTTTTTTAAATATATAAAGTCAAAATGTACAAGTATAAAAAATAGGAAGTTAAAAAAACTGAAAATATAACAACCCAAAAGAAAACATCATGTTTCCATATCAAAAACCAAAAACAATAAACACATCATATAATAATTTTCATACATAAATGTTCAGAGATCCATCACAATCAACTTCACATATGCAGTTATTAATGCCCCACCCGTATTTAAAGGTCTCTATATCCATTATTAAATTGTAAAATGCAAATTCAACCTTTAAACGTGATTTTATCAAACCCCTAAAAATCAAAGCAACATCAGTCTGTCCCATTCCAACAATCTTATTTTTACGTGACAGCCAAATAGCCAACTTTGCTTGGCCAAAAACAAAATTCACTAATACAAGGGTCTCCCTTGTGGAATGCTTATATTTAGGACCATAGATAAAGAAAAATTTAGTAAAAACCTCCCCTAATTCACGGCAGCATTCTTCTAAAAAACAAAACAGAGGAACAAGCCTTTCACATTCACAAAATAAATGAAAAACTGTTTCCGATTGTCCACAGAAAGGGCAACCCTCCCCTACCTGTGGATCAGTGTATGCTCTGTGTCTGTTCGTAGCTTTTATACCATGCACAATCCGCCACTGCAGGTCTCCAGACCGTTTCTCAATGGGGGGTTTGTACAAGGTCCTCCAACTACCTTTGGGGGAAGAGCCTGACCCAAAAAAGTCCAACCACTTAGACTCTTTCACACTCTCCAGAGTATGACAGTGAAGAGCCCTTACACACATCATATATAGTTGCTTCTTCCCAACAGCACTGAAATGTCCTGACTGCGGTGATGCAAAGGATAGGATGTTGCCTTCTGCTTCTTGCCACTCGCCATTTTCTGCAGAAACCTCCAGGTCTGGGAAGGATATTACTTCCTCCCCACCAGGTACAACCAGGGACACACTGTAATTCTGCGGCAAACGTTCCTGCACTTCGGTCAGAAGTCTCTGGGCAACTCGAACCGATCTTATGCCAAGCTTAAGAGCCAATGTCTCTGCAGACAACCAGCCAACCTCGGAGGCTAGATGTCCTACTTTAGTGATGTTTACGGAAAGAGCAGCATTCCTCAGAAAAATGGATTTAAAAATATCCAACTCGAGTGCTGGGTTGAAAAACAATGGTTCTTCCTTTAGCCAATGAAAATGATTGTCACTTAACTCTCGAGAAATCCTGAAAAGTGTCCATGATTTTAACACTGACTTGTGAAAGGATGTCAGACCACTTAAGTCCAGTTTATCACAATCCAATAAAAACAAGTGACGATCAAATCCCATCTTTCCTGCTCTTCTCAGAAGGGCACAGGCAACCCCGAACCAACTCATGTCCTCTCCATAGAGAAGCCTTTGAGCTGTCTGGAGTCTGAAGGCCTTTATTCGTGACCTAATGTCGATAAGCCCCTGACCCCCCTCTTGCCTAGGCAGATAGAGGACTGAGGCCTTCAGCCAGTGTTGGCCTGACCAAAAAAAGTCAATAAGTCGTCGCTGAATGTCTCTTATCAAATCTTCTGGGGGCTCCAGCACCATCATTCTGTGCCACAAAGATGAGGCAACCAAATTATTACAGACCAGTACTCTTCCCCTGTAGGAAAGCTGGGGTAGCAGCCAATGCCAGTGAGACAACCGAGCACACACTTTCTCCACTAGGCCCTCCCAGTTTTGCTTCTTATATTCATCAGTTCCCAAAAACACACCTAAATATTTTAAACCTGCCCTTCCCCATTTCAACCCCCCTGGAAGTAAGGGACCTTCACTATCTTTTCCACACCACAAAGCATCACACTTTGCCCAGTTAACTTTCGAAGAGGAGGCTTTACCGTAACATTCTAAGCTTTCTTCTAGATGTTGAATATCTCCAGTGCCTCCAATTAAAACCGTGACATCATCTGCATAAGCAGAAAGTTTAACAGGCTGCAGTGTATTAATTTGTAGACCCCTTAACTCTCTTCTTAGTTTACATAGTAAAGGTTCAATGACAATACTATAAAGCTGCCCTGAAAGAGGACAGCCTTGCCTTATACCCCTCTGAACCCTTATAGGAACACTAAGACCACCGGCCATTTTAATTAAACACGTAGCTTCAGAATAGAGCAGACTTATTAGTGAAATAAAATGATCCCCAAAACCAAAGGCTTTAAGTGTTTCAAAAAGATAGACATGATCTACCCTATCGAAAGCCTTTTCCTGATCCAATGACAAAAACCCCACATCAACATTATTAAAAGAAGCAAAGTCAAAAAGATCTCTCACCAAATGCAAAATTGTCAGCAATAGATCTACCCTTTATACAGTAAGACTGGTCCTTATGTATGATTTGTTGCAGTACACTATTTAATCTTTTGGCTAAGCATTTAGAGAGAATCTTATACTCAGAGCATAGAAGTGCCACAGGCCTCCAGTTCTTTAATAAAGTTAAGTCTCCTGTTTTTGGAAGCAAAGTTAAGACTACACGCTGGCAACTCTTAGGGAGACTTCCTTCAACAGTTGATTCCTGAAGAACTTTAAAAAAGTCACTCCCGATGACAGTCCACAAGCTCCTATAGAACTCAGCAGGAAGACCATCCTCCAATGTCTTCTTGAAACACACAGTGGAATAAGAGGCGTATTGCTGACAAAACAATTTTATATGTGCTTTCCCCACTTCCCACCACTGAATTATGCTATCAAAACGGGCCTTTTCAACTTTCCAACTTTCCCAAAATAACTTACATTTCTCAATAAAAACTTATTTCTGCCCTTACAATTAGCAGCCTTCCTGGTTCTAACTCATTTTTCAATAAAATTTTGGCTTTAACAGCAGGGGAAAAAAGCACAGCCACCCCTGCACTTGAATTAGTCCCATGACTGAGAACATGTTCTCCCTCCCACCACAACCTCCACTCAAATTCATTGCTTTGGTTACTATGAGTCTCTTGAAGGAAAATGACATTCAACTCTTTCAAATTAATTAATTCCGTTAAAAAATGATCCTTACATCCCTCATCCCATTCACATTAAGGGATCCCATTCTTAAGATCTCCATAAAGACGAAAGGGGGAAAGAGAAGACAGTATAGAAAAGAAATACAGATACAAGTCAACATATTCATTTTGTTTTCCCTCTTATTAGCCTCTCTTTTTGTCAATTTGCCTAATTGTCTAATTGCAATAATATGTTTCTTCAGACGAAAACGCTTTTGTTGTGAAAGTTCCTTGTAACTACTCACTTTTCGTGCCCACATCACAGAAGAGACAAACTTATCGAGGTCGGGGAAAAAATTATGGACTTCTACACCCGCTTTACCTTTTGTTTTATCAAGAAAGGAATTTATTTCTTCAACAGAGTACAAATCCTTCTCATATTCTCCTGCCATTTCCATGAAATCCGACCATTGTTCATCATCTTTAATGCTATCATCAGTTTTCTGAGATAAACTATCTAGTTCATCAGCCAGGCCCTCCTCAGCCCCTACAGCTGTCCCTGCATCAGAGGATACACACGTCTTCATCATCCCCGCTAGTAACATCAACAACAGCATTAGACCCATTCTAAATTCTTCCAGTAACAGAACTAGAACCAAGCTGGTCATTGCTCAAAGGTTTTCTAAAACCACTCTCAGTATTTCCAGAGCTACACCCAGGCTTTTCATTACTCACAGTAATTTTATCAAGCTTACTCACCTCATTCTGTCCCTTTACCTCAGCAGCTCCATCAACCTGCACTGGGCCTTTTCTTCCTTTCTCCTTCGTTTGAAGAACAGAGTTATGTATATCCATATTAGATGTAGATGGGCGTGGGTCATTTAACACTTCTTTTTGCGGGCACGAAAAACGTTTGTGCGCCAGGTCACCGCATTCAAAACATTTAAGACTCTCAGTGCTAGCATACACCATGTATGAATTATCTCCATGGGAAACGCGGAAAGACACTTCTAATGTGCGCTCTGATGAAGTTAAGAACATATAGACTACACGCCTAAAAGAGAGCACGTTTAAGCGCTGCATTTTTGCACCCTAACGGGATCATTTTAACTGGACCCACGATCTTCCCGAATCTCGTTAATTCTTTAATGATGACATCATTAGAAATAAACGGAGGGACATTAGAAATGGTTATTTTAGTAGCTGGAGCGGACAACGGGATGACCGGTACAAAAGCTTCCTTCACCCATATTCCGCTCACAGTCAGCTGATTCACTAAAGCTTCACTCGTCAAAAAGACAACAATCGCTTTGCTCATTTGTGAGGCCGACAGTATGTTATCAAACCCGACTTGCTCTCCTACTACTCCTAAAAGAGAGCACATGTTTAAGCGCTGCATTTTTGCACCCTAACGGGATCATTTTGACTGGACTCGCGATCTTCCCGAATCTCGCTAATTCTTTAATGATGACATCATTAGAAATAAATGGAGGGACATTAGAAATGGTCATTTTAGTAGCTGGAGCGGACAACGGGGTGACCGGTACAAAAGCTTCCTTCACCCATATTCCGCTCACAGTCAGACCAATTAAAAAAAAAAGTAAACCAACGGACTAAAAAGAGGGAAAAAACACTCACTCGCGCCAGCACACCCACTCTCGTGCAAACTCACTCAACGCATGCGCACAGAGAGAGAGAGAAAGAGAGAGGGAGCGCGAGAGTATTTTTCACATAACAAAATACAAACACTTTAAATTAAAAAAAAACAATCCATCACCAAAAATCTCACACAAAGCTCCTTTTAAAAACCAAATCAGCTCAAACTTTGCAAGATCATTCATCAATTTATAATAATTAAAATCTATTAAAATTCTGGATTTAACTGAATTAGCAAACACTGCTTTTAAATCATTACAAACCCCATGCTCATTTTTTTCTTTTCTTGTAATGTAAATTGCCATTTTAGCATGTCCCAATATAAAATTAAACAACTGACACTGATACTTGCGACTCTGTGAGTATTTAAAACCACAAATGAATTTCTTCATTGAAAAACACTCATTAAAACAATTAAAAATTTTACTCAAAACACTAAATAAAGATGTCAGTCTAGAACACTGCATAAACGCATGGAAGACAGTTTCCCTTTGTGAACAAAAAGAACAATTTTGATCAACATCCTGATTAATAACAGAAACAAAAGCGTTCACTGCAATAGCACCATGTAACAACCTCCATTGCAAATCTCCAATTCTCTTAGATAATGGTGACTTATACAATACTCTCCACTCAGGTTTTTCATACTCATTTAAATTAAGCATCTCACGCCAAGGAGTATCAATTCTTTTATCCAAAAACTTCTTATTAAAAATTTTAACACAAATTTTATAGCAGACCTTTCCAGAAGTAATATCTGAGCCCTTCACAATCAACCTATTAACTTCTATGAAACAGCCTTCACAATTTTCCATTGTGGGAGTTAAATATAAATCAGGAAAAGAATCGATACAATCTGGATTTACGAGCCCCATTGAGTAATCTAATAACAATTTCAATTCTTTTCCAGACAAAGTGGTCTTCCACTTGTCAAGTACTCTGGCAACCAGACGCATAGATCTCATCCCCAGCTTCTCAGTCATTGCAATCACATCTGAAAAATTAGCTCCAGCTACTTGTAGCACTTTCCCAATGGTTAAAATTCCAGAATTGATCAGATTTTCTTCTGTCACAGAGTAACTCAGTTCACTTGACAAGGCCAAACGTGAGCCAAAAATTAATGGCTCTTGCAACAGCCAGTACAAAGAGTTCACAGTCCGCTCCTTTGGAGTTTCGAACAAGGCCCACACTTTAAAAAGATTCCGATAAAAAACAGGAAACTTAGAGAGTTTCAACTTTTGAGGATCTAGCCAAAATATGACTCTATCCAATCCCAGGCCTTCAAACCCTCTCAATATAGAGAAAGCTGCTTTCTTCCAGTTTGAGTTCTCTGAGCCTGTTAAAAGTCTTTGTATGAACTGAATCCTGAAAGCAGCTGTTCGACTTTGTAGATGTACCAGTCCAAACCCTCCTTCTTCTTTAGGAAGGTACAGTACACTTTTTGGTACCCAGTGCAACTTGTCCCAAAAGAAATCCACTAAACATGACTGAATCTTAGATAAAATATCTACTGGGGGATCTATGCAACTTAAACGATGCCAGAGAGTAGAGGCAACTAAATTATTTATAACCAAAAGTCGTCCTTTATATGACATCTTTGGAACTAGAAACTTCCACCTATCGAGGCGCCCTTTTACCTTCTCAAAAGCACCTTCAAAATTTTCTTTAACAGCATTCTCATTGCCTAAAAAGACACCCAAGTATTTAAAACTATCTCTGGTCCATTTCAGACCAGCTGGTAAAATGGGTTCACCATGTAACCAACTCCCAGCAATTATAGCTTCACTCTTTTGCCAGTTTACTTTTGCAGAGGAGACATGTCTAAAATCTTCTAATGTTTGTAACATCACATTCACATCATTTTGATTACTAATTAACACTATCACATCATCAGCATAGGCTGATAATTTAACAGCTTCAATACCATTTAAAATCTGTAAACCACATATGTCAATTCTTAACTTAATTAAAAGAGGTTCTATAGCCAAGGTGTACAACATGCCAGAAAGAGCACAACCTTGTCTAACCCCTCTTAAAACCTTAAACGGAGAGCATAAGTCACCATTTATCTTCAATATACTCTCAAC
>NW_015540887.1:373822-378621 GCF_001515605.1 Sinocyclocheilus anshuiensis
ACACCAAATACACAAAATAATGATCTTTAAAAAAGCATCATATGACCCCTTTAAAACAATAATGGTGGATACGTTAGTCGAGTGCTAACGTGACTAACTGAGGAAACAATACAGTTTGTAAACCAAAATATGTCTACTGTAATGTTTGAAGAACAACAGACAAAAGACGCTCTGTCTTAACTTGTAATCAGAACGCAGAACAGCTGTATCACAGGCGCAGCAGCCTAACTAACTCGCTTGTTTCTCACGCATTAACCCTATAACTGCCGGTGCAGCAAAATAAACAGCAATTTCACAATGATTATAAAGTCTGTGTGCTACACTACATTATTTATTATTAAACAAAGCAATTAGAACAACGTCAGTCTACATTAATCTACACATTCTTAGGAAATAGTGGGTTCACAGCGAATTATCTGAACTACTTCAGTAAGACAGCAATATAGTGCTTTACCTGGAAACCTAAAGCTACACTAGGTGTACAAAACATATTAGCTCAAAAACTTGATATTTTGAGCACTTAGTTAAAAAATGTACACATAACGTGTCAATCGTACTTTCAGGTTGTGCTTCGGAGAGCTTGTTAGTCCAAATTAAGAAGATTAGAAGCCAACGAAGATAAAAGCCAAGATTAGAGAAGCAATCCTTGGTAAAATGACATGCACACAACAAAAGGTTTGAATTGTATTTCTGTGGTATCCTTGAACACAGCATCTTTTCAACATGATGTAAACACACTGACTAGCGGAAGTGTTTGTGGGCAGGTCAGACTCTGTTCGTATTTCGCGGGCAGGCGGGGATTATGCAAATGTGTTACCCAGTGACGTATACCAGTAACAGGCAAAATATTCGAAAATATGAAGACTCGTTAAGGCGATTCAGAATCGACTCTCTCTTTTGAGAGACAATATCTTTATTTATCATGCACTTTTTTGATTAACAGCTTTGCAGATTGTTTTCATTTAAGGATAGCTATGTTATAAACTGCAAAATAGATATTTTTCAAAAACCCATATGACCTGCTCTTTAATGACTTATTGGGATTATTAAAAAAAATGAGTGAGTGGATTTTTTCAATTAGGCTGGTTGTTTTTACACACTGTGGCCACACAACTGTGTCCAAACACCTTATAAAAGTGATTTTTGCATAATATGCCCCCTTTAAAAGTGCATTGTTTCTTTCACATGACTGATTTGCACCAAGTGGTTAATTGTGATATTTATATTTTTTATAATACTATTATATACAGAGTTCTGGCATGAAACTCTAGATGGAGCAGTCCGATAGGTCTAGCTCAATCTGACCTGGCGACATCATTGTCACATGGCAGCTGATTGGTTCTCTCCTGTATCGGAGTTCGCTGCTAAATATTCAAATACCTGGCTTTTGTTTGCTGTAGCAGTTGGCAGCGCACTTCAGAGCAGCCTAAATCAACATCTAAAATAAGTGAATGCTCCTTTAATCCATATCGCTGTGTATATTTGCGTGGTCTGCCTAATTGAATACAAAATGAGCAACCGTAAACAATTTTAAAGTGTAATGTTAGCCGTTTGCATTGTATGCAGCAGCGAAATATTAAGCATAGTAGCAGCAGCATTTAGCATGTTTATACAGCTGGAGCAAAAGGCAGTTTAGAGCTTGTAATCACTCTGAGGACACATAGTAGCGAACATTAAAACAGGTTAAATGAAATAAGCATTCTTGTGTATGCATTTCAACTGGGGTTCCCTTTCATGGGAACTTCGAACTGCGTCCTCTAGGGGTCGCTATGGGGAACGCCTCGTCGTGACCCGTGTCTGAAGCATACATTGAAAAAACACCAACTCGTTGGCCGGCGACAGCCACTGCTTAATATTCAAATACCTCGCTTTTGTTTGCTGTAGCAGGTTTGCAGCACACTTCAGAAACCCTCCACCTTCCCCAGCTCCACCTGTATAGATCTGCTAGAGGGTGATTCATGTATGTTATATGGGGGTTATTCATATGTGTTATATGTGCAGCAGCAGTATTTCTTACATGCTTACAGCAGCATGTTGTGGATGTATTGGCAGTAGCAAGTCTGTGTTGCAAGTTTGTGCGTGTGTACTTATCATGTCTTATACCTTTTGGACATTCTAATACCATGGTGAATTTGTAAATTTTGTAAATACCCTAGCAAATGAATATGGTAATTATTTACTGTACTATTCATTCCCAAATGTAAGTGTACATCCAAACATTTACCTTTATTCATTCAGCAGATGTTTTTAGTCAAAGCACAGCACACGCATTTAAATTAAAAACCACTGGCACAGATACAGAGTGTTGGTCTTCCTTTTAATCCACAACTCTAGGAAGGTTTTCCAATATGTTGTAACATGGATGCAGGATTCACTCCCATTCAGCCACAAGAGCATGAGTGAGCTCAGGCATGATATTGGGCGATGGGGTCTGGCTCACACTCACTGTTCCAGTTCATCTGATGTTTGTGCATGTGCACCAATGTCATCATATTATAGGACACACAGCAGACTAGAGCACTGTCTTTCTGATTGTGTGCATCGCCGTCACGCTGCTCTGACCTGTGTGGCTCATGGGTCAGCTTTAGAAAACAAAGTGTTTCATCCATCATACCACAAAGCTGACAGTCCCAGTCCAGCCTTATCTAAGAGTCTGTCTCTCATCATCACACCAAAAAAAAACCTTAACAAAGAAGTTGAACAACTGCCTATTACATGACTGATCACTAGCCAAATAGGAAGTCATTGTTCTGAACCAATAAATCAGCCCAGGAGAGCTCGCATGGCGTGAGGCTCGCTCGTCTCCCTCCGAGACTGACAAATGCGCCTTCAGTGAGAAAACAAGATGGATGAACTAGCAGTAATGACTTTGGACTGGCTGTGAGCATGTGCTCTCCGTTTTGGTGCCTCCATTTCGCACCGCAGTGTGTTAGGGATGTGCAAAGCTGACCTGTCTCGCATTTACAAAAAATCGCTCTCTCTTTGGAAAGGTAACTTTGGCTTTGGATTCTGCATGGTGAACTGAGTGAGTCACATCGTCAGAGGTGTTTAAGTTTTCAGTTGGACGCTGCTTTGTTTTAGCATGAACGCCTGGTTGTTTTGGTCTCTCGATGGCTCTGTTTTGGCTCATGTGTGTTTGAAGTTACGGTGTGTTCTGGGAGCTGCTGTTTTTCACTTATAGGTTGTATTTTGGTGCTTAAACAGGCATGGTACTGAGGCCCCTGCATTGGGTGGGGTGTTATGGTCTCGGCCTGTATTTGTGTTTGTGTAGCGTGAGGTGGATCGGCGTGTTCAGACACGCTGTGTTGCTGATGTCAACAGCTGAGGTGTTTATGGCCTCTTCTGATTACAATCACACCTCACTGTCAGGCACAAGGTGTTCAGAGCGAACCACCGTTGCGTCACACAGTGGCAAAACTACTTCACACACAGGTCTCGGTGTACCTTTAGCTAAATGCCTCTCTGGAACCACTGCGACAAATTATTTTTATTGAAATATCTGAATTGATTTGACTTTTGGGTTTATTTGCTCCCTGTTAATATGAATTTTTTGGATCTCATCTCTAAAATCATCTAGCAGCAAGTTTTATTACTAAAATCTCACATACCATTATGTACCGTACAACAATAATTGTATATACAGTTAGGTCCAGGGCTCGAATTGAGGGGGGATGCAGGGGGATGGCATCCCCCTGGTTGAAAAAAATGACTAAAAGCATCCCCTCGGTAAAACCACCATCTCCCCTTACCATCCCCTTTAGATTAATAATGTGTATTATGTAAAACCTATCATGCAAATAACATGTTAAAATTCTCTACTTACGATAATTCACAAACTAAATAATGGCGATTGGCCAATCAGAACTCACTGTAACAAGCTGCGCAAAAGCGAAAGCAAGTTTTCGTCATTTTTCGCGCAAAATGATTCAAGTGCAACCTTTGAACTTATTTAAAAAGAAGACAACTGAAAAGGTATGATTTTTCCTTGATTAGAATTTTAAGACATTCCCCTGACATATGTTATTGTGCTGTATGTGTGACTGTGAGGGACTGAGAGACGATAGCAGAGCTGACATTATCGAGTCACTGACTTTGCAAAAAACAAACAAAAACACGTCTTGAGGGTCCAAAATCAAAAGCATTCACTGCGCTATGAAGCCTATTAGAATGCAGTTAGAATGCCCTTATAATTTAATCAATCAAAGAAAAAAATACCCATGTATGAGTTATGTTTTTATATTCATTGCACAAGCAATGTACTTTTCTGAACATCAGTACAGTACTATTAATTTTATACAACAGTTACAGTGCATAGCAATACAGTGCTTCGTTCCTTGAATGAATCAGTTTTTGAATGAATCGAGTGAGCCAGTGATTCAGTGGTCCATTTAGAGGGACCCACTTAAGTAAAATTTTTATACACATTCCCCCCATTTTCAGGGGCTCAGATGTAATTGGACAAATAAATCTAAAAATGTTCAATTTTAATTTTTTGTTGAGAATCCTTTGCAGGTAATGTTAAAGGGGTCATATGATGCGATTTCAATTTTTCCTTTCTCTTTGGGGTCTTACAAGCTCTTGGTGCATAAACAAGATCTGTAAAGTTGCAAATACTAAAGTCTCAAATCCAAAGAGATATTCTTTATAAAAGTTAAGAGTCAACCACACCTACCTAAAACGGCTCGTTCTAACACGCCCCCACATGTCTACGTCACGATGTGGGAAGATTTGCTTAACGCCGCCCAAATGTTCACGCAAAGAAAGAAGGCGTAACTTTTATTCTCGCTGTAGTATTGTTG
>NW_015540887.1:378902-447627 GCF_001515605.1 Sinocyclocheilus anshuiensis
AACTCTGCGCTGTTGATCGCCAGATCGGCTTTCACCATGGACGAAGCGGAGTCCAGCCCTGGGTCATCACATGTGATGCCGCAAGCCCGCCGGCCGTTCCTCACTCAAGCCCGCCTGCCTCCGCTTACTCAAGCCGGCCTCCGCTCACTCAAGCCCGCCGTGTGTGACGCTAATGTTTTTTGAACCTTAAACCGCATAAACACATTTCATTATACTAAATACACAAAATAATGTTCTTTTTAGCAACATCAACATTATAAGTAATCTTAAAGGGGTCATATGATGCTGCTAAAAAGAGCAATATTTGGTGTATTTGGTGTAATGAAATGTGTTTATGTGGTTTAAGGTTAAAAAAACACATTATTTTCCACATACTGTACATTATTGTTTCTCCTCTAACAAACAACAAGCCCTACTCTACACTGCCCAAAAAACTCACTTTAAATATATAAAATATAAAAACTCTTTAAATATAAAAAATGTACTTACCAAACAAAGTAGTTTCGCTTTCACAATGAAACAGAGTCAAACACGGCGACCTACAGTGATCAGAGGCCGGGGGCTAGCGTGAGATACAGTATGTGGGGGCGTGTTAGAACGAGCCGCTTTAGGTAGGCGTGGCTGACTCTTAACTTTTATAAAGAATATCTCTTTGGATTTGAGACTTTAATCTTTGCAACTTTACAGATCTTCTTTATGCACCAAGAGCTTGTAACACTCCAAAGAGAAAGAAAAATTGAAATCGCATCATATGACCCCTTTAAATTTGGAACTCATTTACATCACCATAGACTGGGTTTCCTCCTTTGTGCTGCTTTTTCAGGCCTTTACTGCAGCTGACTTCAGTTGTCGTTTGTTTGTGGGTCTTTCTGCCTTAAGTTTTGTCTTCAGCAAGTGAAATGCATGCTCAGTCGGGTTGAGATCAGGAGATTGACTTGGCCATTGCAGAATATTCCACTACTTTTACCTTCAAAAATTCCTGGGTTGCTTTTGCTGTATATTTTGGATCATCGTCCAGTTGTTCTATGAAGCGTAGCCCAATCAACCTTGGTGCATTTGACTGAATCTGGGCAGAGAGTATATCCCAATTGTCCAATTACTTATGGTCCCTTGAAAAAGGGGAGAGGTACATATTAAGGATTGAAAACAGTTATTTAAAAAGTAACAAAGATAATAATAAATATGTGTAATAATATTTCATAATATTACTGTTTTACTGTATTTTCTATCAAATAAATGCAGCATAAGAGATTTCTTTCAAAAACATTACAAATCTTACGATGTTATTTAATTATTCTAGTCCAATTTATTATAATTTTTTATATGTAATTTATGCTGTATCTGATTTATTTTCATTTCTATTTTTACATTTTGTTGTGATTTTATGACGTATATGACATGTTTTGTTAGGCATTTGTTGTACATATGTATTATATTTTAACTTATTGTTTGCCTAGGAATTTTTTTTTTTTTTTTTAATTTAGGTGTATTTCTTTTCTTTTGTGATAGAAAGGTAAGGACTGCAAAGTAAGCTTTTCATCGCATGATAACCTTTACTCTGTGCCTATGACAATAAACTTGCTGAATCTGAATCTTATTAAATATACATGGGGTGCAAAAGTCTGTGACCACATCTAATTTAAACCTAAGGGGGAAAAAAAGACATTTTAAAATGTAAAAGTTTGCAATATTTTTTTTTTCTACTCAGATTTAAATTTTAAAAATAAAATGTGCAAACTAAAAAATAAATAATAAAAAATATACAACTGAATTCATTACAGTTGCATAAAAATAAATAAATGAAAAACACAAAGTCGAGATAAACATTCACCCTGAATGGGGAGTGAAAAGAGAGGGTGTAAGAGGTTTATGCTGTACCAACAGACACACAGCAGCTCTGCTGACTGCAGCGCAGGAACAGCACTCTGCAGCGCTGCCAAACTCACACACAGAGCTGTCAATCACAGCACCATCTCAGTATGCAGCGCCGCGAACGCTGGCACTGAAAATCAGCCCGATTCCTCTTGGAAATGTGCATGTTTTTCTACTACATCAAAACTAGATTCTGTTTGTTTTATGTCTTCGCTCTTTTTTCTTTCTTTATATAATGTTTTTTTAGAAGGATATGGTATAAGGCCAGTTAAAATTACAGTACTTATTCATACTAAGCCTCTTATGGACAAATCTACACAAAATGCTTCACATTCACTTCATATTTCACATTTTCTGTGCTGATCTTAGTTTTAAGTGTCCTTTTTACGGGAAAACAATACAAGAATACCGATTTTATTTATTTATTTTAGCTCTGTGAATGATATCTGTTTGTGGGCTGAGGAATGTTGTATACCTCTTGCAGTGCAGGGTATTCTGTATGAATGAGATACATTTGCTCTCTCTCCATGCTGAGAGCTCGTATTGACATCCTGTATAACTCAGGCTTTGGTTTGAAAATAATCCTCCAGGTGAGAGGAACCTCAAATGCTCTCAGTCAGGAGGGAATGACAGGAGAGAGAGGAAAGAGCTGCTTCACAGAGTGTCAGATTCCTCAGATTCTAGCCCATCTCTCATCAGCAGAACACAGATAGCGCTCTCTCTCCCCCTCTCCTCGCTTTCAGCCTTATATAAACCTCTCACATGAGAGACAGACAGAAGGAGAGAGAAAGAGAGGACACAGGAGATGGTCATGTACTGCCCAAGGCCTTCATTGTGAGTCATGCGCTGCAGTATGGAATCTTCACCTCAAATCCAAAAGAGAGAAATAGACAATTATATATTATATTATGTTATATTAATTATATTATATTATATTATATTATATTATATTATATTATATTATATTATTATACACAGACACTTACATTTGGTGCTATTAGATGTGCAAAAAACTGTTTTGTTCTTCAAATTTGACTTTTTCACACATTAACCTTCGTAATCTTCGTGTCATGAGAGGTAAATGCAGGAATTTCAACATTGAGCACTCAAAACTAAATCTAAAATGAAAACAAAATATAAAAATAAAACTAATTCAAAATATTTGTAAAAACATATATTATATTATATTATATTAACATTTTTGCATTGTAAGATCTTTTTATAAACTAATTCATAATATTAACAAATAATACGTAAACACAATATATTATATTATATTTATTATAATATATTATTATCTTACAATTTTTCCATTGTAATATTTTTTAAAACATAAATAACTTTTCATTACTGTAATGCAAAATGATATATTATTTAAATTATGTAGCTGTTCAAACATCATACAGATTAATTTGTTTATTTATTTATTTATTTATTTACATATAATACAATAACTTTGAAAGGATGGGGATATTTTTAATGAGATTACCCCTTATATACACTCCTTTGGGCAACATCACGAGTTGGATGGATAGCTGTCATATACAAAATTTCTTTAAACTTTGACCCCACTTTAAAATCTACACCCATTCAAACACAAACACAAATTTCTACACACAGAGCCACTCATTCTTGGAAATATGGCTCTTTATTTAGCACAGAGAGGCCAAGCCTGTGCCCTATTATGTGTGGAAGTTACGTTAGCATGTCGTCATTGAGAGAGACAAATAAATGTGTCAGGTAAATGGATAGTGGAGGAATGCATTTTCCGAAGGGTGGCAGGAGAACGGGTATGTGGTCAGCTGGTTCACTCAGACGTTAGTGCTGTGTGGTGTTTTAGGATGTGAACTTCTGACCCTGGAGTCACCTGTCATGTCAAATGAGCTGTGACGTCTTCTGTCAAAGGACCACAGCTGCCATTTTCACACCTCTGCACACACACATATGACCTAAAATGCATGCACACACACACTCTGAACACCACATATCATTCCTTCAGTGGAAGACTTTTCTAAACACTACTTTTAAAAATAACGTGCTACTTTAAAACAGAACTATTCATTATAAAAAAAATTACATCGTCAGCTTTAACGGAAGTTAAACCTTGTGAAAATTAAGTACACTTTACGGAAACAATATGCTTAAGTGTAGACTTAATGTAATGTTTTCAGACACTTAGGCCCAGATTTAGTAAACAGGGCAAATTAGTGTGAGACTGCAATCCCATAAAAGTGTCAATGGGAGTGGAAATTTCTGTGGAGCATCTACTGACAATGCAGACGCTACCAGATCATTTCCATAATTACCAATTCAATCCACCAAGAGCAGCGCAAATTAGCAAACAAGCAGATAATAATCAGGTGTGGGTAAACTACAAACAACACAGATGCGAAATAGGTTAAGACATACTTTTAAAATAACATATTGGCTGTTTATTAGTACTTATTGTCAGGATTACGGACCTGTTGTGTTGTGTTTTCCCTCCCCATGTGCTTCCCCTGACCTAGTTTCTACCGTGTTTCATGCCCTTATTTGGTCCTTCCTGTTCCTGTTCGTATTGGTTCCCATTTGATTCAGCTGTTTCCCCAATTATCTCGTTTGGTTCTTAGTATTTAACCCCTGCATGTGTTTGCCTGTGTTCCCTGTTCAGTATTGTTAATGTCTTCTTGGATGTGATCGTCTCATGCTATGTGTGCTCCTGTCTGCCCTATGTACCCCATGTTTGCTGGATTAAAGGAGAATTCTCCTGCGTCTCCGTGACTCGTTTGCTCCTCGCTCCCTCACAGTAGCTGATCGTGACAGAATACCGAACCTACAACAGTAAAACAAAAAGAAGTTGCATGTTTTCCCCTTCGTTTTGTTTCCGTGTTTTGTTCAGTGTTTTTTTCCCTCCTGTTGTTTCCCTATGGATCCCCTTGCCCGCCCGGAATACCTCCACCTCCTGCTGGAGCAGGGGAAAAGATCGCTCGAGGACCATACCAGACTGTTTCTGGCCCTTGCCCATCTCACCAACTACCCGAACGATGCGTTCTGCGCGTTCTATGACGCCAGCTTGAACCATCATCGTCCGAAGATGGTCCTCCAGCGAATTTCGCCGCCTTTGTAGAGTGGATACTGGTGAGAAACGGATCCCCATTAACCGTCTGTTCCGAGAGGATCTCGCCAGTTCCACTCTCGACCCAGAGCCCAGCCCACCATCTCCTCGATGTGCGGAGCCCAAGCCTGAGCCCGATGACCCCTTTAATATTACGTTTATATTTAATGAAATTACTTTAACTTTAGAGTGTTTTTAACCAGTTTAGTAGGACTTTAGTACTTTTTGTAATTTCATAATTAATTATGCTGTCTTTTATTGTATTTATTAATTAATTAATTAATTTATTAATTATATTTTATTATATGTTATCATTATACTGTATTCTATCATTAAGTATGGATAAAGTGTACTGTTAAATTATAAGCATTTATGGTAAACTAAAATATTATTTAATGTCATTTCTATTGAAACTTGTATGTCATACCTCGTCCCTCCGGCTCTGCCTTGGACAGGCGTCGGCCCGCCATCGCCTCAGGACTCCACTCCTCTGTTTTCACCTCGTCGTTCTGTCCCACTGGCTCTGTTGGGCTCCTCCCTCCCGCCAGCTCCACCTTGGTCCTCAGTCGCTCCGGCTCCGCCGCGGATCTCAGCCTCGGTCGCCAGAGCCCTCGGCTCCACCCTGGCCCCCGGATCCTCAGCATCGTCCTGTCTCGTTGGCTCTCCGTCTCCGCCTCGGGCTCCTCCGCCACCTGCTCCACCGTGGGCCGCTGTTATGGCTGTGGCCTTGGTCTTGCTTGGCTCCTCCTGCTCCAAGTCTCTCCTGTTGTCTCCCTGGCTCCCTGGACTGCCTGCTCTGCCATGGCCTAGCATGCACCAGCCTCCAGGAACTGTTACGACGCGGGACGCGCCTTCCGGGAGGGGGGAGTAATGTCAGGATTATGGACCTGTTGTGTTGTGTTTTCCCTCTCCATGTGCTTCCCCTGACCTAGTTTCTCCCGTGTTTCATGCCCTTATTTGGTCCTTCCTGTTTCTGTTCGTATTGGTTCCCATTTGATTCAGCTGTGTTTCCCCAATTATCTCGTTTGGTTCTTAGTATTTAAGCCCTGCGTTCCCTGTTCGATATTGTTAATGTCTTCTTGGATGTGATCGTCTCATGCTACGTGTGCTCCTGTCTGCCTTGTATACCCCATGTTTGCTGGATTAAAGACTGTTTATGGAGAATTCTCCTGCGTCTCCAGGTCTCGTTTGCTCCTCGCTCCCTCACAGTAGCTGATCGTGAGACTTATAAAGCACACATTCTGCATGACCATATTCTACATCCCTACTCCTACCCAATACCTAAACTTAAGAACTACCTTATTAACTATTAATAAGCAGCAAAGTATGAGATTAGTTAGTCATGGTTAATGGTTTGTTAATAGCGAGAACTGGATATTAGAATAAAGTGTGACCAAATACTCTCCTCCCATAATTTTAAAAACTGTTTAAATTTGATTTTTGAAATTTAAAGGAATTTGGGAAATCTGAAAGGGAAATGCATGCATATGCAAGGTCAGCTGTGAAAATAATGAGGGTTTGCACTGCATGGTGCAAGCTGTTAGTAAATCTGGCCCTTAATTGCATGTTAATTAAATGTATATTAAAGGGGTCATATGATGCAATTTCAATTTTTCCTTTCTCTTTGAAGTGTTACAAGCTCTTGGTGCATAAAGAAGATCTGTAAAGTTGCAAAGACTAAAGTCTCAAATCCAAAGAGATATTCTTTATAAACATGTTGTTTTTATCATGTGACCTACCAGTGTCAGTTGCATCACTTCACTGCCATTCATAAATCCTGGCCTCATGGGATAGTAAAGTGTCCATCAAATGCACACCTCAGAATAATTTTCACCTGCTGTTTTGCAAATACTAGGAATTCGGACTTACTACTCTTTTGGTATACTATATAGTAGAGAAGTATTCAATTTCAGATGCAGCGAGGATCTTCAGGATTTTCAGAAACCTCCAGGCTGCTGTGTTGGAGCTAAACTCGGCTGGACGATGGTCCTCCAGGTACAGGATTGGACACCTTTTTTTTTATAAGAAAACACAGAATTAATGTACAAATTGTTGGTGTTTATTGATTGTAAATCTTTCTCACTGATGCTGTGCATAAACATACAGTACCTTCCACAGCAAATACACATTCACAGGGTGAAGGTACTCTATGAATCGCACCCTAATTGAGTCTGTTTAGTTCATGTTGGTGCAGTAGTATTCTTATTTCTGCAAGCTTCACATTGATTTGCTGCCAGAATGGGCCTCTGCAATCCATGACAGGGAGCTGGAGAGAAATGTCACAGGCAGTCGTTTAGTCTGTCACTCCTCTTCGATTCTTAATCAGTGAGTGTGATAGACCTCCAACAGAAGAGGGTGAGATTTCAGCAAAGATAGTCGGCAGGCATGACATCCACTACAAAAATAATGTTGTTTAAAGTTGACTTGAGGTACGCCACCTTTAGTCAATCAGAAAACTTAAACCTTTGAATCTGCTTATGAATAATTTTACACATTGACATTGGGTTTGATGTCTGTGGAGTGTGTGGTGGTATGCTTTAGGAATGGGGGCTGGTTTAATTTAGTCGTCTAGTGGTTATTAAGACAAGTCTTCTTCACTTAAACAAGTAGGGACTCATTCATGAGTAAGTGTGTGTGTGTGTGTATTTAAATACAGTATGAGTGACAAGTTCATTTGAGCCCTACATTTGATCACTCAGAAGGGCACAACTGCATTAGACGGAGGGAGTGTCTGAAGTGTGTGTTTGTGACACAAGGCTGAGGCGTCATTAAAGTTAAACTTCTCAAACTGTCACTTACCTCCAACAACAATTATACCACCATCTCCTCCTCCTCATCATTCAGACACAAATGCACAATGAAACCCTCATTACCTCACCTCTTCTTTGCTTATTTGCTGTCAAACACATATATGCTGTATGTTGACTCACATACTGTATATTTATGTATGTGCAAGCACACATATATACTCTCACACCATAAAATGAAGTGCTGCTGGTATCCCTGTGGAAGTGACTGGACTAATACGCAGGTTAAGATTAAAACTGGAATCTCTTTTTCCACAAACAGAGAAATCAAAGTGGCAGTTCTGATGCCGGCCTCCTAATCCTCCATTTCCCACAGATGAGAAAGAAATGGAGATAGAAAGTGTGAGTGGGTTCACAGTTAAAGCTTCCAGTGAAACAGTATTAATAATGTTATGCTACGGGGGTCCAGGCCTGCTCCTGGAGTTTAGCTTCAACCGTGATTAAACACATCTGAACCAGCTAAACAAGCAGTCAAGTGAAGTCAAGTCACCTTTATTTATATAGCGCTTTTAACAATACAGATTGTGTCAAAGCAACTGAACAGCATTAATTAGGAAAATAGTGTGTCAATAATACAAAATGACAATAGTAAACACAAATTTTTCAGTTAAAGACAGTTCATCATTGAATTCAGTGATGTCAACATCCAGCTCAGTTTAAATAGTATCTTTGCAATCAAGTCAACGGTATCGCTGGAAATGAAGTGTCCCCAACTAAGCAAGCCAGAGGCAGTGCATCTGAAATTGCGTATTACATTTGAATTTGAATCTGCTTTGTGACTGTTAAAAAAGTATGTTATTTAAAGTACAATATGTTTAGTATGAAAGAAATTCGTACGTACTAAATCCGCCATGTTGTTTTTATCATGTGACCTACCAGTGTCAGTTGCATCACTTCACTGCCATTCATAAATCCTGGCCTCATGGGATAGTAAAGTGTCCATCAAATGCACACCTCAGAATAATTTTCACCTGCTGTTTTGCAAATACTAGGAATTCGGACTTACTACTCTTTTGGTATACTATATAGTAGAGAAGTATTCAATTTCAGATGCAGCGAGGATCTTCAGGATTTTCAGAAACCTCCAGGCTGCTGTGTTGGAGCTAAACTCGGCTGGACGATGGTCCTCCAGGTACAGGATTGGACACCTTTTTTTTTATAAGAAAACACAGAATTAATGTACAAATTGTTGGTGGGTCAATCTCAAATCTGTCAAAACCATGTCCATGTCATAATCCATCTGATTTTTATGATCATTAAGATTGATTGATTGATTTGCTTTACTTTCATAACAATTAGGCAAATGTCCTATACAAATTCTCATTAATATAATGGAAAGAAGAAGAAGGAGAAGAAGAAGAAGAAGAAGAAGGACGAGGAGGAGAAGGGGTAGAAGAAGAAATAATTATCATTACTGTAAGAATATCAATGCATAAAAGTAGCAGCAGAATCTGAATAATCTGTTTACTACTACAGTATAAAGAACCTTTTGTGAAATGGAAAGGTTTAATGGATGTTAAAGGCCAGTAAAGAACTTTTCATTTGATAGCTTTGCATAAAGAAAAAAAAAAAATGAAATTATGATCACATCATCCCCTCTGCTGCAGCTCTCATATTTCATTCAATATTCTACATATTCAAGAACATCACATTCTCTTATATCATAACTAGTGATGTTTTGCATCTGTGATGCCAAACTTAGATAGATACA
This sequence comes from Sinocyclocheilus anshuiensis, assembly GCF_001515605.1. Classification (NCBI taxonomy): domain Eukaryota; kingdom Metazoa; phylum Chordata; class Actinopteri; order Cypriniformes; family Cyprinidae; genus Sinocyclocheilus; species Sinocyclocheilus anshuiensis. Next base: position 388,387 of record NW_015540887.1, read on the forward strand.
TCAAGGTAGCATTTTGTTAATCTGAAGACAATCATGGACAAGATTTTTAGCAGGAAGGTTATCAGTGAATAATTACTTAATTTTCAATCGAAACTTAAAGTTGGGTTGGGGAATATGCTCAATTGTCATGAAAATAATGTAATGATAAGAATTATCAATAATGGTCCAAAAATTGGTTTAATTTTCTTTATGCTAAATATAATTTCTGCTCCTCCTCCTCCTCCTTCTGCTTCTTCTTCTTCTTCTTCTCTTTCTTCTTCTTTTTTTTTGGATTTTGGGGTACCAAGACATGTTTTTTTTGAGATTCTACTGCCTGGAATAAACTTTAGTTGTAATAATAGCCATCAGGAAAATGTAGCAATTAATGAGCTTCTCCCAATGTAATAAGACTCAGTTCATTCATCACTTCTTTTCAAAGCTGCTTGTTTGTCTGTGTTTTTATTTGAGACTTTAACCTTCAAGTGAACAGAAGAGGACAGGATGTGTCTGTAATGATCCTGCTAGACCTTGAACCGGATGACTCCATTATTCATATGCTGCGCTGGCTGATTTTGTGGCGTTGTTCTTTTTTTATTTATTTCAGTCACAAAGAATGACCAGTAACAAACATAAATATATGCATATGTGTGTGTCTCTGTCTGTTTGTGTGGGCCCCAATCATTCTTCACAGTCAAAATCATGCCGTACAAATGCATTTAAATGTCTCTTTTAAGCACACACACCCTGCAAACAGCCATGACTAAGATAAATCATATGCAAATGTCTGTGCTCATCTTGTTTTTTAAGTAGGAACCGTGAATATACAACCATCTGTAATGTGAACGTGCGTAAGATGTATGTTTTTGTGTGCTCATTTCTGCATTTATTTTCCATACTTAAAGGAAAAACGATATTGCTTGCGTCATTCCAACCCCATTCTACTTTCCAATAAACAGAAAAGTACCATAAAATACCAATATCAGAGGCTTTCAAACTAGGGTCCAGAGACCCTCAGGGGACATCAAGAGGTTCTAAGGTGTCTGTGAAAAAAAAAAAAAGGAAACGGAACAGAACAAAACGGGGAAAAAAAGTTTTTAACTGTGTGAGTTAACTGTAAAACTGACTTGAAATTATGAATTGTGAAAATCCCTATACAAAAACATTGGATTTGACATTGGAACTGACAATGTTTCTCGTGATTCTTTAGGTTTATAGTCTAACAACACTCTAATAGTATGTAGAAAAAGAGATACACTTAATACAAATCAAAAATTTCCCAATTATATAGGCCTATTATTCCTTTGCTTTGACTTCAATACAGTAACTCAATCAAAGACAACTTTCTTATACAGTAAAAATACATAATATAAATGTCTTTGTATTTTAAATAGAGGGACTCAGGGAAGGGGTTCATCATATTTTGACATCAAAAATTTCTGGTCTACATGATTCATGCACTATTTTCTATAAATATACGTTTTTGTAAGTCATTAATTAACAAACTGAAATTGAAGTCATTATTCAGGGAAAAAAATGAATGAACGAATGAAAAAATAAGGTCTGAAGTCTCTGGTTGTAAATACCATGGTATTGGTACCAAAAATGTTAGCCTGTTTGTCCCATAAAGCTAATTTATGGCTTTAGAAGAAAAAAAAAATATAGGCCATATGTTATAGTTGGACCACTTTTGTGACACTCTTGAGATGTTCTTTTGGTGTTTGACAGTGTATATCGTTATGCACTTTCATTGTATATTAAATAGCAGCTAGGACATTTTGCCCAACATCTTCTATTTTGCTTTTACAGAGGAATAAAATAAAATAATAAAATTAAATAAAATAAAATTAAATTAAATTAAATTAAATTAAATTAAATTAAATTAAATTAAATTAAATTAAATTAAATTAAATTAAATTAAATTAAATTGTTGCTGTGCTTAATTTCTATTCCTTTGAAAAACAAACAATAATATCAAGAGATTCACCATGCAAAACACACATAATTCCAACAAACAAAACAGTAATTATTTTTGCTATTAAATTTGCTTTAGATCTCACCGTAAAATCAAAGACACTGCACACAGCTCTAAATCACCAGTAAAAGAAGCATGTCTGATGGCCGACAGTTATCGGGCTCCTCCTCAAACCCATCTCTTTTATGAGGCAGGCGTAGAGGAGGGACGTGGGGGCACTGATGCATACTGAACACCTCTCCCCTCCTCCTTGTCCTCCTATATCCTGTTTTCTCTCCACAGCTGTTCCCCTCCCCTTCTCTTTAGCCTCCCATGAGCCAGCTACGATGATTGATCCCACTTCTAATTCAACTGTTACATGTAAATCTATTTACGTGCACATACAGTATATTACCCTTATCAAATCCATGCAGATGTCTTCCTCCTTCTCCCCTTCTTGGAGCCTCTAGCTCTCTCTTATAGACAGTCTGTCCTCATGGCGTGGTGGAGATCCTTGCAGCAGGATGGAAATGTATGCAAATGATAGGGGGGAGAGAGAGGCGAAAAGAGACGTTGACTGTGTTTTTGATATGTTGTCCCTAAGTAAACGGCTGCCCTGAGATACAATAACAACCTTGCTCATGTCTTCACAGAAGGGGGTGGACATGTCACTGTTTTTAGAATCATCTGTTTTCTCTCTTAATGCTTCAGCTGTTTGTACCATCCAAGTCACTTCCATCTTATAAAACGCAAAGTTCTTACTTGGAAATCTGACTGGATGAGCAATGTGATTGGCGACTTAAATAACCGGTATAGACACACCTGTGTCTGTATATCAGTTCTGTATTAATGTCACAAGTCTATAAATCCATGTCATATTTGCACTGTACTGTACTGTGTACTGTCTTGCTTTAAAAAAAACAAAACAAAAAAAAACCTGTGACCTGCATTATTGTAATGCTGTATTGCTTTGGTAGAAATTGGCTCATGGGAGCTTTATTTTTAAAGAAATTATTTATCTGTTATTATTAATATTTCTAGGAATGCACCAATATTTAATTGTCTGTTACCCACTAAAAGGTGCAGTATATTAAAATACGATTTTGAATGAATGAAGTAATGAAGGAATTAAGGAATGAATCAATATAAATGTAAAAACTAAAATAATTTATTTTAAATGGTACAAGTGAATTTAGGCATCACAACATTATAATGTACAGTATGAAAAATTGATATTTATTTATTTATTTTTATTTATTTATGGATAGTTATATACTTCTGTAAGAATTGAGCTCTTTTATCACTCCTTATTGCAAGTGCAATGCTGTACCGGGTGGGCTACTGAGCAAGTTTACTATGTAAGACAAGTCGTGTATATGGATCTGATTATGTCAAAATGTATTATTCTACAAATCAGAAAGTGCATTGTAAAAGTGTTTTGTGGTCATAGTAGCATAGTATTGTGCAAGGAACCATGCAAAAATGAGCCTTTATTAATTAACAATCTTAGCCCTTAATGATAATTTCTGTGAAAATAAATAAAATAGGTGTTTTACTGTCACTAGTGTTCATTTCAGCTGCAGTGAATTGTATGTATAGGTATGTTTTTGGAGATTTGCAAAAATGTAGGTTGAAGCACAATAGACCTATTTTGAAAATAAGAAATGCGATTCTAATGAGCAGTAGTGTATCTGAGGTTTAAGTTCATGGGACACGCATTAAACAGTAAGAAAAAATTTGGACACGAGGTCTAATTTCACCCTTCACTTTCTGGTGCAAATCACCATACAGTGCCACCCATCACCTCTTCTCATTCTCTCTCTCTCTCTCTTTCTATCTTTCAAGGAAACATAGATATGCCAGTGCTAATTGGAGAAGTGAATCAACACCCTAAGGGCCAGATCGTATTGTTTACTGCATAGTTAAAGGCTCTGCCAAATCATACCAAGCCTGCCTGCCGTGTTATGGCTTTTTAGACAGGCAAAAGTGGAAAGTCCCGTTGAGACATGTTTGTACCGCTGCAGGTCTGCTCTGCTGATGGCCCTCATTAGCCTGTTTGATTGGAGGCATTGAGAGAGAGCCATTAGACTTAAGCATAATACATTTTGTAACGGGCATCCAGGCACAGCCAGGCCCTTAATTGCTTATATTTTAAACATTCTGTACATGACAGATCACAGGAGCATTGCAAAAATGAAACCCTGTACAGTCATAGCACGTAGTTTTGACCTTTCATGGTGTCTGTTTTGTAGGTACACAGGTATGTAGAATAAATATATTCCTAAACATACTACATTTGCCCAATGAGGTCTATATAGAGATATACCAATCCATTAGCATTCCCATTCATCTCAATGACATGCTTGTCTGAAGCAGGACTTCACGAGGAGTGTGATTTAAAATCGAACACCTTTGCTCTTGGGCTCTCAGTTATGGACACATCTGTTTTTGAGTCAATCACCTGAGCCGTAAATGTCATGTGACTAATTACTATGGAGCCAATTTGGCAGTTTTAAGAGCACTTTAAACGAATTTACCACTCGTAAAGACATCTACCGTACTGTAATGTAAGGAAATAATTGTGATATATGTTACTTGTATTTTTTTTTTCAGGATACACATACACTCTGAATGGCTGTCAATGGTGTAGTTATGACATCTACCAGAAGGGCTAATTGGTAAAGTAAAAACAGTTTTTTTAGTACATAAGGGTTTTATGTTACATTTAATGTTGTTAAATACATGTATATTGCATTATTTTAGAGTTAAGCGTGTTACCATGATAGTTTTTTATATTTGTGTGTTTGACACTGTGCACCTTCTATATTAGAATTTACTTCAGCTTGTGGAAAAATCGTGATTCTACATCTGGCTTTCTCATTTCCAGTGTATTATAAAGGTTAGAAACAGATTTTAATAGTTCAGTAGCTTGGTCTATTACTGTAAAAATGTATGGCATTATTATTATTCACTTTAAAATTCTTGGAACCACACATTCAAAAAAAAATCTGTAAAAAGAGGGCACAATTTGAATGACTTTTTCCATATATATTTTTTTTACAGGTGTTTTCCAGTATTTTGAATTTTAGCCTGCATTGCATTGTGTTTTAGAGTTAATGCAAATGTTGGTAAATTAATGGATAATGTCCTGTGTAATGAGCTGCCGTACTTTTTCTGTTATTTTACTTATTTTTCTTTTTTTTACTGTGGACCTGGCAGTGTTTTATTGTAAATTTAAAAGATTTTTCACAGTGTAATTGCTTCTATTGTACTGTGAATGATACATTTATAGTAAACTAAAGTATAAATGTAATTTGCATATCATGTATAGAAATATAGTTCTAATTACATGTTTGTGATGATGTTGCAATTTAGTACATTCAAAATGTATTCACATTTAAATGTAATATCAAATAACACACTACCATTAAAATATTTTTTAATAATATTTTAAATGTACTTTAGTTAGTCAACACATCAAAATAAATGTATTTCTTTAAAGCACAACAAAAGATTATTAAAACATGATTTAAAACATTAAAACATATTTTTTACAATATGCACGTTTTAAAATTAATCTTAAGTAAAAAAAAAAAAACAATCATGAAATTGTACTCTTGTCACATTTTATTTCATTAATATTATATTATCTGTAAGTATATTTTATTTTAATTTTTTTTTGAGTAATACATACTTTTAAGAGTTATAAATCCATGTTCAATACAATTAAGCACACTTCTTTTTCAATGGGGTACTCAACTGACAACCTACTGTTTGTCATAACTGTGAACATAACTGTGTGAAGGAATGCATATCAAAAACGATAGGGTCTTTTCCATTTTATGGAAATTCCTGAACATTAAAAGGTGTGAATGGCAAAGTAACAAGACTTAGGCTGAAGGAATGCCTGGCCCTCCATGTGGTGAGAAAAGCCAGTGACTCAGAGCAGTGTGACGGTATGTGCGAATAACAAGGCTGAGTTAAAGAGGGAGTGACAGACCCTCAAGGTTTCGCTTGCCCGACCAGATCATTTCCTCACCCCAACACTGACATACACAGTCTGTCCTAATCATTCCTGTCCTTTCCTCCACACTTCACTACTCAGCCCCTCCTGAGACACACCGGCAAACCAAACAGACCCTGAGGGCCCAGACAAAGTCATGAGAATGAACCAGTCAGAAAGACTGGCTACACAATGAACCATGAGCTACACCTGGGAAAGAAATTCCTTTAAGCTTTACCTCTGGTGTGGGCTTCAAGAGACTGGAGAGAAAAGTGGGAATTGACAGTGGGTGGTGTGTATGAGAGTATGTGCCTGTATGTTTAATCTGTGGTCAGGTTGGCAGATACATTACCTGTGTTAATGCATTCTTAACCCTGTAAATTTTATAAATATAATAATAGTCAGATTATTATTTTTTTTTTGGCAATGGAACAGTTTATTGAACGCTCATACAAAATCTAAAAAAAATGCAAATGTGTTTTTGTTAAGTGACATTTTTGATATAGAAGCCTTTTATGACTCATACAATACAATTTTAATGACTCAACAACTCAATTTTATACAATTTTATGACTCAACAACTCAAGATGACTCAACGAATCAGGATGGCGCCGCACATGTCCGCCTCGGTTTGTTGCTCCTTGGTACTTTTACTGTTTTTGTTTGTTTGTCCTGTCTTAAGCAACATTTTTCTGATCAGCTTCACTAGAAACGAACTCTTGGACATAAGGAATAGCACACCAGATAACTTTTTTGCCGAAGTTTGAACATTCAGACGTTTTACTGGACATTTTAGTCGGGAGGAGCAGCGTTCCTATACAAGCGCTCCAGGCGACGCAAGTGAGGAAAGTGCGCCGGCACGCTCGTGAAACTCAGACAGCGCGGTTTTAGGCCTCCGTTGCCGAGTATTCATCTGGCGAATCTCCGTTCCCTTGCAAATAAATCAGACAAACTACAACTCCTCACCCGCACAAACAAGGACTTTTTAAACTCCGCTGCGCTCTGCTTCATGGAAACCTGGCTGAACGGAGCCATCCCGGACAGCGCGTTACATCTAACGGGCTTCCAGCTGTTCAGAGCGGACCGCGTCACTGAGTCGTCGGGAAAACGAGAAGTGGTGGATTATATTTTTATATCAATGAAGGCTGGTGTACAGACGTGACAGCTTTAAAGAAGATGTGCTGCCCAAACTTGGAAGCTCTCTTTATTAACTGTAAGCCTTTTTATTCGCCGCGGGAGTTTTCCTCGTTTATTCTGGTGAGTAAGGACATTACTCATGACGCACGTGTAAGCGCGGCGCTAGAACTGTTGGCCGATCAAATTACACACAGAGCAGCGTTATCCGGACTCTTTCATTATCATTCTCGGGGATTTTAATAAAGCTAATCTCACCGTTAACTGCCTAAATATAGACAGCACATCACGTGCCCCACCAGAGACCGCAATATACTGGACCACTGCTACACTGTTTTAAAGGAAGCATACCACTCTGTCCCCCGAGCAGCGCTGGGACTCTCTGATCACTGTTTGGTTCATCTTCTACCAGCCTACAGGCAGAAACTCAAATCTGCTAAGCCTGTAGTAAAAACTGTAAAGACATGGACTGTTGAAGCCGAGCAGGATTTACAGGCCTGCTTCGAATCTACTGATTGGAGTGTTTTTGAGGCTGCAGCTACTGATCTGGATGGGACAAAGACTTGTACAAACAGGCCAATTACATACTAAATAGGGAAATAGGAGTGGCAAAGTTAAGCTACTCTGGAAAGCTAAAAAAAACAGCTTTCAAGCAACGAGCCTACATCAGTGTGGAAAGGCCTGAAAGCCATCACCAGCTACAAGACCCCATCCCCCAGCACTGAGGCCAATCAACAACTGGCTGAAGACCTGAACGAGTTCTACTGCAGGTTTGAAAAGCAAAAGCCTGGTCTGACACCCCACACCCACTCCGACCGTCTCACAGCACAGCCATCAACACCCTCCCCCTCCATCCCTCCTACTGTTTCTCATCCTGCACTCAAGATCTGTGAAGAGGATGTATGCAAAGTCTTCAGAGAGCAGAAGATAAGGAAAGCCAACGGCCCAGACGGTGTCTCTCCAGCCTGCCTCAAAGCCTGTGCTGTCCAGCTATCATCCATCTTCACATTGATCTTAAACAGATCCCTGTAGCTGTGTGAAGTCCCCTCCTGCTTCAAACGCTCCACCATCATCCCTGTACCCATGAAACCAAAAACCACAGGACTTAATGACTACAGACCTGTTGCTTTTACATCTGTGGTGATGAAGTCATTTGAGAGACTGGTGTTGGCCCACCTGAAGGACATTACTGGACCCTTGCTGGAGCCCCTGCAGTTTGCTTACCGAGCAAACAGGTCTATGGATGATGCAGTCAATATGGGACTGCACTACATCCTTTAACATCTGGACAAACCAGGGACTTATGCAAGAATCTTGTTTGTGGACTTCAGCTCCGCTTTCAACACCATCCTCCCGGACACCCTTCAGAATAAACTGACCCAGCTCTCTGTACCCACATCCATCTGTCAGTGGATCACCAGCTTCCTGACAAACAGGCAGCAGCTAGTGAGGATGGGAAAACTTGCATTCAACACCCGCACCATCAGCACTGGAGCTCCTCAGGGTTGCGTTCTCTCCCCACTGCTTTTCTCCCTCTACACAAATTACTGCACCTCTAAAGACCCCTCTGTCAAGCTCCTGAAGTTTGCAGACGACACCACAGTCATCGGCCTCATCCAGGACGGCGACGAGTCTGCGTACAGACAAGAGGTTGAGCAGCTGGCTGTCTGGTGCAGTCACAACAACCTGGAGCTGAACACGCTCAAAACTGTAGAGATGATAGTAGACTTCAGGAGGAACCCCCCTGCTCTCCCCCCACTCACCATCATGGAAATGACTGCACCTCTAAAGACCCCTCTGTCAAACTCCTGAAGTTTGCAGATGACACTACAGTCATCGGCGTCATCCAGGACAGCGACGAGTCTGCTTACAGACAAGAGGTTGAGCAGCTGGCTGCCTGGTGCAGTCACAACAACCTGGAGCTGAACACCCTCAAAACTGTAGAGATGATTGTAGACTTCAGGAGAAACCCTCCTGCTCTCCCCCACCCACCATCATGAGCAGCACTGTGGCTGCAGTGGAGTCATTCAGATTCCTGGGAACTACCGCAGGCGCATATGACACAGTTTTACTCAGCTGTTATTGATTTTGTTTGTTATTGTCGGTTCTGTGCTCCTCTATAACTGTCTGGTTTGGGTCAGCCAGCAAATCAGATATAAGAAAACTGCAACGGACTGTTAGGACAGCAGAAAAGATCATTGGTGTCCACCTGCCCAATCTTCAGGACTTGTACAACTCCAGTGTGCAGAAACGGGCAGGTAACATCATCATAGACCCCTCTCACCCCGGACACAACCTGTTTACACTTCTCCCCTCAGGCAGACGCTACAGATCTCTGTGCACATTATGTATTGTTCAGTCTTATTTAAATGTTTCTGTTCTCATGTCAGATATGTATGTATATATGTATGTATGTATGTATGTATGTATGCATGTATGTACCAAGAGCTTCTTAAAAACCACAATAAATTCCTTGTGCGCACACTTGGCGAATAAAGCTGATTCTGTATGGCGTTATTTTAATGACAAATGTCGAGAGCGCATTATACGCCACTGATTCTGATACAGGAGAATATGGAACTCATACTCAAAGAGGAAAACACCTTCAGTCGCCAACTGAGCAAAAATATGAAATTTGGTGCAAATACTAATATTTATATGGCCAGATAGATGATATGAAATTCTGAAATTCTAAAATAAGATATAATTTTGATAGCTTGTAATGTAAATCAGTGAGATCATTATAACAGTATAGCAGACTATTTTCATATAATGCATAGAAATATCAGTTGTCACTCTATATCGGTCAGACTCTGTTCCGTGTTTTTGTGGTTGTTTTCCTCATGTGCCTTCCTTTCCCATGTTTAATTTGTCCCAGGTGTTTCCCATGATGTTTCATTGCTCCCAGGTGTGTCTCGTCATCCCCTCCTCCTGTGTGTATAAATAGTGTTCCCTGTGTGTGCTCCAGCATCCGGTATTGTTTGTGTCTACAGTGCTACGTGTGATTCCCCGTGAAGATTATTAAATTCCTTGGTTTCTGTACTCTTGGTCTCCTCGTTCCTTGCTCTGTGTTCCCGCACCATAGCAGATCGTGACAATATCTCTGAACAATATGTCTTAGTAAAATGACATTTAAACAGTTTTATGATCAAAGCTATGTGATTTGCCTGATGTATCAAATATACTCATATTTTGATGTATTCATATGATTTGTCTTCAAAAAAATGATGTATGAATAATAAAGTGCAGATGTGTACTGTAAGTATGCACCTTTGGTATCAACAATTCATCACTTACATGGCTTCAGCCCAGTGTAAGTTATAAAAGTTATTCTTTATGTTTACTATATCAAAACAAGTTTTTCAGCAACATTTTGATCATGTTGAGGTCTTAGAAACTTGAGCATCAAATATTATACCATATGCTTTGTAGAGTTAAAGAAATATTTCACACAATTTTTTAATTATTATTATATTATATTATATTATATTATATTATATTATTGGTCACACCTTATTTTAAGGTCCAATTATCGCTATTAACAAACCATTAACTGACTTTTGCCTCAATAAACTCCTAATTTGCTGCTTATTAATAGTTAGTAAGGTAGTTGTTAAGTTTAGGTATTAGGGATGGGTATTGGGTAGGATTAGGGAAGTAGAATATGGTCATGCAGAATATTGATTTACAGCCAATATGCTTATACTGTAATAGGCATGCTAATAAGAAACTAGTTAATAGTGATACTTGGTCCCTTTACTAAAGTGTTACCCTTATTATATATTATATTATATTATATTATATTATATTTATTATAAAACATGATTTATTTGGAATTTGGCAGACATCTTCTTTCTATTGTTCACATTATCGCTACTCTTTCCTCCATTTCGTTTCCCGGTTTGTCACTCTTATGAAAATAGCAGTACTGTAATGTGAAAGTTGTACATGTCCTAGATGTGGAACAAGGAAGTCATTCTGCAGTGTAAGGTTCAGATATTTCCATATGACCTACATGGTAAAAGGCACACCGCGTTGATCAGGTCATCACGTGGTTACATATTTCATCTTTATGTGCATGACCATGTGTGTGCAAATGTGTGCATGTGAGTGTGAAAGGGTTAAAGATGAGGAAATGTTACTTGTCAGTTCTCACAAGGCCTGGCTGACAAGGCAGTTGACAGCTGTTGATAACTTATGTGTCCTGATTATGTCCACACTGCAGACATACAATGCATTATGGCAGCAAGAGTACAGTACATACAGTACTGTATACTAAATGTCATGTTACACCTTTGCCTTTCCCGCTCATGCCTTGTGCTCTTTCTGTTCTAACCTGTGCTGCAGTTAACAGCTCACCTGTAATTACCTACTGATTTGGTGTCACCTGCTGGGAAACAGCTTGAAAGCTGAGGCACACCCAGGATGCGTCTGAAACCGAAGGCAGCTGCCTTGTCAGTTAGTCAGCCCTTCATTGACCTATCGCTCAGTGTTTTAGCATTAAAGGCACCTTTTACGTTTCAGACCACATTTCAAGGCAGCATAACGTCATGTCTGATGATTTACAACAAATTCAAGTGAACTTTAGTCATAACCAAACAAATATTTAATGGCTATAATTCGTATTTCTTGGTAAAAAAGTAATCATAAGTAAAAAAAAAAAAAAAGATAGACATTGATTAACCAATTTACTGCATTGATCCACTCTGTCAGATGCTATTTTTATTCTTTTACTTAGCTGAGGTATTAGGCAGTGACAAGGCAAGACGGTTGTATGATGTATGTATGATTGATGGTTGGTGTATGTATGTATGTATGCATGTATGCATTATTTTGTCTATACTCATAGCCAGCAAACACTCCCCTGACCTTAGTGCATGTTTGCAGTTTTTTTTTTTTTTTTAACTGATTCCTCAGGAACTGTTCATCAAATGTTCTTTGTGTGTTTTCATTTTTATTTAACTGTGTATAAGTTGCAGTATGTTAAATTTGACAGGAAAGAGAATAACACAAAACAGATTATGACCTTTCACAATCATTTATAGTGTATATAGTATTTTCTACATTTGATAAGGAGGATCAGTGAAAATACAAACTAATGACAAACCAATCCTGTGCCATCCAATGTTAATGACAATGCTGCAGATGTCAATAGTTTAAATTATGAAAATATTAAACTATTTAAATTATTTGAAAGTCAAAATATTTATCATTCCTTCTTTTAGATAGGAATTTTATTTAGTTAATCCCTAAATGTTAATTAATGCATTAATGATCAAACATGTACTAACATGTAGTTAAGGCTCCCTTACTCATGCATGAAAGCTCATGACTTCAGTCGTGATTAAGGATAGCTCTTGGTTGATTCATGATTAGCTCATAACTTCACTAATCATGAGTGCATGTTGAATTAAGTATTAATTCAGGTATTAGTACATGATTATTAATTTACCTTTATTGTAAAATGTTACCGCAAAATTTGTTATTTATACAAAATTGCAAATTGGTTCACAGATCACCTTTTCACTAGTGCATATCTAAGTCTGGAAAACCGGTTTCCCAAAAAACAAACTATGACTAGAAATATATGCCAAAACTGTTAAAACAGCCAACACTCAAAATTATTGGCATCAGTTCTTCCATGTAGAACATTTAACATCCATAGACAGTTTCTATTACACAAAGGTTCTTTATAATGGAGAAAAAAAAAAAAATATATATATATTCAGATTATTAAAATGTGCATCACTATAAAATAATCTGGTTCTTTTAAAAACTGTCCACTGGAAGGTGCTCTGAGGAACCCAAAACGGTTCTTCAATGGCTTCACTGCAAAACCCCTCCAGTTGAAACCTTAATATTTGCATCCTTGAATTAAGGCTGCAACTAGACCGAAGAAAGAACTTTAAATGGTGGATCTATTACAGATGGCCAAATGGACTATGTATGTTCATACATGTTTTAGATTGTGCTTGATGCCAGGTATTTTAACGTTTCTCGGTAAAGTGATAACACGTCGCTCTAGGGCAATTCGTGTAATGTTCCGCACTGATTCCACGGTTCACATCAACTAATTTTGATTGATGACAAGTCAACAAGTAAAGCGCCAGGGGGTTCAAAACATCTGAACATCAATACTTAATATCGTCTTCATAAAGATCTCTCAGCGATGCATGCAAACCTCAGAATTTCATTTAAGACAGGATTCGTCAGTTGCCATGATCAATTATGCAAATACAAATTAAGACAGGATGAATTATTGATTGCACACACACTGATCAAGGATTATAGGGCTGTGTCAGACATGCTTTAGAGGTAGAGATGAATGATAGGGGTCAGCGAAAGGCAAACATCTTAGAGTTTGGTTCAGGTGTCCCAAAAGGTGTCTCTGGTCCACTGCTGTCTCACTGTGTTGGCAAAAAACCCAGAAGCGTAAACATTGGAGTCCGTTTCTTGCCAGCACCCTGATGGATTCCTGGAAGGTTTCACTGCTGAGCACCAGACACTAAAAATATACCTGCATTTGACAAACGGGAGAGGACATGACCCGCTGGGCGGTGTGTCTGAATGGTGTGACACAATGGGTGCACATTTACAGGAAACCTGTTGGCATCATTGTCAGAAACCTTGAAGTTGTAGATTATAACTCATATGACTCTTAATGAGATTAAGTCTCTTAATCTCCAAGATGTTAGCCTGTGAGCTACTGTGTGTGTCTATGCACAGTGTGCCTTGGTATGTGTTTTTGTGGATGCTGTGCATATACATCAGGATCAGACCCCAAGAATAGTGTGGGAATATGTTTTGCCACATGCAGTGCTCCCATAGAGGTTCTCAGGTTCCTCCGGCCTCTCCTTCCATCTCCCGATCTCCTCGTCTGGAACCCTTCCCAGAAATTTTGGCCTGGGGAAAAGACTGAGACCTCTCTCCCACACACAATCTCAGATCCGGCCTTTAGCGCTCTACCAAACATGGGTGCTCTGTACACTCACGCAGCTTCTAAATTTAGCCTGATATTCACATGACGTGTCATTTAAAATAATATTAGTGGCACACATGCCTTGAAGCAGGTCATTGTCTCTGCGATTGGCTGGCAGAGAATGGGAGTGCATGTGAGAGGGCTGCATGTAGGCTGGTTTGTGGCTGTATTCCTGAGTGATTTTGCCTACCATCAAAAATCTGTCTTTCATGAATAAAGTTGAAATGAAGTTTGGCAAACTTTAAGTAAGGTGACTATCCTGCTATATTTAATCCCATTAATAATATAGCATAGCTCTTTTCCAACATCTAGTAAACTGCATTATTTTCTACTGACTTCATAGGCAGCTACCTTTTAAGTGATCTATTTGGAGCATCCTACATAGACAGCAACTATCATCAAACAAATAGTGCTCCTAGTAAAGCAATGGAGTTGTGTCCCCAATGATGCACTACTGGATAGATTTCAATAAAGTTTAGCATTTGCATGTTGCTAAACGAATGACCTGAGACTCCAACAATAATAAAAATATATGCTACACACAAATTTTGGGAAAATTTGATTTTTATATTATTTTGACTGTTTTTGATAAAATGTCTCTTATGTTCACCAAGGCTGCATCAAAGATACAGTAATACAGTAATGCTGTGAAATATTATTACAATTAGAAATAACTGTTTTCTTTTAAAATTGAAGGTTACACTTTATTTTAAGGTGTCCTTGTTACAGTGTAGTTATACATTGAAGTACTGAGTAATATTAATTAACTACATGTATATGTAACGTGTAACAAGGACACCATAAAATAAAATGTAATGTATTACTGTGATGCAAAGCTAAATTTTCAGCATCATGTCCAAAGTGCCTCTATGATGCCTTAAAATTGATGTTAAACTGGATGTAATATATCTTTTTGAAAACTCATACATCTCCATATAGAAATTTCATCATCTTTCCCTACACATTTAATTTCCAAGCCAGAACAAACTCATTACTATTCAGGCATGCTGCCTTAATTCATGTACAGAAATCCATGAGGATTCTACAGCGTGAAAACAAAAGGGGATAGTCCCAATTTCCCTCAGATAATTTTGTAGTAGTACAAGAAACAGAACGCCAGACCAGGGTCTCACCGGCAGCTGTGCTTCCATTTATACCATTCCAACGGCCAGAGGACTCACCACAAAGTAATCAGGGAGTCCCATATCTTCCCCCACACGGTCTCACCCTATAGGCAGATCTCATCCCTTCCTCCCGCACCGTATAGCAGAGCTCCACTCAAGAGTCATAGAACATGCATACTTGCCATTGAATTACCCAATGCCAATGGGCATTAGCTTCGCAAGAAGGTGTTGTAGCTCTGGTGAACAAAGCATGGTTACTAGCCAACCAGAAAGTGAGCGTGTAAAAGAGTTGCTTTAAAAGAATATGAGTGTTCTGAGAATCATTAAAGAAAAAGCTATAATAGACACAGTCAATCGCTAGCTGCTTCTTTACAGAGATCAATAATACAGAGGAAAAGCTCTCCGACTTTTGAAATGGAAAAGAATGGA
Source organism: Sinocyclocheilus anshuiensis (assembly GCF_001515605.1). Classification (NCBI taxonomy): domain Eukaryota; kingdom Metazoa; phylum Chordata; class Actinopteri; order Cypriniformes; family Cyprinidae; genus Sinocyclocheilus; species Sinocyclocheilus anshuiensis. The sequence goes on from NW_015540887.1 coordinate 403,986, forward strand.
TTCAACTTCTTGGAGTGCAGAAGGAGAGCAAAATACAATTGTGTGTGATTTAATATGAAGGAAAAAGCAATATGGCTTCCTGAGCAATTTGAAATGATGATTATAGACTATAAGTGTAGTTCAGTATAGGTAACTGCACAGAGTGATTATTGTACAGAACTACCGCTTCTTTTTTCCACAAAAGGGAGCAGAGCTATTCTATACATTGTAATGCAAAACCCCTCCACAGCTCATGCAGGAGTATTATAAAGGCGCATGCCAAGTGCCGCTTTCTCAGGCCCAACCTTTGTTCTTTCAATATAAAGCTAATAGTGCTCCACATGGCAGGCAGCATATACAGGGCATTAATATTTAAGGCCAGAGGCTGAGAGGGCAGGAATGAGAGCAGCCTTTTATGACCAGAGACAACATTATGTATTAATGACCATCTTAATAGCCAAACACCTCGTATGACTGAAACCGCATAATGCCTGTGCAGGTTATATCTCCAGCAGCAGTTAAACAGACTATCAAAGTCAGCCATGGCACTGAAATTAACACTAATAATACATGAAAGTCAATGTACTCATTTGTCAAAGGATTTGCTTGAATAGGATAGAAAATTATATGAAGGGTTATGAGCCACATTATTTTGATTCATCAGTTAGTTGAAGTGACTGTGTAAAGTCTACATGCTCACCAAACCCATTAGATTTCCATTTACACGATGACCTGCCAACATTCACTTCATTATACTGCACTGCCAAATATCTGGTGAAGGATACTTATTAGTGGAGCTTTCTAAGGCAAACATTGCTGTATTCTATCACTTATATGAATGATTAGAGATATGAATAAACCATTGGCATAAAATTGGCACTATACTGTAGTTCTAGTTCTCAAATCTGATTGGTTAAGCTGCCTTCCATGAATACTGATATGACAATTCAATAACATTGAGACTTTTTTACTGTATGTTTTACTGCATGCTCCTTCCATACAAGCTGTTGGACTGTATATTAATGGTGAGGGTTTTGCATCAGGTTACATCATTTCGCCAGCTGGCAACTTTGTGAATGATTCATTTGAATCATTCTGCCAACTGTTTTGTTTAAAAATTCTGATTCATTCAGAAACAAAACAGTGGACTTTTTTTTATGAATGAATCACTGAATAATTGAATCAACAGATTTGCTTAAAAACACCATTCGCGAACAAAACAAGTGTCTAGCTGCATCTGAAATTGCGTATATCAGATCACTACTATATTGTACACAAATATAGCATTATAGGCTACATGTAGTATGTATTAATAGCATGTGAAAAAGTAGTATGGCCGAATTCTCAGTATTCATATAACAGTGGGCAAAAAGCACCAGGATGACTTACTGCTTCCGAAGTGTGCATCCAATGGACACTTTACTATCCCATAAGGCCATGGGAGAGGATTTGTGAATGGCAAACAGTGGCAAAATAATTACTTATTCAAAATAAGTACCTACTCAGAGATTTCAGATGCAGTTGCTGTCTATATGAATCATTCTCTCAAACGAATCATTCTCTAAATCATCCTTTTCAACTGATGACTGATTCTTTCAGGAATGAAAAAAGTAACTGTTTTTATGAAGGAGTCATTGAATCATTTACTCAACCTGTTTGTTCAAAAACACAGATTCCTTCAGTTATGAAACAATGTCTGTCTATATGAGTAATTCTCTCAACTAATTCATTCAAAACACTGATTCATTTTATGAATGAGTAATTGAATCGATTGCTTAATCGTTTTGTTAAAAAACACTGAATCGTCCAGGAAGAATGTAGCATTCTGCAATGCTACGGAAATGAATGAGATCTTAAATAACTCAGCTTGTTGAGGTTTATAGGCTACTATTTTCTTAACAATCACACTTAATAATGGATAACGCTTAGGGGGTGATAAATGTGTGTATTAGTCAAATATAAATATATATAAAATATATTGTAAGATAATAATTTATCTTATAATAATTCAAAATAAGGTGATGGTCCTGGGTTCATAAAATTGCATAGCCTAACCTGTGGCACTACAGAAAAATAATGATATATTGAAATTATGCATTTCATAATCCATAATTCATGTTCTGTAATGCATACTGCATAAGAGGGAGAGAAAAGACTGTGTATGGTGTGATATATAGCACAGCATGCTGAGTTAGGTGACAGAAGGCCCCATGTCTTTACCCAGCGGCATTGCAGGTGATTCATCCATACATTAATTAACAACCCATTCATTTCGTTTAATAACTCATAATGCATAATTTAGCCCTGTTCTTCCTCTATCATATTACTGTGTCTAGTCATCTTCTTCCTGTTCGTTCAAACACACAAAATGCACACAGAACCTCATGATTTGTTGCCCCATAAATGGCTGACTATAGTGCTGTGAGATTTGTTACAGGAATGCGACTCTTCTTTGAGAGGCGGAACTATCCTCGCTTGACCTCAGTGAGATAAAAAAAAATTATCCAGAAAAAGCTGAAATGAAGAGGGCGTGTGTCTGTTAGAAATATATAATTACATCCTAAGTGCTCTCACATTTCTGCCATTTTGGCAAAGCATCTGCAGAAAACCATGACAGACTGTGAGGGATTGTTGTTGTTGTTTCTGAGGGTTTGTTGCAGTCCTGTTCTCTGTGTCTTTTTAATTTATTAGATGAATCCTCAGCAATCTAACTGTAAGAACTCATTGCGCCCTGCAAGACTAGTTAGTGCCCACAGCGGGTGGCACAGTAGTCATTGCCCAGGCCGAAGGGGGTAATTATGCCAAACCAGCAGTGCCACTGTCTGAGAGACTACCCACAAATATGAGCCACAAAAACACTGTGCCATCGTGTTTCCTTGTATATATTTTCTCTGTACCTATTTTTGAGGGATGAGCCTAAATGCACTCTGAAAAATGATACCCATCTATTTTTCCATCTATTTTTACACCAAAAACAGTGTATGGTTTATGGTTCATGGTTTATTTGGCAAATCTGTGATATCAAATAAGCATGTGTTTATGTGTATATGTCTGCTAAACCTGGCTAGTCTACTGTCGTGTCCAGACATTTACTTTCTTACTTCACTGGCTAAAAATGCCATTGTTCAGATGCATTTTTTTAGTGTCTTGAAATGTTTATCCCACAGATGCAGTAATGAAAGGGTGGGGCTGTGGAGGATTTCAGTGTTTCAGAAGGACATGATATAACTTGCACAAATCTGAAGCTGATATCTGAATGATGAATTCACTTATGTTTAGTTAAAAACAAGTGAAAGTACAGTTACTCACACCATCACATGCAAAAGCACATTTAAAAAAAACGCTGTAAAAGTAATTTTTGGTTTTTTCTGTGAGTTTAATGGGGGTGCTGCTGATGCAACCCTCACATTCAGGAAATTCACAAAAACACAAATTCACATATCCTTTGGTGATATCAATGAATCCATCCATCCATCCAGAATTGAAGTTTATTCAGGATCCAATAATTATTAATTGAAGACACCTATTTAAGCCTTCCTAGAATCTTCTAGGTTATGATGGCTTTCTATTATGTTAGAAAATGTACTATTGAAACTGTACATTCCTTCATAATTGTTAATATTTATCTTTTTTCCCCCCTTTTTTTAAATCAAACAATGAAATAATGGGGTCGATATTTTAATTAATTAATTATTAATGTATTCATTTATTTTAAACTTGGTTCTGTGTTATTTTAGTATTATTCATATACTATTATTTATATACTGCAGTATTTATTATTATTTTGAAATAGCCTTTTTATTACTCAGTATGCAGTATTCTATGTCATTTTGTTATTTTTATTATTCTTTATTATTTTATTATTTTTCTTATCTTTTTGTATTTCTATTTAACTTTGTTTTATTTCAGTTTCAGTTTTAATAATGTAGTACTGGAATATATATGTATAATAAGTCAAATTGAATTATGTAATTATTTATGTTTTGTTTTGAACCTTGTATTACGGTGTGCCATATTTTTATTATTAGGCCACATGCAACTCTTTTAATATAACATTTGGATATTCTCAGTTTTTTTAGTCTGACATTTTATTTTTATTATTGTTTTTTGCCTACTTTTTTATTTATTTTTTAATGAAACAATTTTACGTCTTTGCCCATCACATGCAAAGACATAAAAAAAATAAAAATAAAAAACAGGAGTAGAAGGAAAAAAGGAAGGAAGATTGTACACCTGTGCCTGACCTAGGATGAACTCCACTAAGTCATGAGGGAGAAAAGAGGGAGACGGAGGGTAGAGGAGTAATATGAGTGTGGATGGAATCCCAGCCATCATTACGGAGAGCCAGTTTCCTCTTGAGATCACCACAGGGGCCAGTCTGACAGAGCAGCACAATTAGAGCTTCAGGCCTGGTCACGTTACGCCAGCAGCAGCACCATTTAACACTGGGTGTGTTTTACAATCGCCTTTTCATATTTTTACATCTTTGATCATCTCAGAGGCAAATGAAGACCAGACTCTGTGTTCAGACACGCAGAAAAGGTGATTCTCTTGAATATTGTCTCTTGAATATATGTTTATGCAGTGTGATATATTTAATTAAAGCCTTGCAGCTTGTCCTGGTGTCAACAGATTTTAGAGAAAAAAAAAATTGCTCTGTTCCAAAACCTAGTGAGATGCCTAGACAGCATTGTAGGGCATCTCTCCCAATGTTCAAAAATGTAGGCAGCAATGGCATGATTATTAACCTTCTTAGACAGGGTCTATGGACCACTGAGGGTTTATGAGGGAACTGCAGGGGGCTGAAGAGTTGGTGAAAAGATAATAATTAATTGTAAAAACGTTAAATTAAAATAAACAACCTATTTTAAAATAAGAACAATCCAAATATGCTTAAAAAATAAAAATAAAATTATAAAAAATAAAGATTAAATATTTTATTTGGTACCGGCATGTCACCATTAACCAACATCAGAGAACCATGAATATAAAAAATGTTGTTAAATAAAATTTTCAATATACAAAAGTCAAATATACAGTTTTTTTTACTTAAAATCTCTAGATGTATGGAAATATTTTTACGTCAAAGGGATTCACCTGCAGTGCATGCGATCTCAGCATGCAATGCGACATGCTCCAGTCCAATTTTAAAAAATGCCTAATATTCATGAAACATTTATTTTTATTAGAATATCACTTAATTATTGCTTCAGATCTCATTCTCATCCCATTAGCACATCAAACTCGAATCTAGTCAAACCTTCAGAAGGCGTAATGCTGGTGCCACATAGAATTGCTCCACATGCACCCAAATCTTTGCTTTGATGGGCACAAAATCAAACTTGATTCAGGGCCATGGGCTGAAAGTTAACGTTGCTTTATATCCAACTAAATTATATAAAAATGTACATTTAAAAATTTAAATTTGCTTATATAATTCAATTATATTCTTTTCTTATGAATGAAAATAAATAAATAAATAAAATAAAAAAATCGGGACCAACTTTAGCACACAGACTCTTTTAATAGACTAAACAGTCCCATATGAGGTTCCATCTTTGTTAAGATGCTGCCTTTCAGTGCAGCAGCCAATGAAGGCAGAATGCGTTCTGCTGTCCTACAGATCATCTTTATGTTGATGGCTGATTTTTGTGTTATGGTGTTTGCTGGTACAAGCTTACATGAAGCCATTGTTTTTAACCTTTTCCCCAATCCATCTGCAGTATGGAGTTTTGAATGACCCTCTGGGCTCCACTTTGCTTTTGACAGCTCTCAAACAAAAAGCCCAGCACGGACAGATAAAGAGATCAGTTCTGCACATGTATAACCTGTCATGAATAAGCAGACCTTTATAGAGCTGTTAGATGGAAAACCCTAGATGTACTCTTCCTTTTCACTGGAATCTCATGTAATCCAACCATAATCCATGACAAGTCACTTACTTGGGATATAAAGATAAAGCTCTTTGTATAGAAATGATATAAGGTGGTTTATCTTGCCATGCCTTCATGCGAGGTCAGCTGCTAAACAATGCAGCCTGTTAGAAGATTGATGTCATGATGAGCAGAAACAATGGAGCAGTGATATACTTACTGTTTTATGTAGCGGTCTGTTTCATCTAACCTGCTTGACTTCCACCTACTCAGCTAGATGCAAAAGTTGGCCCTCGTTTATTGTGGTGGCCCCATTGCATCAGTGTCGACCCATATTCACATGATCAATATAGTCCAGCATCACACTTGCTCCACCTCTTGAATATGAGGCATTAGGTTCATACAGTTTCCCCCACTACGAACACACTAAAGGTGCAATATACAGAAGAACCCTCACCCTTATTAGAAGCCGATACTGAATGTGCTGTGTGAGTAGATACTAGAAGATGAGTTAGTGTGGCCTTCTAGAGGATCCTGAAATCTGGGCCAGTGTAGGATACATTACTGTAGATCCAGAGATGGTTTCATACATATTTACCTCAACCTCAGGTCTCCACTTCTCAACAGGGCCATTTTATACAAAACCATACAGACTCTAGCACAGAGAATGGGTAATTTTTGTCATGAAATTTGCAAGATTTATTCACAACTCCAACAAAAAGTGAAGAATTTAATTATTCTTCTCTATTTGTTGGACTCATGAATAAATCTTGTAAATTTCTCACTAAATGTTTACTGTTTACTGTTACCTTTGATTCATGTGGCATGTAATAATAACTTATATAATAATAATCCCTACAGCGTACCTTAATGTTTTGTTTTGTAATGTTTGCGGATTTTTGTTTTATTTTATTTATTATATTTATTTCAATCGTGACAGCTCTCCGAAGATTTTAGCATGGTAATGGTTATGACAATGTTAATGTATTTGGTCTTGGTGGAATAGATCTGCTACGCTGCTGCTGCAGAATTGCTGCTGCTGTATCTGAAAGCAGGCTGCAAATGCTCAAGTGAATGCTAACCAGCCATTTAAATGTAAAGTAGCAAGTTCATAGGCTGCGTATGCAACATGAACCAATCAGCTTGTGCCAAGTTGTTTAACACTATGAATATAATCAGTTACGTTAATACCCGTCAGCCTGCGCTATCTAGAGTTTCATGACTGAACTATACATTATTTTTTTTTTTTTTCAGTTGGTTATAAATACATTTTTGCTTTAAAGGTGGGGTAAGCGATTTTTCAAAAACACTTTTGAAAACTGATTCGGGCCGAATAACAAAACAAACTTGTAGCCAATCAGCAGTAAGGGGCGTTTCTACTCATGATGTGGAGGAGAGAGAGTTCAGTCCGAGCCGAGCGACAGAAAGATAGAGATGGCGGATAAAAAAACAAAAGAAGAAAACATCTGCGGAAGAAATGAAGGCTTAAGGCAAGAAGTAGGAGCCATGTAAATATCGGATCAGCTTTCCAGCGCTGGAGAGAACTCAAGGAGCGGAAGGCCTGCGATCGGACGCCGAGGTTGCTTTGTTTCTTCTCGATAGGTGAGTGACACTGTGTCTGCGCCGCAACAGCTAAAGTCTGTCTAGCACACTGGACGCGACAAAGCGACCGTTGAAAATAATTTGAAATTTGTGTCAATACGTCATAAATAGAACGCAGCAGCAGTTTTCTGTCGGGGATTTGTCGTGTCGTGCCGCGCTGCATCCAGTGTAGACCATAGATATGATACAGTATATCTATGGTGTAGACAGCATCACTGATTATGAGTTCTATAGTATTTTGTCAAGCCGCGCCACTCGGGTCCGGTGTAGACACGGTGTAACATTGGTTTTGTTTTGTTTTGTTTCACAGAACTAATCGTTGCCTGGGTTGCATACGTATGTGCGGGGCGGAGCTATCAAAATAGGGGCGAGACCCTTTTTGTGGGTTTGTTTTGGTGATTTCAAATGTCAACATTGGCCACCAGAAATCGCTTACCCCACCTTTAAGCGCTTACAAACAAATAATTTGCAGATGGCACAAGTGTCTAATTTTGTCAACCCCCGCTCTAGCGAATGATGCGTGAAAGAAATCACCACTGAAATGTCAAGCAACCGATTCATCCTAACCCATAAGGCCTGTCTCAAAGAAAATATCTCATGTTGAATGTGTTTTATTCATGTCTGGTGTTCATTTTCATATTAGACCACTGATGCAAATTTACTCAATAAAACTGAGTTTTATTCATGAGGTAAGCTAAGCATGAAATCTATGAAGGTAGAATGACGTCAAAAAGATTTGCATACGCAGGGTAAGTTGTTTTCGCTTGCAAATCACTGTTCACAGGCTTGCAGTGCTTTTGACCGTCTTTTGGCGAAAAAAACGTGCCAAAAGTGTAAGCGCGGAAAAATGGAAGTCAGAAGCATGCAGATCATATTTATTTTGCGTTAGCATGAAGCTGCAGTTTCACAATACATGAATTACACTTACGAGTAACAGTAAAATGCTGCAAATATTTTTTTTCTTGCGCTTGAAACGCGATTTACACCTTTACAAAGCTTCTCTTGCGCATGCAAATTTTATTTACGCTTACAGTCTTATGTACACTTCCACAAATATTACCCTGCGTATGCAAATCTTTTTGACGTCATTCTACCTTCATAGAAATCTAGATGAGGGCAGGACCTTAACAAGGCTCCTCACCATACAGCTACTCCGTCCCATCCCCTGTCTCCTGGCCCCCCTTCATTCCTCTACTATACAACAGGGGTTTTCAATCTGTACTGTATATGTGTAAACTAAATTTGAAAAAAAAAAAAAAACATTTAAATCACTATAGTGCTGTATTTATTTATTTATTTAGTTAGTTAGGTTTTTTCTTCACTGTTTTTCTATAAACTGTTCCACTATTCCACTCCCCTGGTTGCAAATAACAATAATATGCCTGCTCTACAATATTTTAACTGCATCCTGTTGTCATTAAGACTCCTTCACTGTATTAAACAAGGAGCAATCTGCAATGCAGGTTAATCAGGACATTTTACATTGAAAATACACTTAAATGCAAAGCAATACTGCACTTTTAAACCTGTGAAAACCGGACAATCTACGCATGTGTAAACAGTTTCAACAATCAGAACTGATGCAAGGTAGGGAATTGCTGTGTGCAAACTGCTTTCAGGACAAAATGCTTGTTTTGGGTGTGTTCGTGTCGTTATGTTATTTGCATAATTCCTTTAGTGAATGAGGTGTTAAAACAACACATGCAAATAAATCACTGTGTATTAGCGGACACAAATGGTTAATACACTGTGACCTAAGATGAACAAACAATGAGCTAACTAAATATTAATATTAAAGAATTAACAAACATTAATTAAGATTAATAAATAGTGTAATAAATATATTGTTCATTGTTCGTTCATGTTAGTTAATACATTAATGTAAACAAATGACACCTTATTGTAAAGTGTTATATATATGCATTTAGTCTAAATGTAGGGTACTATACGATTGCCGACAGTAATACAAGTGTGAGTAATGTTTTCATTATGTGGTCTCTATTGCTTTGTCTCTACTTACAGATCGTTTGATAAGTATTGAGTTCTTTATGTGTTTTTGACCTAAATCACAGCAACATCCATCTATGAGGAATGTACTGTCAAACATACACAACTATTAGCCAATCATAGCAGTGGGCATTTACCTTTTCAAACAGAGCGTTCTGAAGAGGGGGGTTAAAAAACAGGACAGAAAATAACTTATTACTTCTAAATTGTGATGTTTTTGTTTTTAAAAATCTTGATAACATTATAAGTGGACCTCATGAACAGTACAAAAAAGGCAGTTTATGACCCCTTTAATGTTTACATACATTAAGCATATATTTAAAGTATATATATTGGCCAGAAAAAAAAAATGTGCCAGAGCCCCACATACAAGGGCTCCGCCAACTCGGCATTTTTCATAATTATGCATTGTCTTTGGACATGTGACTCCCACATTCATGCTTTTGATCTATCGATTTCATTGCCATGAAGACCTCGGGGGAAAAGGAAGATAATTGCAGGCAAAGGACACAGGGAGAATAATAGTGAACAGTGTTTGTTTAACCTCAGATGCCGTTCTATCACTTCACAGAAATTACCTCCAGGCCACCAAATTAACATTCAATGCACGCTTGTTTATTGATGATAAAGTCCTTTGTAGAACTTTGGACTTCATAATCATGAACAATGTGTATTTTCCAGATATTATATTTCATATTAATCATCTCGCTAAATGGTGTCAACAATCGTATCATCAGTGACATAACGTGCAGGCTGCCAGATTAATCGACTTCCGGCCCTTTCACATTTCCTGCCTTCTCTTTTTCATCCTTTCCTTCCTGTCTCTATAAGACACACACGCACATCCTCCCACTCATGCAAACAGCCCAAAAACAGCATGTTTATCTGTGCTGCGCTGAGATTAAGTCTGACGATTGAAATCCATGATCTCTGCTTTACTCCAGCTCTCTCGTTGCTTTCTCTGGCGGACTGAATGATTCATCCTCTCATCATCCCTGGACTGAGTGGGATGCAGAGGCGGAAGAGGATGTGGGACTGTGTGGAGGAGAGAGGCAGGTGCACAGATCCACCCCCACAAACAAGGAAGAAAGTTGAGATGGAATCAGAGTTCAATCTCTTTCACCACCAACAAAAAAAATAAGGATGAGACTGCACTGGGACTGTGAATGTAAAACTGTGGAGCACTTTATCTTCTTGAAGTAAAACTTTTACTGCCAAACTTTACTATATTTAACAAAAACAAGTGAGAAATATTGGTGCATATCATATTAAATTGCCTTCTGTTTAACCATGTTCTGCTTGCTTTAATGGAGAGTCAGGCGTTAGTGAGTGAAGCTTATGAATGATTATGTTAAAGCTCCAATAATAAGTCAATGGGGGAACAAATAAATAAATAAAAGCATTTTTATTTGATTTTATTATTTGCACCAAAAGAATCTGGGTTCTCTGGGACCCCCAAACATGTTTAAATAAATAAACACAAAGTCAATCTTGTAGAACAATATTCAACTACAAAATTGAAGACATAAGAACAAACACATTTTAACACACTATGCATCAACATCAAATGGCAAAATCAAACTGAAAGCTGTTATTCTGTTATTCTTCTGTTCCGTATTTCCCCCCAAACAACACAAATGACCTCTAACAGAATTCATCATGGTTATTAAACCTATACATCTCTAGAATTGCGTATCTCTGTAATGGGGCATGAATATTGATGCCACTGAGAGAATGTCTGATGAGAGAGGACAGATACTGAATGCTTTAACAGCTGTGTAATTGAATCAAATTCATATTACATGATCATGAATTGAGCTCTTTGTTGTTTTCGCCATAATGCGTAGCAGGATATGGCCTGATGAGAAGAAGAAGAAAAAAACTGGAAAGGAAACTAAATAATTTAAAAGCTTATTTTGGTGTACATGTCTGGGAGAATGGGTGCATGTGGAGTAATTGGGATATTTCCTGTAGATCTAAAAGCAAAGCATGGCACTATCAATGCCAAGGTCATGGGTTTGATTCCTGGGGAATGCATGAACTGATATATCGTATACCCTCAATGCATTGTAAGTTGCTTTGGATAAAAGTGTCTCCCAATTGCATAAATGTAAATCTGTAAATGAAAATCTGTAAAATGTCAATTTTGGACAAAGTACCTTATGGATTGATCAATTATTTTATATTTATTAATTCATTCAAGATCATTGTACCAATTGTCACATTATTGTCGGACAAGACTGGCGGAATATGTACAACACTATAACTATCCCAGTTATTCAAAACTGGGATTGCTATACCAGAAAAAAAAGGGGGACCAGTATCTTTGCACAGGGTCTAATTGGTTATTGGGTGTAAGTTCTGCAGTAAACGCAAAAAGGCCCAAAACAGTCTAAATTCCTTTTCCAAATGTGTATTAAACCATTTTCACTCCATAGTTACAAGCAACAATTTATAAAGCACCAACAAACAACCTCACCCAGGGCTGACAAAAAGAATAAAAATAAGCAATGAAACAACATCACCTGGCACTCCTTACAATGTTTCCATACATCTGAACGTAGAGTAGGCCAGTAGCAAATGTCTACAAGTCTTAGAGTTTTGAGCCTGCCAAGATGTCCACTTAACGGGTTGTTGTGTGCGTAGTTGAGGAAACTTTGTCTTAAACAGGTAGGAATGACTATTTGAAGTTTGGGCCCTTTCGGTCCTTGCAGCATGCTGCGGAACAGAAATCCATTTTCCAACAAGTGATGAATGTGAATGAGATCTGGGTCAATGGATGCTTTGGCCTTTATGATGAGTTCTTGTATTTCTGCGTCTTCCTGTTGGGCTTTTGCTATATCGGACCATTCAATGGGAAATAAAGAGAAAGTGGTTGACAAATCCTGGGACTTTACCGGTGACAGCATAGTCAGTGGAGAGGTATCCAGGAAACTGCGTGACAGTGTATCAGGTATGATGTTGCACTGACCTTTACGATACTTGACTGTGAAATCAAACTCTTGCAAACGAATGGACCAACGGATCAGACATGAAGAGGGTTTTGGGTGATTGAATACCCAGGTTAAAGCAGCATGATCAGTTATCACTTCGAAAGGTCTTCCCTCCAAGTAAGGCCTCCATTTTTCAATTGCCTATATCACTGCGCAGCACCCACTTAACGGGTTGTTGTGTGCGTAGTTGAGGAAACTTTGTCTTAAACAGGTAGGAATGACTAATTGAAGTTTGGGCCCTTTCTGTCCTTGCGGCATGCTGCGGAACAGAAATCCATTTTCCAACACGTAATGAATGAGAGTGAGATCTGGGTCAATGGATGCTTTGGCCTTTATGATGAGTTCTTGTATTTCTGCGTCTTCCTGTTGGGCTTTTGCGATATTGGACCATTCAATGGGAAATGAAGAGAAAGTGGTTGACGAATCCTGGGACTTTACCGGTGACAGCATAGTCAGTGGAGAGGTATCCAGGAAACTGCGTGACAGTGTATCAGGTATGATGTTGCACTGACCTTTACGATACTTGACTGTGAAATCAAACTCTTGCAAACGAATGGACCAACGGATCAGACATGAAGAGGGTTTTGGGTGATTGAATACCCAGGTTAAAGCAGCATGATCAGTTATCACTTCGAAAGGTCTTCCCTCCAAGTAAGGCCTCCATTTTTCAAATGCCCATATCACTGCGCAGCACTCCTTCTCTGAAACGGAGTACGATTTCTCAGCTCCTTGCAGTAGCCGTGAGGCATAGGCAACGACATGTTCGACACCATCTATATCTTGGGTCAAGACCGCTCCCAAACCAATATCACTGGCATCAGTCTGGACTCTAAAAGATATTGACAAATCCGGAGCAATTAAAACTGGGGCGCTGGTTAGTTCATGTTTGATCAACTCAAAAGAACTCTGACACTCCTCTGTCCAAGTCCATGTAGCTCCCTTCCTTTTCAAGGCATGCAAAGGGGCAGCTTTCTCAGAAAATTGAGGGATGAATCGGTGGTACCATCCGGCTAGACCTAAGAAACTTTGCACTTTTTTTAAGGACTTGGGAACAGGAAAGTTGGCAACATCTTCAACTTTAGCAGGGTCAGTTTTAATTCCATCTGCTGAGATTACATGCCCCAAAAACTTTAAAGACTTCTGCATCAGGTTACACTTTTGGAGGTTTAAGGTGAGACCTGCATGGTTCAGACACTGGAAGATTTCTCTAAGGTGGGCTAGATGCTCTTCCTCTGACTTGGAGTAAACAACTACATCGTCGATGTACACAAAACAACTCTTACCCCTCACATCCTTCAGTATCAACTCCATCAGTCGCTGAAATGTAGCTGTGGCGTTTTTGAGGCCAAAGGTAAACGAAGAAATTCATATAATCCTGAAGATGTAGCAAATGCAGTTTTGGGAATACTGTCTGGCTCCATCTCAACTTGCCAATACCCGCTTTTGAGACCAAGGGTACTGAAAATAGCAGCTCCATGCAGAGATTCCAGAATCTCATGTATTTGAGGCATGGGGTAACCGTCCAAGTATGTTTTTGAGTTTAAACCTCTAAAATCAACACAGAATCGCTGACCACCTCCCTTCTTTGGTACCAAGACCACGGGTGCTGCCCATGGAGAAAGTGAGGGTCTAATGATCTTTTTGTCCAGCATTAGCTTGATTTCCTTTTCAATGAACTGGTGTTTCTCATGTGATACTCTGTATGGTCTTTTACGGCTGGGTACTTCACTGGTGGTAATGACGCGGTGCTTGACTATGTCAGTGCATCCTATTTCGTTGGTGCAAACAGTGGGCCATTCTTTCATTAAATGCTTGAGTTGTGACTGACATTCTGGCCAAACCAGTACAGGTCAATGGTTGTAGTGCATGAATAAATCAACTGTCTTATCTGATGACTAGATGATTTCTGTATTGTAGAAGTCCTTGAAGTAGGGGGCCAGGAACGCTTTGGATATAATCCTTGAGCAGTTGCAATAATGCACTCAAAAGGACTCCACAGTTGTGCGTCCACACACCAACATGGTTGTAAACATGCTAGCCTCAGCATGTATTGCGACAATTAAGCACAAGAAGAGGCAAAACAAAAAAAATCCTCTAGAAAAGAGAACAACCAGTCAGAGTCCATAAACCAAACAAACATGGTATACAAATCATTGCAAAATAACCTTCATAAGCTTTCACCAAGATCCTACAAAATACAACAATGGGTGACATAAAACATCAAACTTACGGTTGAGCAGCAAACAAAATGTTTCTCAAACCAGGATTGTTTGTAGCACAGCAAGAAACCATGTGGAGTTCAAACTGAGTCTCTCTCTCACTCTACTGCTTCCTTCCTTTATACAGAAATGGTAGAGCTACTAGGGCCACCTAATGGTCCGGAAGAACATAGCACGCCAAAATAATACAAAATGAACCTTTTGACAGGCTATGACTGTTACAACACATTCACACTGGAGCAAAATAGTCAAACAAAATCAAATTTTAAATGAATTGTTAACTGACTGAATGTAAAGGTTTGTGGGCTTGTCCAATAGTCAAATCATGGACATGCTTAGTATTAGAGCTATGTGGTCCTGACATGGGACAATCCAGCAGCAATCCATCAAAAAGATGAATCTATTCATGTTTGTATTTTATCAATATCCATGGTCTGAGGTTAGAGAAGAGCTTCTGAATGAGCACTGCTATGTGAGACATTATGAGATATCATAATTGTTTGATTGGTTGTATGTACAGCGTATACTGTAAAAAAATATTTATGTGAAGTTGTATGGAGATTATTGGAGTATGTTTTACAAGGAAATGCTATTTCAGGCTTTATATTTTAAATTTTCACTTTTAGTACAATATGATCTTTGCAATTTTTGTAGAATTTACTAGCAATTTCTGAGTTCAAAGTCCCACCATCAAATGTTTTTCAGTGAATAAATATTTTGCAGCTATCATGACTTTCCACCAAGAAACACAATAAAAGAAGAAAACGTATGATGCTAAAACTGTCTAATATCAGCATGGGGGAATTAACCCTGTGTTGAATCCAGCATTGAATTACAGTGGCGGCTCGTGGGTTTTAAAATAGAGGAGGCACTCTAATTGTATTGGTCTGGGCTCCCTGCCGATTATTATTATTATTATTTGCTTAACCACTTTAAAATTACTTTTTGGTTGCTTTTAGTCAGAAAATGTAAAGAAAACGACACACATACAGCAAGATAATATAATTTCACTTACCTGGCCTATCACTTGAAGCAAACATCCATCCCTTCTTAAAAGTCTGAGTTAAAAGAGAGCTGACTGTTGCACCATTTAATTAAGCCGACTGCTGTAGCCTATATCCAGCTAAGGCTGTTTTCCCTAAATTTGTTACTGTTTGAATGACAGCTTGGTAAATCTGTTGTTCAAATATTCAATATCGCTACTCATCATAAGTACTTGGTACATTATCAGCGCAGCGGCAGACGTTCAAACTAATATCACGTAATTTACGTCTCTTTGATGATTGGTTGATATCAGAAGGGAGGCTAGCCTCCTCTACGAGGTTTCTTTTCTCAACACTCCTCAGCGCTGAAAGTGAACACTCGATGCTGATTGGCTAATTTTTTTTACGAACGGAGGCACGAGAGCTCACCTCTCCCCCGGCCTCCCCCTCCCCTTCCCTATCATTAGCGGTTGCGATTACATCAGCAGATTCGGCACATTCGCGATAGAAAAGCGGCGCTTTCACGTTATGGTATTACAACTGTGAAATTACAAACAAAAAAAATACACATTCTGAGACATGAACTGAAATGAATTGTGAATTTTATTAACATTAAATCGTCCTCCTCCCATTTTCACCTCAAAATTATGGGGAAGCTGTGCTTCCCCTGCCTCCCCCGACGAGCCGCCACTGTTGAATTGTTAAAAGCAGATTTTTCTCTCACAGAAAAAAAAAAACAGTTTGGTACTCAGATATTGTATCAGGATCTGTGATTTTTGAATCCAGTACTCCAGTCAAGACCGGACTTGGACGCAATTTCAGCCCGGGAAATCTCACACTCATCCAGGCAACAGAAATAACGGGCCAAAATTGTACCTTTTGGGGTACAACAGCTTGACGCCGTAGCAGTACACCGTACATATTAGTACCTTAAGAGTAGTAATTCGTACCCGTAAGGTACTAGTTTGTAGGCCTAGGGGTAAAAAAGGAACAATTATGTCCTTTTAAGGGTTCCAGTGACAAGCTGTTGTACCCCAAAAGGTGCAATTTTGGCCCCTTATTTCCTGTATATAGTCTATACATCCACAACAATTTCTGAAACCAGACAACCCTATTATTTGTATGGCCATCACATAAAAAAATTGTCTAAATCCTTAGTCTGGGGCCATGAAAAATAATTAAAGGTTCACTCTTGCACTGTACCTTCACTTCCCTTTCCTTCATTTTCCACAATATCTCTGTCCCCCCCCCCTCCACCCCTTATTTTTCTCACCTGTCATTTCTTGACCAGCAGGTCTACTGTTATGAATAGAACTGTGTCCACCTTGTTGAAAACATTCACCTCGTTTCAATTTGTTAGCAAAGAATGTTATTTAGCTTAAAATGACTTAAATACCCTAGATTTAATAAACCTATACAAATATACACTACCAGTCAAAAGTTTTTGAACAGTAAGATTTTTTATGTTTTAAAAGAAGGCTCTTCTGCTCACCACGCCTGCATTTATTTGATGCAAAGTACAGCAAGAGCAGTAATATTGTGAAATATTTTTACTATTTAAAATAACTGCTTTTGATTGGAATATATATTTAAAGTGTAATTTATTTCTGTGATCAAAGCTGAATTTTCAGCATCCTTACTCCAGTCTTCAGTGTCACATGATCCTTCAGAAATTCTTTGATGAATAGAAAGATCCAAAGATAAGCATTTATCTGAAATGAAAAAGCTTTTGTAACATTACCCATGGACTATACCATGGAATCAGTATAATTTTGTATTTTTTGGGGGGGCGGGGGGATTATAGAAATTATTACTTTTATTCAGCAAGGATGCCTTAAATTGATCAAAAGTGATGATAACGACATTTAGAATGTTACAAAATATTTATATTTCAGATAAATGCTTTTCTTCTGAATTTTCTATTCATCAAAGAAACCTGGAAAAAAAATATAATCTGTTTTCAATATAATAATAATAATAATAATAATAATAATAATAAATTTTTTTTTTTTGAGCAGCAAATCAGAACATTAGAATGATATCTGAAGGATCATGTGACACTGAAGACTGGAGTAATGATGCTGAAAATGCAGCTTTGAAATCACATAAATAAATTACATGTTAATACAAATATTCACAATATTACTGTTTTTGCTGTATTTTGGATAAAATAAATGAAGGCTTGGTGAGCAGAAGAGACTTTTTAAAAACCATTAAAAACTTACTTATCAAAATCTTTTGACTGGTAGTGTATTAAAACACAATTTCTAAAGTGCCTAAATGTCAAAATTAGTACAATATATTTGTTGAAAAGTTCTAATACTGAACACACTATTGAATTATTAGGCTGTGACTCGTATTATTTTTGTGTTTTTGTCTCTAGCTCCCTCCCTCCCTGTACAATAAATACATGTGAATCATGTGAATATCTGTCTCTGCTACATTTTTTAATGTTACTTTTCAATCGATATTGATATCCTTTAGCACAGTATTCTGAAATATGATAATAATGGGGTGCTACTGATAGCCTAACAGATAGGCTACTAGCAGTTTAATACTCAACTACGTTAATAAAAACAAAACTATCTAGCGTATTTACAGATGAAACTGCACTGCGCTTGAAGCCCTGAGCAGGTCAGTGATTGCTACATTTCACAGCTTCTTCTGGCCGCTTTCTCTCTTTCATCGAGTCCCGCGCGTCGGTTCTGTTCGGAGCCGTTTGACCGAAGCGCGGAACACACGTGAGCTGATTCCAGCGCTAACAGTAAAGACTAACCAATTTATGATTTATTATCGATTTATTATCGAATGAAAAATGTGGAATCACTTTGGTAAATTGAGAAGGCATAAATATAAAATATTAATAATAATAATAAAACTAAAACTAAAAAAGAAAAAAAGAAAAAAAAAACGGGGCAGCGGGCCAAATCAGCCGCCAGGCCACCGAGAATTCTCCCGATGGCCAGACCGGGCCTGACTCCAGTACACACACACACACACACACACACGCCTCATATTTTACTGTAAGCAGTCAGAGAGGGAATGAAGTGTAAAGGTAAAATGATTACAATGATACATCAACATCACTATAAAAAGTGCATCCTGTAAAATTATGGAAATATTAATACATTTTTTTTTTTTTCATCTGATAGCTTGAGCCCCATCCAGAAAATATATGCATGTTCCCAGAACTCAACATCGTCATATGTTTCACTTACAATTTTAGTGTCTCGGTCATGTCACACCTGTAGTTTAATTGTAAATAGAAAAGAGAGTCTCATGGCAGCAGTCCAGAACGATCAACTTTACACCCTCGTAAATAAGAGTTTGATGGGCATTTAATTAAGTAGTAAATTAATGGATCACAGTGTGTAAATTTCAAGCTGATACATATGCATGCTTTAAAAATGAACCTGAAAGGATCAGTAAGAGCAGATGGACCTGAGATGGGCCTTATGTCGAATGTGTGTGCATGTGTTTGCACGTGCTTGTGTATCTTTAAATGTAACCTGCTTTGCATGTTTGTGAACATGCATAATGCAGAAGAATCATACATCTTATTGCAATTTTATGAAGCCTTGATTTGCATTTTACTCCAGAAGACTTTATGGATACACACACATAAACACACACACATTATCTCATCTTCCCACACAAACAGACAGGGCTGGAGAAAGGGAGGGAGGAAAAGCATTATGTGTGCTCCTCCGCCACAGGTTATTGTGTCACTCAGGGTATTGCCAGGAGAAGTGTTTTTGCTCCATACTTCATGTTGTCGTTTAAAAACATTGAGACTGAATTTGATCCCATTTACTGTATGTTTCACATTTTGAATGTTTCCTCCTCTTCTAAATTTGTCCAATGCCTTATTATTGCAGAATTGTGTAGGCACGTTTCCCACTTAATAACAGACAAATGAATGTGACAAGTGCCGCTATTGTTCACAATGGCCAGCCTGCCAAGTTAGGCTTCAAATTTTTTCAACACTAAGCCCATCAGGGGTTCTTCTCAAGTTACTGCAAACACTGAATAAGGAACATTGGATCTTAGAAACTAAAACAAACATTTTTATTCATCAGAGGCTGCTTGGGCCAGACTTGAACTATTTTACCAGTCTATCCTTGTGAAAAATTACTACAGTACACTTAAGCATCCTTTTATCCGGGCATCCGGGCAGAGGACAGAAGCAGTAAGTAAGGTATTTTGATTTCATTTCTACAGTCATTCCGGTAAAATCAGTGGATTGTTGCCAGATTCACAGATATGTATAATTGACCTTGCCACCGAATAAGAAGGCGATCTAGAAAGCTGAGACAGCAAAAACTCTGCACATGAGGAAGGAAAGGTCTTCAATTCCCCTGGGACCTTCTTCAGGGCCAAACACATGAGACCATTTATAAAATGACAATCAAGAATTAATTAGACGAGACAAACACACTGCCCATATTAAGGTTTACTTTAATTATCTGCAGAAGACAGTACAAGCTAGTTTTATATATTACACACATAATGGGCTTATATAAAATACACATAGGCTATTTAATATAGATTATATACATATTAAGAACTCCACACATTTTGTCTTTTCAGTGTGAAAGTTAAGAGCACAATGCACTAGCCTATATAAATACATTTCACTCAAAACAGACATGATGGAGAAATGCCTTAAAAATGAATTATCTAATTTACTGTTTTTTGTTTTCCTTTGTCAGATGAGACATCTTTTCCCGGGAGGTGTGTGCTTTTGCTGGGTAACGCACAGCCAGACAGCACAGTTCAGTTCATCTGAGAGGAGTAAGCATCTCTCTTTTTACGCACATAGCCACTGACGTACTCAATCCTCAGCAGACCTGCATCGCAGCGTCATCACTGATACCCACCAAAAACTAGAGCAGAACTGATGCTCTGCTGTTTCCACATGAACATACTGACAGTTTCACTGACATTCTTCTATTCTGGGTTTAAATGCTTCATTTAAGTTATATAAATAGGCTACACCATGAGATATGCTCCGATACCCTGAGCGACGCCGACGCGTCAAACTACAACGCTCGCACTATAATCTAACTTTATCGTGCGCATGCAGTGTTTGCAGTTCATTCATCATATCGGGAGCGTCTTTCGTCGCGTAGCTCGCTTGCAGTGAAGGAGGGGTATTGTACATTACACTGTGAAGGAGGAGTGTGAGGAAAAGGCAATGACCGGAAATAGTCTTATAGTGGAAGGCAAAAACAAGGCAAACGCTCACGCACGCACACACACATGTTGTGTTTCCATGTTTTATGGGGACATTCCATAGGCGTAATGTTTTTTATACTGTGCAAACTGTATGTGCTATTGCCCTACACCAACCCTACCCCTAAACCTACCCCTTACATGAAACTTTGTGCATTTTTACTTTCTCAAAAAAACTCATTCTGTATGATTTATAAGCTTGTTTCCTCATGGGGACCTCAAAAATGTCTCCACAAGGTCAAAATTTACTAGTATTACTATCCTTGTGGGGACATTTGGTCCCCATAACGTGATAAATACCAGGTACATACACACACACACACACATACACACACACACACACAATATATATATATATTCGGAAACGATAGAGGCAGTCGCGTAACACAAGACGAATTCAGACGCTGTAAATACAGAGCACCGGTTGCGTTACATAACGAGGATGCTCCGCATACTTTTATTTTTTTTAAATAGTCTCACAGTTAAATGATTCGCCTTGAACCTAATGCGTCAATATAACGAGGTCAAAAGAATGAAGTAATATATAGGAATACATATTAAGTCACGCGCATTGCGTATGAATTTTATGATGCGTCAGAGCAGAGACATGATCTGGGTTGATCTTTCAATAATACATTTTACAAAATAATACTCACAGTATTAGCCTATATTTAAAATAAAAAGGGAGTAGTTTATATTACATTTGCAAATGGCTTTAAATTTAAAATAATAATAATAATAAAAATAAGTAGGACATTTGCTATTTAAGTTTTAGTCATAATCTTCATCCGAAAGACACACATAAGAACATTGTGACTTTACAAAATCATAAGCGAAATGAACACAAAACGATGTAATTAAAGAACAAATTACAAAATGCAGAAAAAGTTGCGCCCCTGTCAGTACTTACTGGTTGTTTTAACCACCCCAGATGTTCCCTAAAACGACCCAAGAATATTTAAACCATAGACTATTCACAGTGATTTTATTCCGTATTTGAGTAAAATGTAAAACCGAGCGGCTATCCGAGCAGCACACACAGTGGGTTGCGATCCTCTGACAATTCCCGTAGCTTGAGTTGCTCCAGCGGGGGCGGAGCAGCGAATAGGAGTAGAAAGTGATTAGTTCGCTCTACTGTCAATCAGACATTTCCACCAATGAGCCCAATGAGCTGTTAAAATGGGCGGATTCACAGGTACGCCTTCCCCCGGAGGTTGCACCGCCTCATTTCTGTGTGTGTGCGTATTTTTTTCTTTCTATTTTTTTTGTAACCAAAGCTTGGATGTGTAGGACGTCACATGTTGTTTTTCCTCTTCACTCCAGTCACTTAGCGATATGTGTTATTTACTGTTAAACCGCTCCACGCAGCGAACGCGCACTCCGAGCCGGGTCCATAAGAGAGTCTGACAGGATTATAACTGACTGACAGCACAAGTCAAGGGAAAGTGAGAGTTTTTCTTCACAGCATATATGAGAATGGCGAGTCCGCCGCCGACGGGAGGACAGCTGATTTCAAATATGACCGTGAAGAACAACAACCACGTTAAGAAATGCGGCTATCTGAGGAAGCAGAAGCACGGACACAAGCGGTTTTTTGTGCTGAGGGAGCCGAGCGAGGGCTCCCGCGCCCGGTTGGAGTATTACGAGAGCGAGAAGAAATGGAAAAACAAGTCGGCTGCTAAACGGGTTATACCTTTGGACTCGTGCCTGAACATCAACAAGAGAGCCGATGCCAAACACAAACATCTGATCGCCCTTTACACCAAGGACGAGTATTTTGCCGTGGCCGCCGAAAACGAGCAGGAACAGGAGGACTGGTACACGGTCTTAACGGATTTAATGAACGAGGGGAAAGTGAGCGACGGCTCCGCGAATAATTCGGCGTCATCCCTCGTCGGTTTTGATGAGGAGAGCTACGGCGTGATAACGCCCGTCTCCGCCACTTACAAGGAGGTTTGGCAGGTCAGTCTGAAATCCAAGGGACTCGGACAGAGCAGGAACTTAACGGGCGTTCACAGGCTGTGTTTATCCAGCCGAACGATCAGCTTCGTCAAGCTCAACACCGAAGCGGCGTCGGTGATTTTACAGCTGATGAACATCCGCCGATGCGGACACTCAGACAGCTTCTTCTTCATCGAGGTGGGCCGGTCCGCGTCTATCGGACCCGGCGAGTTGTGGATGCAGGCGGACGACTCGGTGGTGGCGCAAAACATTCACGAGACTATTTTGGAGGCGATGAAAGCCATGAAAGAGATGTCAGAGTTCCGCCCGCGCAGCAAAAGCCAGTCCTCAGGTAGCAACCCCATCTCTGTGCCCACCAGGCGGCACTTTAACAACCTCCCGCCGAGTCAAACCGGGCTGAAGCGGCGCTCGCGCACCGACAGGATGGCAACGACGTCTCCCGTGACTAAACTGACGTCTTGTAGGATTCGCACGGCAAGCGAGGGCGACGGCAGCCCCATCAGCCCAGGTGTGAACAGGACGCACCTGAGCCGCTCCAACACAGTGACAGCTCGCCCATGCAGAACATTTGAGGCATCATCCCTGCAGCATAGTAAATCCATGTGCATGCCTGTGTCTCACTCCCCTCCCTCGGCTGCCAGCCCTGTCAGCATGTCCTGCGGCAATAACATAGAAGGCGGCCCTCGCCCCTCCAGCTGCACTGCTTCCATCTCGGGCTCCCCCAGCGACGCCGGCTTCATCTCCTGCGATGAGTGCGGCTCCAGCCCAGGTGATATATGGCACCTTTTAGCAGCGAACCGAAGCAACACACCTGAGTCGCTCGCTGACACCCCCCCCAGTGACCTGTACGGATACATGATCATGGAGAGGCCCACTAGCTGTGGACAGAGAAGCGTCCGGGCAGCAGTTGAGGAAAGCAGAGTAGATCTGGAGAATGCCTACAGGAAGAGGACACACTCCCTCACCATGCCTTACCAGAAGAGGGTGCCATCACAAGTGTCCTCAGCTTCACTGGATGAGTACACGCTCATGAGAGCCACTTACACATCTGGAGGCCATTTGGGGCGCAGCTCCCACACCGCATCCCCAAAAATTACATACCCCGAGGATTACGGGGACATCGAAATCGGATCATTACTGAAAAGTTCCAGCAGTAATCTGGGCGACGATGGCTACATGCCAATGACGCCAGGTGTGGCTCCACAAGGGGGGAAGTCTGACAACTACATGCCTATGAGCCCAATGTGCGTTTCTGCTCCGAAGCAGATAATCAACCCCAGGACACACCCCCTCACTATAGCTAATGGTTACAGAACCAATTCCCCCAGCAGCTGTTCTCTGGATGACAGTGGCTACATGAGGATGCTGTGCAGCTCTAAGTTCTCCATAGACAGCTCGGATGGGAAACTGACGAACGGTGAGTACCTCAACATGTCGCCTGCAGATTCGGTGACGCCACCAGACTACTACCTGAGCCCTGTGGGTATGGAGCAGTCTCCCTGTCTCCGACAGCTTCACTCGTTTAACTCTTTGCCCCGCTGTCATAAGCCCCAGCAGATGCTAAAGAATGTAGACAATGATCAGTATGTTGTCATGAATCATCAAAGTCACAGGATAATAGAGGAGTCCGTAAACACAGCATCCCCATCTCCTCTAAGACAAAGCCGCACAGACAGCCTCATCCTCCAGCACAGGATCAGCCGACCAACCCGCCTCTCCCTGGACACGTTTCGGACATTACCTAGCATGAATGAGCATCCCCTCCCCTCAGAGCCAAAAAGCCCTGGAGAGTACATAATCATAGACTTTGGATGTGTTGCTGAAAGTTGCACTCCCCCCTCCACTGTTTCCTCCGAGAGCCCAGCCTCATCCCTCGGATCCTGCGCCGATCACAGGACGTCCCCCATCTCTGATTACATGAACACTGATATGAGTTCGCAGTCACCCAAATCTGGAAACGCTGCTCCATCTGATCGTTTGGAGCCCCTTCCAGAGCTCACATCCTGCCCCGCCCACCCCGAGGAAGAGGAGGAAGATGAGAGGTACCACCTCACTGCACATGTGGCACCGGTGGGCCCAGTCGACAAAGCTAAAGACGATTACACAGAGATGACGTTTGGCGTGCCCGCTTCTCCTCCGCAGCCTGTATCGCAGCCCTCAGAAGGTGGGCAGACCATCAGCCCATCCTCCTGCATGCAGAGGCTGACTGTGGAGGAGGCTGTGGGAGTGCCTGCCACTGAGACTTTTCTGCTGCATGGCACCACTCTGGCCTTGGTGGACCCTGACCAGGGGGCCAAGGTAATTCGTGCAGACCCCCAGGGGCGCAGGCGGCACAGTTCAGAGACATTCTCCTCAACCACCACCGTAACACCAGTTTTTCCCTCATTCGCACACGACGCCAGGCGGCACGGTTCGGCCTCTGTGGAGAACGTGTCTGTTTCTGTGAGGAACAGTGAAGGATCGGAAGGATATGAAGAGTATAACAGTCCCATGTGCAGGGAGACGTCGGCTGGCTTTCAGAATGGACTTAACTACATTGCCTTAAACTTGATGGACGGAGGACTTGCCAGCTGTGATTCTCTTGTCCGGTTCAAAGCTGCCAGCTGTTGTAAAGAGGGCATCAATGGAATACATGCCAGTCCGTATGCCAGCCTTGGGTTCAAGGAGACGGCAACGACGGTAAAAGGTAAGCTTTGGGAATTCATAACTGGAGATAACTGGTGATGTGCAAGCACACTACCTTCATTAGTTAATATTTACAGTCATTCCTTTCATATTACTATGCTCTGAATTGTTTAATCAGAATGATTATTTAGCTGTAATAATGTGCCAAAATATGACATGACAGTTTATTTTTGCTAAAATAACAACAGCATATTACTCGTGCACCAGATGATGTGGCACATGACAGATTTCCCTCTTATGTGAGAGAGCTAATTGAGCAACTTGAGTGTCAGAATGATAGAAAAGCCTCTTGAAAAGCTGTGGCACAGTTTTTATTCATAGAGACTGATCGCTTCATCCGTGCCTGCAGAGTATTTAGGATGAAAACAGCTCTGTTAAAGGGTTTATTCCTCTGTACTGGATTGCTTATTAGTTGAAATGTTAATTTTGTTGACAATAGCGTGATGACTCTGTGGGATGCGGTGAGGTTAAGAGGATGTAAATGTAAAAGAGAAAGAGAGCGAGCTCATATCCGCATTTCAATAATCCAGCAAAAGAGGAATCATTCCCAATATTTGCATCAAACTTTGACTCATTCTCTGAATCAGAATTAGTCATTGTGTCATACTTGAGTGAACAGTAGCTCAGATAAAAACAAGTGAGTCAGTTTTTTATCCGTTTTCAGGTAGAGGGTTTCAGGGCTGGAATGCAGAATGTGTGCAAAGGTCGTTCGGAGAGGTTAACGTTGGCTTGTTTTTCCGACCTGCCAGGTTTCTTTTAAGGAATGACCCACCTTTTGTTTTTCGGCACAACTTGAAAAACAAAGTTGTTTGTGTAGCTCCGAGATAAACATGTGGGCTGATAGACAGATATAGACTCACGTGGACTCGCACATTGAAATGAGTTGCAAGATAGGAGGTGTTGTTCTTGTCGAGCGTGACTTTGTATAAGTGGGATTGCATTAAGTATATATATATATAAGTGTTAAAAAGAGTACTCTACATTTTACTGAGACTCTTGCACTGACAAAAGGTCAAGGTGAAAGATTGCACTCGAAGGACAGAGCGACTTGTCTAGTAGAACAAGTTAGAAGCAGATGCACACACCAAAAAAAAAGGCAAATAGACGACATAAGAAGCTCAATTATGATCTCTAGGGTGTGTGTGAGAGTGTTTGTGCTGGCGGAGCAAGCGTTTCTACAATTCTCTGTTTACCTCCATGAGTGGATGGAGTAGAAATACGTAGCCACAGGCCACATAAACTCTAGAACAGTGGGAGGAGACCACAAAGAAAACTCACACAAACATCGACACGCACTCGCTAGAGCTCAGCCATCCTGCCCTGTGATTGGCCACCGACAACATTCCACCAAAACAAAAGATGAGCCACAGAGACAGAACAGAGCTCTTATTTGTGTAGAATGAACTGATAGTCTTCCTGATAGGAACTTGTGCCAGTAAGGGGATCCATTGAGCAGAGATGAGAGCACGGATAGACTGTGCTCTGTTTACTACGCCAGCGTCTGTAATGCCACATTCCACTCCTTCCCTCCTCCCGTCACATTTACACACTGATTTGAATAATACATTTGTGAATGGGAAGCAGACGCATACTTTGACAAACACAACTACATTTTTATATAGTGTGCCGGATGTTATGACGACGCTTCATTTTCTTAGGACTGATTGGTTTTTGTCACGCTCTGGCGCATTTATTTCAGTTTTTTCATATCTGCGTCCTCACTGAGTCAGTGAACGTTAAAATATGTCATACATAAAATATGTTGGTTACCTCTGACCTGGCCTTGGATATAGAGGGCTATAGAGATCATCATTGAGAGCACTGTGGGCATTGAAGCTTTTGACTACCCTTTATTTCCTTAGATTGTATTCTTTCCATTTCTTCCTTCATAATAATAGCACTAGAGGAGAGAGTAAACATTGTTTTATTAAAAATGTACTATTAGGACATCCCAAGAACTCATCTCAGAGAGCTGAGTGTGTCTGCGAGTGGGCTTCCAGAGAAGCCTCCCCCCTGAGAATAGTGTGTGTGAGGGGCCGGGCCAGCAGATGGTGGGGGCCAGGGTCGTGCACCTGCCATTCCAAGCAGTGCACAGTGGTTATTGGGCCCATCAGAGCCCTGACAATACACTAATGATTAGCGACCATCTGCTGCCCCACACAACAGCTCAGAGAGAGAGATACAGTCAGATAACCAGTGAAAACATTTGGCACAAGCTTGAAATAAAAGTGAAATCTCTCTTTTGTTGCAGACACACCGAGTCCCGCCCCTTTCTGCTTTGATAGACTTGATTTAATTGAAAAGTGCAGCAGTGAAAGAGAGATTGTGTCTATCAATTTTACTGCTTTTATTTCTAGAGACCAGACTCAGACGACCATCCCCCATCACAACACACACCTATTCCTTTTAATCCTAGTCCAACATCATTCTATCTTTCTGTCGTTTAATATCTCCTCTCGTTATTTTCATATTTGAGGGATTATTTTAATTTCTTCCTTTCTCTGTCGATCACCAATCATCACTCTGAATCTGCAGCCCAGTTCTTTCTCTCTCTTCATGTCCTCCTTCACCTCTTAGTCTTGTTGTTGTTGACTCTGTAAGTACCTGCTATTGTAGCAGATTTTATAGTGTTAAACTCATCCAAGATGTTCTGTTAAATGCTCTCACTGCTCCCTACATTTAGCAGCATAGATAAGGCGGATTACATGCTGCCACAGATTAGACATTGTTGAGAAGCTTTATTTGGTGACCAAGTAAATGGCATACATGCACACACACATACGCGGGTGATTTTCACGAAACCTGCCATCTCCTCGTTTCACCTCGCAATCAATAGAATAGCTTAAAGAAAATTAGGCCTATTTTATTATATTTATTTATTTATTTTTTGCAATGCTATGACAAATACCTACTCCCCCAATATGGAAAAAATAGCATGCTATGACAGTAATATCTGTTGTACTGCTGTCATTTTATTCTAATATAAAAAGTCCCCAATGCATAATCATCACCACTAAAACAATTTATTTATTATGAGAATTTCTCATGTTTTGTGAGATTTACTCACAAATAATACCTTCATCTTGTACCCCTTCTTTTTTTCTTGGGATAGTATGTATCTATAGAAAAGAGAAAAGTACTTTCTGTACCTCGGTCCTTGACTTCTTAGATCAAAGGACACGGTACATTCATCACCCTCCACCATTTCTGTATATGCATGTAAAGTATATAACATTTAACATACAATACTTTATGTTAACATCCTATACACTTAACATCTGTATATTTGTGTGTGTGTGTGTGGGGGGGGGGGGTTTAGCATGTGGCAATGAGGGGGATGTGGCTGGAAAATATCATTTGAAATCTGCATAGGACGCTCTTTAAGAGCACGTGCCGTGTGTGGAAATAATTGCATGGCATGTGGCCTGATTCTGAGTGAATACTCCTTTTCTCCCCTGCTGAGCTAAGTGATCTGAGTGTGTGTGGCAGGGGGAGCAGAATATATAGTGATGCTTTACAGTCATCAAATGAATTTAAATGGCTCCTTGGGCATTATCTTTGCTGCTGCTTTTTGGATTTGTTTAAAAGGGAATGACTGTGAGATCTGCTGAGTTCACACATACTTATGCACACACTTTCTTATTCATGGCTGGCGATTATTTCCATACGACCGCTGAGCTCTGTTGGCTTAGTTGGCTGTAGTGTTATGAGTTTAGACTGTGACATTTACACATGAAGATCATCACACCACGCCTACAGCATAACGTTTTGCCCAGACATCTCTCTGCCTGTCTTCCCATAATCATGCAGGGTGTCCGCGCCGCGGGTCCTTAAAAAGTCTTAAATACCGTTTTCCTAATAAAATGCCTTAAAAAGTCTTAAAATGTCTTAAATTCAGATTCGATAGGTAAAATATTTTTGGCCACATTACCGCTAAAATATCTTAAGTCTGACGGACCTAATGACTGTTTACAATCATTGGACCGACCGAAGATATCGAAGATTCTCTCTGATGATGCAAGTTACTGCATCATCAGAGAGAATCGCAGTAGCAGAATACATGTCGAACTACCTTCTTAATATTCTCAATAATAATAATAATAATAATAATAATAGTATAGGTCAAGCTACAGCTGATCAGCCTTCTAACTAGTTTAAAATGTTTTTTTTTTTTTTTTTTACTTGCCCGACCGGACAAATAGCCTGATTAAAACATAAGTGACAAAAAAACAAAAAAAAACAGCGAGGCATCGAAACGCGAGAATGATTCTTCTAATTTTATTAGCCTACATTCAATGTAAACAGCGATTGATAATGGATGGTGTATTTCTGTTATCAAGGTCGCGCTGTTGAGACTCGTTCTGTCTGTCTCTGTCAGACTTCAGAACAAGTGAGCGTAACAGCACACATAAAAACTCAGAAGAAACACACTGAGGTAAAAATTCAAAATGTTTAGTTTATTCATAACATGATATAGTTAAGTAGCATACCATGACAAGTGAGCTATTTTGCTGAATATTCTCACGACGCAAAAAAACATTAAAAACACAGAGTGCGAGCATTACGTGAAGTCTAGTGCGTGTGCTCATTAACAGTGCGCTCTTTCACTGCATGATTCAGTCTATTAAAATGCATTCAGAATGATCACAAATTCAAGATATGGGGGCATAAAATGTATATATTTATACCACTTCATATAGTTAATCAATTTCACATGAAAAAAAAATGTTCATGATTACAAATGTGATGTGTGATTTTTTTACAACAGTTCAGTAAACTAGAAGTTAATTAAGATACCTACGTTTTAGACACCATATTGCCTGTTTCTGCACTATTGCACTAAAGCCACAATGCTGTTTTGCGTCTCTGAGCAACATGACGGTATTTCGTCCTTAATGAATCAAACGTTTAAATGATTCGTTCAATCGCAATGACTCACTTATTACCAGTGACTTGCTGCCACCTACTGCCGGTTTTAATTTCACATTTAAATTAGGGGGGGTGAGTGACCGTGTATACTAGGGGTGTGCCGA
The DNA here is from genome assembly GCF_001515605.1 of Sinocyclocheilus anshuiensis. Classification (NCBI taxonomy): domain Eukaryota; kingdom Metazoa; phylum Chordata; class Actinopteri; order Cypriniformes; family Cyprinidae; genus Sinocyclocheilus; species Sinocyclocheilus anshuiensis. The sequence goes on from NW_015540887.1 coordinate 434,557, forward strand.
TCCGATATTCAGTATCGGTATCGCTCCGATACTGGCATTTTCTGTCGGATCGGGGTATCGTTCAGATGAGACCGATCCAAATCCGATATAGAGCGTATACTATTCTGTGTTATTATTAAGCCCCACGAAAGCCACATAAACATTATTGTTGTCTTCTAACGCCGTCACCTCCGCGAGTTTGCAGAACTCCCGGGCGTACTCGTAGAAGGGGAGATCGAGGGGAGATCGAGGCGAGCTAGGGCGGCGACTCGAGCTGCAATTTCCATCGCCGCGGGGGGGAAAAACCAGGAAACAAAAAAAATCAGGACACGAACAGGAAACTAACCAAATATGGGCACAGGATGGCACATGGGGAGCAAGACTCACACAAAACACAGAACAAAGTCTGACAATTATAAAGCACAATAAAGTTTTTGTGCACTATATTTCAAGTGTTCTGAAGCTGTTCCATAGTTTAATGTGAGGTACAGACAAATATTCAAGTCAAGTTGACGTAAACTCTTCTCCCCGCTGCGGCTGTCTGTCATCCTCCATTCAGCGTTTAAACTGCGTGTCGCGTTCGGTTATGACAGTCAAGACGATGAAACTCTCTCCAAGATGTTCCTAATGTTATACTTGATCTGTAAATAAAGATAAATGGTTTTGCATAAAAGGAATTTATCTTGCTGGAGTTTCATGCTGTTTCTAAATCGTGTAAATTTCTACCGGATATCTGGTTGGATCACAAGACTGGAGTAGAGATCACTATGAATTGCTCTTCACGAGCACAGTAACTGAAATTTAAAACCATTAAAAGAAAAGGCTCAATAAACTATTTAATACACTACGCATCAATATCTCTTCACTTTGTGCTTTGAACTTCTCTATGCGGAGCACTGCGCGCTGTGACTCCGTGTTGCTTCAAGCGTAGTTTCAGCCTCAGATGTCACGCCCACGGACCGTTGGCTAAACGTCTGATGCATATATGGCACACAAAAGTGGAAACACTTCAGGAGTTTCGAAGTCATCGTCGGATTGGTTGAATTATACATGATTTCCGGTAGACGTGGGTGTCGCGTTCTTTAACGTTCTGCCTGGAAACAAAGATGCCATGACGCCAAACCCCCTCAAGAAAGAAGAAAGCCATTGTGTATACAACTGTGACAACGAGCACTTATCAGGATCAACTAAACGCTGGATTTTCAAAAGTATGTGAAATATTTAAAGTTCGCGGCATAGAATCTTTAAAATACATCCGAGAGTTTTACACACTGGTCTGTTATTGTGACGACATTTCCACGCCCCAAAATGTGACGATGAACGAAACGAACTGTGATTGGTTGTTTGACATGTCGGTCAAACGGTCTCATGGGCGGGCCTTGGCCAATGATAGCTGCCATGGATTCCTGACCTTCAGCCGTCTGTCTGAAGGTCTGGCTACGCGAGACTACTTCGAGCGCATCATTCTGCGCACGGGATGCGCATAAGCGCTTTGTGCCGCTCTTTATTTGGAGCCTTTAGTATTATAATACTTTTGCGCAATGAAAGATTCTTTATAGCCTTTCTTATTCGTTTTATCTATCATATTTTGCTGCCTCATTACTCTGCTATACATTTAAAAGAAATGTCTTTTAATTTATACAGTAGACAACATTTGAAGTAGATCAAAAAAGTTAATCAAAGTTGTCCTAAGACAAGAACGGGTATTGTTTTGGTTTTAGGACAACTTTGATGAAAGGTTTTGATCCACTTCAAATGTTGACTACTATAGTATATATTTATATATAAATATATTACTTGTGTTTCATGAATGTATTTTACAACAATACAAAGAGCAATGTGTAGGGCTACCAGATTTAGTCCTACACTTATTCACTTTTATTTGTTACCCACTAAATAATGTATTTTTTTTTTTCACTAAAAGTTTAGGATTTTATAAAATCATTGTGCACTCATGATTTTTCTAGAGTAACTTTTGCTGCTGAATTATCCATTAACCTAGTTTATAATAGTATTTTTGTCATAGATTATGATTATATATTTGTTTGTTTGTTATTTTTCTTTATAATGAAGCTGTCTATATTTAGTAGATTGTGTGTAACATACAAAAGAGTGATGATCGACCTACACATTGAGGTATAGAAATTCTACACTGATTAAAAAACTGCGCTGGTATCAGATCGATATCGGTATCGGCAGATACTCAGAATTTTTCGGATCGGTATCGGTTCTGAAAAAGTGGTATGGAGCCAGCCCTAGTGTACACACACACACACACACACACACACACACACACACACGGTCATTTTGTGTTTCAAGAATAAGGTCCAAGGTTAAGAATTATGCTATTAGTTGCTTAAATATAAAATGTTTTTCTCTATTAAACAACATTACAATAGTGAAAGACGACTTCCCTTACTGATCACGTCTCTTGCGCGGGATGTTGGACTCATGAAAAATAATCACATTGTTTGTATTCACCAAAACTGATTTACTGAAGTGAAAACATGGATGGAATTGGCGTTAGTGCGAGCGGCGCTTGCTGTGAGGTGGGAGCGACCAGCCGGCAGAGCTGGCACAGCCTTCCTCGAACAGTTATGTTCACGATTTCTGATTTACTTAACGTATACTGCGTGAGGGGGGCTGTGACTGGATGATTACAGGTATCGGTGATCATTCTCAAGTGATCAGCGCTGCTGCTGTTGTATCAGTCAGTGGTTAGATCAGCATAGCAGTCAAAAAACGGGACAAGGGAGGTCACATACGGGACAAATCAATTAGGCCAAAAATACGGGACCTCCCGGCTAATACAGGACGGTTGGCAACCCTAATTGGCATTGAGTTGAGAATCTGTCATAGATGTGTTAACAAATAATTTCTAAAATCATACAGTAGTCCACATACTTTGTAATGTTTTGTAACACAGACAGCCACATTTGAATGAGTGAATGCCTTAAATTTTATTTTGTGTGTCACTTGCTACCTTTAACTCTCACTAAAGATGAATGACTGCAAATTGCTGACAGTGTGAACATCCCTAATGGGAGTGACACTGGAAGATCCTGCTTAGTGAAGATGAACAGAAACAATTTTTCTACCCCACGGGTTAAAACTGATACCCCCCATCTATGATATATGAGACTGGCGTAGATAAATAAATTAGTAACACTAGCACATGTTTACAGTACAGTCAGTCAATCAGCTGCTTTTCTCACTACTGTAAATATGCCTTGTGTGTGAGAACAGTTGTGTTTTATGTGTGTGAGAACGCCAGACTGTTCCCGGCCCGGCTACAGGGGTCTAAATTTAACCTGTGTGAAATAAATAAAAAATGAGTCGCAGGACAAATGTGTGTGTGGAGCGGGGATAGTTTTTGGGGTATGGGGGCAGCGGGTTCACAGGCTGTTGACTAGAATCAGCGGGGTCCGGATTACAGCTGCTTTAAATACCTGCGCTGATTTCTCACACAGACACGGGAAAGTTTCAATGTCATAAATGTGTTTAGGAAGCAATATGTAGCTATGTAGATCTGAAGATGTTTTATAAGCTGAGAGATCACTCTGAGAGACAAAACAAGAGGGAGAGAGATGGGGGAGGGAATTTGAGGTCAGAAGGTCCAACAAGACCTCCTACTTCTGGTTTCCATCTGCTCTTACTGATAATTGAATTTGAGCATATTTACATTTAACTTTTATATTTGTTGATTTGATTTGCATTTACTCATTCAGCTGTAAGATCCAGCATTCAGCTGCATATCCTGCATTTTTTTAATTATTAAATTGTAGCTATGTAATGTTCTGATTTTGATACTTAATTTGATTTATCTTAAGTAAACAAAATGTCTTTACTTAATATAAATCCATACTTTCATCAGTCACATCAGTTCATTCAGTTAAGCAATAGTAATGTTTTGAGTTATTAAAAGAACCAGCTCAAATTAGTCATTTGTTCATCAATTTGACTCATTGTTATTGTTAATTTAAAATAAAATAAAATAATAAAAAAAAAACTTGAACAAAATTTAGAAATGTTGCATTGTCAACTAATGAAAAAATAAATGTAAGTTAAAGTACTAAAACTACTAAGCCTAAAACTGAAATAAAAAATACATCTGAAAAGCTAAAAATAAATATATTAAAAAACAGTGAAATCTAAATATTAAGAAAAACTATAATGGTGTATATAAAAATGCTTAGATAACACTGTTCGACTATAACATAGCATAGCTCAAGTAAAATCTAATTTATTTTTTATATGGTGCTGTTGATTACTGTTGGACACACTGAATAAAGCTGGATCAGAGTTTAAGAAAAGGACAGATAAAATATATCCAGTTCCTCCCTCTGCTCATTCATCTCTCTGCGTCTCTGTTGAGTGCTTGTCCCATGACCTCATGGCTCTTTCTTTCCCCTCGTTCATTGGTGCTGTTTTTTCTGCCTTTCCGGATCAGAATGGGACATCCATGGAATTGCCAAGCTTCCTCTTGCTTAATTAGCTGTGTGAAATTCAAGCTGCCTCTCTGACCTCCACACACACACAGACTCACATGACTCCAGCCCTGTGGCATCAGTGTGAATGTGAGAATCAGCGAGAGAGGGAAAGAGATCTCTTGTCAGTTTTGAGTCTATTTATACACATGACGAAAGCAGACCACCCGACATGGTACTCTGAGAGTATGGATATGAGCAGCCAAGCTCAAGTTCACATCAAGGTTTCCACTGCACTGTCATGTAAGATGTTACACTGATGTTTCTGTAGTCAATATAGTGCCGTTGTTTTAGAGGTGGTGTCTCTGAAGCACTCAGTGGTGACAGTAAAGTAGGTTGGGTCATATAATGTCATTATCCATTTATGGGCAACTAGAAGCTGGACACACATTATAGCCTCCATTAGGCCAAACTTTTTAAAAACGTAGCTAATAGTGTAGATAATAAAGTGAAGCTTCTGACTTTATAACATAATATAACATGATAAATTAACAAATAAATAAATAAAGAACAGGACCCAAACTATGCAGGGGTGCATTTCCCATACAACGACGTAACTCGCTGATTAAACACCATAGTACGATGCATTATTGTGGAAACAAACTACAGTCACGACTGTTTCCCGAACACGGTCGCATCTCCGCCGTTTGAACCACATTAGTTCAACAATGTAGGGCCATTGTTAATGACTTCACATGCATGTGGTGGAATAGTAACTTCTGCTATTTAACTGATTAGAGATCGAAGATGTTGCTGTATTGAACATAGCACCTGATGACTAATTTACTATTTCTTGTAGCCCATATGTCTTACTAATGCTTCTAACCACAGGTCGAGAGCTGTAGTTCCAACCACGTAAGTTTGTGACGCTGTTTGCGAATGCTCGTTTGAACTATGGTTTCGGGAAACACCGAATCTTTGAAGTATGTTGGTACCGATGGAACTCGCGACCATAGTTGGCTAAGGATGCTTTTGTGAAATGCACCCCAGTTTAGTTGCAGTTTATTTAATGAAGATAATGGTCAACAGAACCAACATTTGATCAGTTTTTGATTCACTAAAAATAATCAGTTAATAAGAATCATTTGTTTATGAATTGGACTACTTAATAGGACAACAGAGTCTTTTCAGAGTAGAAGTTTAAACTTGGGATGTTGCATTCAGTGCATTGACCAATCAGAAGCCAGGGCTGGAACCAATAGTCTTAACAATTGTTAGTGTTGTCGTTTGCCATTGTTACAGTTGATATAGTTTTTATCATTGGTGTTACTGTTGTTTTTTTACCATCAGGGTGAGGCAGTGGTGTAAACATGTTTTCTGCTGTTTTTCCCACAGTCGGTAAAGTTGAAAGGAGAACAGGAAAGCACCTACTCTTCCTCTCTCTCACTTTTTCTCTGTCTTCACTAGTTGGCCATGAGCAAACAGTTCTGTCAGCACTTAACTGGAGGAGTAATACCTCGTAATACCACACAGAGGGAGGTATCAAAGAGCAGGAAAAGATGAGGCTCTTTACGACCATGAAAACGCTTGACCTCACGCTGGCCCCTCTTCCCTGACTTTACCCAGCTCTCCATGAGAGACTACAGCCCTACTGACGTTCATGGGAATTACTTCCATCCCTGTTGGAGTGGATGTTGTGATATCGGACTCACATGCGGAAGTGTTTGGAATGTGTGCGGGCAGTCCAGATAATGGGAGCAATTATGGCGTGCCGTATAGCCGATGGCCGTGAATCAAGGGTTTGTTAAGTGTGTGTGAGAGCAAGTCTCCCTCTATGAAAACACCTCTTGTTCTAGGCGGATGAAAAGCAGGAGGAGGAGATCGGAGGGGGGTGGCGCTAGAGTACGGCCAGGCAGGACAGGCCCATGAGAGGTTTGTGTTTGCAGAGACTTCCGCCCAGTGTGAGGCCTACATGCAAATGAAACCTCACAAACAAGTACAATGGGTGAGAGGTCAGGATAGCGATCTAGTCTTGTAAACAGAACCCAGACAGCAGCAAGAGAGAAGCAAACTGTCAAATGACACTTTGATATTTACATTTCAAACATAAAGGTGATGCAAGTCATTTTTTTTCTCTATTATGAGACCATTCACACAGGATGGATTCTTGCATTGGCAAGAATTGTATGGATGTTTTAATTATTTTATAATTGTGGTAATGTGCACACACAAATTATTGTTTCATATCTCACTACGTCTCATGTACAGTTAACCAGGAGAAACTTGTGTTTATGAACTTTTCTAAAATTACATTGTGTCTATAAAGACCCATTTATGCAATGAGAGAAAAATATTAAGCATCATTTTGTAAAGTCAGCAAGGTGCTTGCAAAATTAAGTGATTGGGTTTAAATTGCTATTATACTAAAGCCACAGCAAATGTCAGCTATAAAAGTAATGTTAGATGTTTAAAACTATGGATATAGATATAATGGCCACAAATTAAGAATTGATTGCCACAACTTTTTATTTCATGGCCACATTTTATAAATTAGCTAGTTCTCTCGTTATGAAGTTAAATAGTGGTTTTAATTTAGTGAAATAATGGCCATGATTTAACGAAAAAGAATGAAAACATGGCTACAAATTAAGAATTTGTTCCAACAACTTATTTTTCCCAGTATATCCTGTGAGGGACGCCGTACTGATGGCTAACAGTAATAATAATATCAAATTGTGTAAGTGTTAAAATATTGTGAAAAGTGAAACTTTGGTAACCCAAAAGCAACTATGGTCGCAAGTTCTGTCCTTACCAATAGAGTTCAATGGAACTAACAACCATAGTTAGCTAACGATGGTTTTGGGAAACTCCCCAGATTTGTTCCCTCAAAAAGTGATGTGACACAACCCAGAAATGTTGGAATTGCATCTTTAGAACAAGATATTCAAAATTTTAATATTTAAATATTAAATAACATTTTACATGGATGTTGCTGAACATTTAAGGCTGTGTGGCATGGTAGTGGATGTGTTGTATTTTTGTGCTCTTTCCATGAGCTGCATAGTGCTAAATGGCAGCGAGTGTTTCCCTCGTCTGTCTCTGAGCACCTGCCACTTCTGTTGCTCGTAGCGAAAGAGCGCACATTCCTTACTTGGTAAAGGAGAGAATGAGAGAAGGGGGAGCGTGTAACCTTTTATCCCCCCACTAGTCTGCTTCATTCCGCATGTATAAATCACATACGGATGGTCATGGAAAAACACACACCGCTCTGTGAAAAGGGAAGATTTTCCAGACAAGGCACAGAGGAATATGATAGTATTTCAGAAAAATGCAGAAACATCAGTGAATGCCCATAAAAGGCTGTTGTGTTATGTGACAGCAGCGCGACCGTGTTGATCTCAAGGAACATTGTGTTTTATTGGTTCGTGTGCTTTCTCTGTCTGGATATTTATAGACATCGCATTAATGTGCTTCTTTCTCTCTCTCTCTCTCTTATTTCTTGCAGACTAAACAGAGCCAGTCTCTTCATTAAAGCTCCTTCATCTCCATCGAGAGGAGAAGAGGAGGTGCTCATGTGGACAGATGGACCACGTTGCTGCTGCTGCTGCTGCTTCTTCAGCTCTTTGCTGATCCTTGTCCTCCCGAATCCATTCGAATGACCGTCGTCACAGCAACACGGACACTTGACCCCAGCGCGAGGCATGACGATGACTCAAAGACACAAAGGCGGGACTTCCTGTCCATCTGTTACTCACTACAATCCCTTCCCTCAGTTTTTGTGTTATGGACCTTTTTCACAGGTTTTGTTACGAGCTCTGGACTTCGAGTGGCCAGTGTCCCCCAAAACCTATGAACCAAACACGAGGAGAGACATCCGATCCGCACACGCACGCATACACAAGTCGCGTATTTATTTACCCCCACGGCGGCGGCGTGCATGCGTTCGTAACACTGCACAGAGGTGGCATTTCAGAAATTTACTCAACAATTGGAAATCGGAAAAAAACCCTACCTCAGAACGAGCCAGGTTATGACTTACAAAAAGAATATATATTGAGAAATTAATTTATTTTTACAAGTGAATGTTTTCTTAAAAAACAAAACAAAACAAAAAAAACACCAATCCAAAGCCTTACTGACTGTACTGTCAAACAGTGTTTTCTGGAGGACCTGCATACACTCACGAGAGTATCAAAGATTACTGTTTGCCATGGTAATTGAATGTCTTGTACTGCAGCGGAGGAAGGTCTTGTGCTGCAATCAAAGATCTATTAATGTTATTTTGCATTCTACACAGATATGTAGAGGATTTTAATATAATACTATTTATCCCCGCACATATGCAAAGCAGGCTTCCAGAGCAGAGGAGTTATCAGTTTTGGAACGAAGCCACACGCGATTAACACACAACCCTTACGGTATGCTAGATGAATGATGTCGTGCGCCTCAGGTCCGAGAGAGGAGCACCTCACCTCAAGCCTAGGCACGCTAGCACACTTTAACTCACTGTCTTTAACAACCCAGAAGCCTCTGCTGACTTGCCCTCTCTCACTGCTCTGAACACACAGGCTTCCCTTCGCCTTACACCCGTACCCGTCGGCTCAAGAGAGAGTGATAGATTCAGGGACGTCTCAGAAGGCCTGACACCATTAATGCTGCTCCCTACCGTCAGACAGGGATAGACTCGTCAGAACCAATGCTTTGTCTTGCACTTACAAACTCCTTAGATTGTAACACAAGACACTTTTGAATGTAGAGTATTCTGGAGATCTCCGCAGGAGACCAAACGCACGGCCTAAACATCCACCAATAGAGGCAGAGTCGTACGCAAGCGAGCGAAACAAAGTACAACATACACACACAACTTGACTTAAGTATATGAAAACGTTTGCCTAGAAAGCTGTACATAGTGTATAAAGAGATTGCAACTGACCTTTTTAAGTTAAAGATGATAACTTATGTCTTTTTGTATATAGTTATATATATATGGTACATGTTTGAATGAATTTCCCCCAAACAACTAAAGCACTAATGAAGGTACTTGCCAAAGGCTGAACTTTGGCCTGGCGCTTTTCTTTTCTAATTTATCAGTACGTTTGTAAAACTATGTACACTGTATGATAAATGCCACTTCGAGGATATTTGATAATGCTATGATATAAAAATAAATAAAATTCATTGAATGATACTTGATATTACACAAATAGGTACAAATTCACAAACGGCATATGCAATATTTACATTTTTTAAAGATTAGTCTACAGAAAGGAACCAAATGTAAAAACACTGTGTTAATATATTTAAAACCTTAAGAAAGTTTTTTTTGCTGTACACCTTTTTTCTGCCAACTTTTAAATGGAAAAGTGTTTTTGTTCTTTTTTTTGCTGTTGAATCCTAACAGTAATTTCAGCAGTGTTCTTATGTGAATGCTGTTTCTCAGTATGGAAAGCTTGAATATTTCAATGCCTGAGCGAGTTTTTTTTTCTCCTGTGTCTTCCATTGTATATACTTCATATTCTTTGCATTGTGATGCTACTTAGAAATGATAATTTAAACTTAGTGTAATTAGCATTGCTTTAGAACTGTATTGATTCTGAATAGCCACATGCAATAAAAAAGTAACATTATTTAAGAACCCCAGCGTCTCTGCTAATGTCTGTTTCATAGCTCACAAATGACATGACTTGTGACTTCCTGAGAACAACCTGGCTCTTCCAGACAGCAGATGTCTTCATTCATCATCTGAGCAACATCCCAGACATGTCACACACAAACACTCAGAATACATTCAACCTAAGTGATGTAACTTTCAAGGAGTCTTTGCGGTTAATTAAACGCAGACTAAACAAATAGTTCATGAAGACACTCACAATGGCTGCAGTCTGATCTACTACCTGACCCAGAATACATAACTGACTAAAGGGATTATGAATTTTCATGCCCAAAGCCATATAATTCAGGATTATTAATTCTCAAGCCCCTGCTAATTAAAATGGTAATTTAGACTTGGGGTAAGATGGAATTGCACAGCCTGGTCAGTGCCAACGGTGTGGGGGTTTGGGACGGGTGACAAAAGGATAAAAATAAACAGGCCTGGGATCCTTCCCTCTGGCCTTCCTCAGCAGATGCAGGGGTTCCTGGGATCCCACTGAGTTAAGACCGGCCGGCTTTCTGTGTCAAGACTCCCTGATATGTTCGGTCAGCATGTCCTGACCGATTAGTCAGATTTATGCATAGTCAAGCCAGCTTTGAGCAGTACTTTGACTCATGTCTCATTTAAAGCCGTGTCCGCTTACGTGAATGCTGGCAGTTTCCCACAGATGTCTGCCTCAGAATCTCAGAATCAGTAAACGCATTGACTTCTGGGAACAACTGGGCATACTGTGCGTGTATATGATTGAGACCAGGAAAGACCTAGGAGGCGTGAATGAGAGCAGGGAGAAAGTCCCTGAGAGAAACAGCTTTCCTCAATTTGCTGACAATCCCATCATCCATCACAGCCCTCATCAGCTAAACAGCTCATTTGGACCAATTAAGCACGCTAATTGATCTTATTAAATAATAAAAGGTAATGGATGATTAAAATCATCTTGTAGATGGGAGAATGTCCTACTCAGGCTTGATGATGGAGAGCTGACAGTGTTTACTATAAATACAGCAACACTGTGTCAGCTTTTTTTTTTTTTTATTAATATACAAAAACATTTAAATCCCTGGTTTAAGATTTACAAGTGGACACACCACGCATAACAGAGTGATACACTGTAGTGTTGTGGTAATAGATTATTTTCATTGTGCTCTTAAAGGGATAGTTCACCCAAAAATGAAAATTCTGTCACTAATTACTCACCCTCATGTCTTTTCAAACCCGTAAGATCTCCGTTCATCTTCAGAATACAAATGAAGATATTGTTGATGAAATCCGAGAGTTTTCTGACCCTCCACAGACAGCAACTCTACTGACACGTTCAAGGCCCAGAAAGGTAGCGAGGACATCCTTAAAATAGTCAATATATAATATATAATTGTATTGGGACAATTAAAACAGTTAAACTGTGATTGCTTTAATATTTACTTTTCATTTTTATATGGCCATTATTCTTGTTCATGTGTTTATAACCTGTGTTTAAAGTGTTATTGAGATCTACCATGCAATTATTTAGATAGATAGATAGATAGATAGATAGATAGATAGATAGATAGATAGAGTTGAAAATCTCTCCTAAAATGATCAGTCACACCTTTTCTTTTCCCTAGAAGAGAAAAGCCCCTTGAACGCAAACCTGTTTAAAGCAGGGCTCCTGCTTGTCCTGGGGTCAAATCTATAAAACTCATTAGAGTAACAGTGTTGATCTAGGGTCATTTTTCGTTGTATATTATATCCCTACGCAGGTTATATTGAAACATGTTCGTACATGTTACATGGTTACATGTTCGTAACCAGCTTTTATAGTCACAAATTCAATTACTGCTATTTTTATCAGAAAAGAAAAGACATGACATGAAACAGTTGGCAGTGGAAGGGTAGGAGAGAACTTGTATGTTCCTTCAACATGCACAGACGTTTCCAATTTGTGTAATAAATGAGTAATAAATGTTCATTATTAATATATGTCCTCTTTTTCCCAGAGATGTCCTGGCTGTGATTTCTAAATTACGTAAACTGCCCAGGTTCTGCCCTTACTTTTCAGTCATTACCTTCAGCAAATGCGAAAACAATAGGAAAATAGTGTTACAAGTGACTTCAAATTCAGCTACCGTGTTAGCATCATGCTAACTTTTAACTGCCTAACAATAAAAAGATGTTTAAATTCAAAGGCTAAACATTTAAACAGGAGAAAAAAAAAATCTCTTTTATTCCTCAAAATAATTTTTGTAGGAAATGTTTCACAAAGCAAAACAATCAATGCTACTGTATCTCACAAGCAATTCGTACATATTTTATGAGGTGGCTAATTCATGCGACTTCACTTGTATGATTTTGTGCATTTTCTGTGAGGGGTAGGTTTAGGGGGCGAGGTTAGGGGTGGTCATTCGTACGATTTCCTACGAATCTGCCACCTTATAAAATACATCTGATTTTTCACAAAACGTATGAATTTTTACTGTTAAGGTCGTGCGAATTCATATGAATTAGCCACCTCGTAAAATATGAATTAATTTAGATTGGGTTGCAACAATCTTTTAACACTTTTAACCATGTGCTGAAAAATACTGTGATCACATACTGCTGTTCAGCGAATTTACACAGATGAAATCCAGTAATTTATATAGGATTCCACACGATTGGGAATTTTGTTTGAGGGCAAAGATTTACTCACACAGATTTAGCCACAGATTCAAGTTGTTCATGCGGATTCACTGTTGACGACCAGAAAACTGCTTGGTCAAAAAGTTCCATAATCTGTACACTATTGACAATAGACAATGGACTTTTTTTTCGCCAATGAAATTTCGCTAATGTGATCGCACCAATCCAGCATGTTTGTTCAATGAATTAGAGACCTGCATTTTCATTGTTCTGTGAGACATATGAAAGTCATGTAATGAGTTGCTCAGTAAGTGTGCCGGTGTACTGAAAGTAATGGTGAGGCTGAGGTGAGACGACAAGTGTCTCTAAGCTGATTCATGTTGGACTTTCAGCATTGCGTAAGCACTGGAATAT